>NC_081407.1:746246750-746561750 GCF_030272615.1 Cryptomeria japonica | reverse complement strand
TATGGGCTGCTTCACTTGAGGTAATGCATTCACATCCAAGTCTTGTAGTACCTTGACTTGATTCTCAGTCTACCCTGCTATCTCTCCCTTATACATTATCAGATCAGCAACATTGAAGATTGGTGAAATGGCTAACTCTGAAGGAAGATCAACCTTGTAGGTGTTCTCACCATATTTTGATAGAATTTTACAAGGTCCTACCCTCTTCATTTACAGTTTGGTAGGCTTGCCACTTTGCATCCTAGATTTGCTCAGATGGACCATCACATAGTCACCCACCTTGAACTGAACCTCTCTCCTTTTCTCATCCATTTTGGCCTTCAATTTTTTAGTGGATTCAAGGATGGCTTTCTTGACCTACCCTTGGATCTCTTTGATGGTTTGAGTGAAGTCCTCTGCTTGGCCACTCTTCATCTCCATGGAACCAAGTTCTCTAAGTTCACACACTCCCCTTGGATGTCTACCATAGATGACCTCAAAAGGACTTCTTCTAGTGGTCCTATTTACACTATCATTATATGCATACTCTACTTGAGGAATGATTAGATCCCATGTCTATCCATACTCCTTGGTTAAACACCTCAACAAATTGCCTAACACCCTATTAATGACTTCAGTTTGACCATCAATTTGTGGATGGTAAGCTGAGCTAAATGAGAGATTAGTTCCAAGTCTCCTCCATAATGTTTTCCAAAAATGGCCCGTGAACTTGTTGTCCCTATCTGAAACAATGCTTAATGGGAGTCCATGAATCCTCACAATCTCTTTAAAGAAAAGATGTGCAATATAGCTGGCATCATGTGTAGTCCTACATGGAATGAAATGGCTCATCTTGGAAAATATATCTACTACCACATAGATGCTATCCACACCTGTCTTTGTCTTGGGGAGTCCTACTACAAAGTCCATGCTTATACATTCCCAAGGCCTATTAGAGACCAGTAATGGTTGATAGAGACCTGCATTACTTGATCCTCCTTTTTCTCTTTAACATACACCACATTGCTCCACATACCTCTTCACATCTCTTGGCAACTTTGGCCAATGGTAGTACCTCTGTACTAGATCCAACGTTTTGTTGATCCCAAAGTGTCCACTTAAACTGCCATTGTGTTTTTCTTGGATGAGGTTTTCCCTCATGGATCCTTTAGGCACACATAACTAATTACCTTTGAACAAGAGACCATTTTGGAGAGTGTAATCTGCATACTCACCATGAAAATGGTTCTCAAACTCCTTGCAAACCTTGTAATATGATGAGAAGTCTTCATCTCCTTCATAGAGGTCCTTGAAACCTTCTATTCATATGCTCTACAACTCTAACTCTTAAATTGTCAACAACTTCCTGCTTAAAGCATCTGCCACCTTGTTGAGTTGCCCCTTTTTATGCTTGATGGTGAAGGTGAAGGAATGGAGGTATTCCATCCATTTCAAATGTCTATTGCTAAGCTTCTCTTGAGTTTTAATGTAACTCAAATCCTAGTTGTCTGTGAACACCACAAATTCCTTTGGGAGTAGGTAATGCCTCCATATTTTAAGAGACTGCACTAATGCATACAACTTTAGGTCATAGGCTGAGTACTTCTTTGCTTCATTGAGCTTCTCACTAAAAAATGCCACAGGTCTTCCCTCTTGACTCAATACACCCCCTACTGTAATTCCACTTGCATCACACTCCAATGTGAATAGCTTGTCAAAAGTAGGTAGGAGTAGGATAGGTTTTGTGGCTACTTCTTGCTTCAATAATTGAAATGCTTTGTCAGCCTGCTCAGTCCATTTAAACTTAGTTTTAAGGCCTCCTTTTATGGTGTCAAGGACTGGTGCACATATGCCACTGAAGTTCCTCACAAACTTCCTATAGAATTGAGCTAAACCATGGAAACTCCTAACTTCAGTCCCTGTTCTAGGTGCAGGCCAATTCAAGATTGCCTCCACTTTGCTTGGATCCATCTTCAAGGTTCCCTTAGACACCACAAATCCCAAGTAGACCATCTCTTGCTTCAAGAAGTTACACTTCTCTAGGTTGATTGATAACTTCTCCTCATGCAACCTCTCTAAGACTAACCTCAAATGCTCAAGGTGCTCCTCTTTGGTTCTGTTATAGATGAGAATGTCATCTAGGTACACCACCACAAACCTGCCTGTGAAGTCTTTCAACACCTCATTCATCAACCTCATGAAGGTGCTTTGGGAATTGGTGAGTCCAAATGGCATCACAAGCCATTCATACAACCCTTTTGTGGTCTTAAAAGTAGTCTTCCACTCATCTCCCTCCTTGATTCTAATCTGGTGATAACCACTTTTAAGGTCCAACTTGGTAAAATGCATAGCACCTCCTAAATAGTCCATCAAATCCTCTATTCTAGGAATAGGAAACCTATACCTTATGGTGATCCTATTGATTGCCCTTGAATCAGTGCAAAGTCTCCACTTGCCTCCCTTCTTTGATGCTAGCACTACCGAGACTGCACATGGGTTGATGCTCTTCTTGATCAGTCCTTGTTCCAACAACTCCTGCACTTGCCTTGCCACCTCCTTGTTTTGGTTAGGTGTGAGCTTATATGCAAGTTTATTAGGTAGGGATGCACCAGGAACAAAGTCTATTTGATGGCTTATAGACCTTCTTGGTGGGAGTGTTGCAGGTGCTCCATCACTCACTATGTCCTTATACTCTTGCAACATTTGCTTCACCTCCTTGGGTACCTCTGCCTGCAACTTGTCTTCCTCCTCCTTTGGCTTCACAAAGATGGCACACCTCACTTTTTCCTCATCATGTAGCAAGTGTAAGAACTCTTTACCAATAGCCAATAAGACACTAGGTGTTCTTGAGGTTCCCTCTTCATTCTCTATCAAAGACTGAATCTTAAAGGTCTTGTTGTCCTTCTTGAAGGAAATGGAGTTCTCCTCTCCATCATAGATCACCTTCCTATCAAATTTCCAGGGTCTACCTAGCAATAGGTGACAGGCATCCATGGGTAACACATCACAAAGGATCTTATCCTTGTATCCTCCAATAGAAAACTCTACCCAAGTCTATTCATTGACTAGCACACTCTGCTCTTGATTCAACCATGTCACCTTATATGGGTAGTGTGGGGTATCCTTGTGAGTTTCAACTTCTTGGTTGCCTCCTCTGATATTATGTTATCAGTTGACCCTGAATCAACTATCACCTTGCAAACTTTACCAAGGATCTTACATCTCACCCTAAATAATGCTCTCCTATGCTTAGGTTCATTCTTAACTGGTTGTCTTATCAAGACCCTATTGAACATCAGGTTTTCCCCAATCTTTGATTCAATATGATCCACCTCAAGTGTCTTGTTTCTTGATGTGTCTTCATGTGCATAAGCAACCCTCTTTCCATTGTTTGATGATGTAGGCTTGTCAGGGCATCTATAGGTCGGGTGTCCCAATTGTCCACAGTTGTAACATTTCATAGTTGCAAAGTAGGAGTTACCCCTGTTGGTACCTCTACCCCTATTTGGACCACCTTGTGCACCTCTTCCTCTAGAATGGCACCCTCTGAGATTGGTTTCACTACTATGCTCAGTCAACTTGGCTTCTCCTTGGTTCCTTTGCTCATTTGTCTTGCTTTGGTAACCACCTCAGTGATTCATTTGATCTCTACCTTTGCCTCTACCCCTGCTATTAGAGTCTCCTTTCCTTTTGTTCCTCTCTTCCACCTTGGCAGCAAGATGATGACATTTTTGGACAGTGGTAGGAGTCCATAGGCTTATCTCCTCTTGAATGTTCCACTTTAGGCCTCTTAGATACCTAGCCACCTTGATAGATTCATCTTCTTGGACTTTGGATCTAAGACAAAGCTTTTGAAATTCTTCAGTGTAGGAGGTCACATCAAGGTCTTTTTGCTCAATCCCTATCTCTTCTTATGAAGTTGGACTTCATAATCCTCTGGTAAGTAGTTCTCCTTGATCTTACTCACCATGGCCTTCTAATTGGCAATAGATAGCTTCCCCATGCTAACTCTCTCTTCTTGCAGATACTTCCACCATGTCAAAGCTGCTCCCCTTAATCTTGATTTGGCAACCTTAACCTTTTAAGCCTCTGTCACTCCTTCACACTCAAAGTGGTTCTCCATACCCTCAATCCATTCCATGATAGTGTCAATGTCCATCCTTCCACTGAAATGTGGCAATCCTTCAAAAGCTTTGGTGTTCAAAGTCTTAATAGCCTTTACAAAAGGTTCTTCATTGAAAAAGGGATCTGGTTCAAGTATAATGTCATCTATGTCAATGATTTTCTTGCCTTTATCCTTGGTGTCTTCACCCCAAGGTCCTTGTCTCCTTTGATCCACCACTTCCTGCAGTTTGTCCCTTATCTCACTCATAGCTTCTTCAAGGAGTCTATTCTTCTCCTTCTTCTCTTCTACCTCCCTAGCTAGCTCTACATTAGTGACCATTCTTCTCTCCCCTACTGATTCACCAATATATAGAGACATGCATAGTCCACCAAATCTTTAACTTTCTCTGATACCAATCTGATGGGATGGGGTTTGGGATAGACTAGCCTAGCCTATGCTCTTGGATCCTTTCCATGGATCACCAAGTGTTCTAACCACACCCTAGGGTCTTTAGGACTCCCCCTACTTGTGGAGTCCCCTGACCTTTCCCAATCCACCCACCAACAACTTGGAATACTCCTCCTAAGGTCTCACCTACTCATGAGATCCAAAGAACCCTTACTTAGGCTAATAAGGGTTTGGTTTGTTCCACACCTTCCTAGGTCCTAGCAAGGTTAGGATAGGTCTTAGAGATGGTTTTCCATCCATTCATGTTCCCCCAAGAGGTTTCAAGCTTCCAACCCCTTACCGATTTCACTATTTTGTCTTTTGCCTACAAAATAGGGCTACAAGGATTGTGACCAATTAGGCCTCTTATCCGGACTTTTAGGGCTCCCTCTTGCAAACGATGCACTTTCTTGTGAAACTTCCTAAAAGACCTACTATTCATTTGGAAAGGGCTCAAGGATTTTTCTATTTTTGGGCTTCCAAGTGTCCGTACACTGCCCTTGGTGGATTTTAAGGTTTTTAAGGGTTTTAAAGAGGGTTTTTAGGCCTGCCAGGGTCACAGTGTAGGTTTAATGTTCTTGCCACCTTGTCTAGATTGGTGGAAGCTCCTCCTTCACACCAATGGTACTCCACTCACCCCTCTACAACTCCTCCAAATGGTTCCTCCTCCTCTATCCTTCCTTTCTCTCCAAGACCTCTACAACTTAACCCTTCCTAGTTGGGCACTATCCAGTCTCGCCTAGGAGTGGGTCTTTAGATGGCCTCCCAGCATCTTCAAGGGCCCTACTTGATTTGAAGTATTGTAAAGGGTCTAAACTCTCATTCCCCATGGTTTCATGGTGATTTCACAATGGGGAATGGAGTTATGAACCCATTCTCTCAAAACAATCCAAAATTGGACAGTGAGTAGCAAGTTTTCAAAATATTTACAAACACACACAACCTGCAAAACAAAACCTAATCTAAATGCTCACAATGAAATTAAATACACCATACAAGACACTCAACATAGTTTTACTCAAAAATCAATCCATTAATGATCTTGTCTTACTCCATTTGTGCAGACTGGCAACAAAATTGCAGTCACAGTCAAGTCACTTTTCTTGGGTCGTACAACAACTAACATCCAACCCCTCTCTTAGGGTTTGCAACTACTTATACTACCCTTTCCTCGATCTATGTGCCCATATTAGGGTTTTCCATGCTATATTAAAGATTTGGACCACTAGGTGGAAAAGTTGCTTGACAACTTTGAAAAGTTGTCATGCAACTTTTGAGCAATTTTCTCAATGTTGCTTTTCTTGACTCCTAAGCCCACATTGGGCTCTCCTAAGGACACCTCCATGCTAAGAAGGACCCTAAACACCACAAGGGCACACATACCCTCTATTTTCAAGAAAAACTCAACTTTGACTTATGACCCTAGAACCTCAACTAGGACCTGAACTAGGACCAATGAGCACATGGCCCTTATTTTATATACAATGGCTTCATTAAGAAGCAAGAACACAAACAAAAGAAAATGGTGGGAGCCCTTTGAAGGGTGCTCTTGCACCACCACCACTACTTGACATCAGAGCTCTGGAAAATAAACAAAGGAAAGAGAAAGACCCCCACCCCGAAGGGCCTCTCGAGGCAACAACGGACTAGCAGGCCCACCCCCTCAAAGCACACCGAGATGGAGAGCCTACCAAAACCCCTAACCCCTAAACCACCCACGGCCCATAGCAGCCCCCAACCCCAACTGCAAGTAGCCCACCCCCCTCCCCCTATAGCCCCCAGCCGCACACAGACCTCCCTCCACCTGCAGCCCCCCAAAACACCCACGCCACCCACCGCAAAGCCTAACCCGACCCCGCCTGCAACTCCTCTCCCCTACAGCGCTTGCACCAACCTCTCCCCCAATTTTATTATTTATAATTATTGTGTGAGAGGATCATAGATTTTCTGATATCTTATTTTACTTAAGATTATCTTATAAAATCACCCTTCAAACTGTTTGTTTAAGATATCAAGATATCTTGGCCTTCCTCTTCTTTCTAAATGATTTTGTTTCTTCTAGAAGGAACACATGTACAATAGTTTAATTATGAAGACATACTATTTTATGATTTATGTGTGACAAATTGAACATAAGACTAAATATTATAGAGCTTAAACAAACTCTTTAATTTACCGGGAAATTATATAACTTAAGAAAGACATAATTCAATCTTTACAATCAATATTGGTCAAGGCTAAGAAAGAGGTTTCTTTTTTATTGTACCGATAAATTAAGAACATAGTTCCTTGATTTATTCCAATTCAAATAAATGAAGTAGGTTTATTCAGCTTAAATTGTTTTGGGTAATACCTACGAAAGTTTTACACAAAATTTAATCATTTGCCCACTTTATGACTAACATAATGGTTGAAAGTGAATTTTGATGGGGTGGGGAAGAGAAATCCTTGTCTGGTTGGTTGTGGGGGAGTGTTAAGAGATGAGTATGGTGGGTTCATTGCAGTGGTGGTGCTCTCATTGGAAAACCAAAACAATCACATAACTAAAGTTATGGCGGCCTACCATGGGCTTTTATAAGTCTCTAAATTAAACTTTAGAAAAGTTTGATTAGAAGGAGACTCAGATATTATAATTAATTGCCTCAAAAAGAAAAGTAAGATGATTTGATAAATTATGAATTAGATTTAAGGGATCGCTTGAAAATATTTGCTCCTTTGATAAATGTTATATATCCCATAAATTTAGGGAGGCCAATGTGGTTGCTGACCTTTTAGCCAATATGGGAGTGTCTAGTAATCATAATTAGAATGGGGGTGGAATGATGAATTGCTAGCGAAGATGAAATATTTGGTGGCCTATGATAGGATCCACGTGGGAGCTATTAATCATTTGCTTCCTAACGATGACTAGAGATCTATTATTTTTGTATTTGTCCTGATCCTGGCATGCTTTGTGGCTGTTTTTTTGGTTTTCTTCAAGAGTGAGAAGGATTAATTTGGGGGTCCTTTGCTTCTTGAAACTTCTATTACTAGTGATTTGAAAGCTTCCTTCTTGAATTTGTAGTGGTTTCTCCCTATCGGGGCAGATAGGAATAGGCTTGAGCCCCTTAAATGTGACCAAATCAATAAAAACAACACCACATGGAGAATTTTGGAGAAAGGGGGGTTATACCTTATCTTGAAAGGCTTCATGGTTGTAATCACAACCTCTCTAAAGCCTTTTCTAAAGAGTGGAAGAAAGGACAGGTCATTTTTGTGGACATAATTTTAACCTCACAGAGGACCTCATTGCCGAAGTGACTGGACTGAACATGGAAGGGAAGAAATTTTTCAAAGATAGAAAGTTTACTGATTAAGAGGTTCAAAATTTAATCAAAGGAAAAGAGGGAAAGCGATTGGTTAAGTAAAGAGTTGGCTACAAGCTGAAGTCCATCAAACCCTTGTGATCTGAAGTCCTGAAGGTAATTATGCAATTCTTTACCCTCGATGGCCAGTATTCGGTTGTTTATAACTATCATTTTCCCTCCTCAATAATTCTAGGTGTAAGGATAGGGTTTCATTCCCTTTTTTTTGTTATCTTCTTTGGAATTGGGCATTAAGGAACATAAAAAGGATCAGAAAAACCTCATTTTGGATGAAGGCTTGATTTTGTTATTAATGGAGCATTTTAAAAAATCTTTGGGGAAAGGTAAATTTGTGAAAGCAAGCAACTTTTCCAATTTGGAGGGAATTTTTTTCTTTCTCTAAGGGTAGTGGGTGGAATACTGATGAGTCTAACAATTCTGATGAGGATTGGGAAGATGATAAGGACAAAAAATGTTACAAAAGAAATGCTAAAGATAGAGAGGCATCCCCTATTTTGGTATCGTAGGGCGGTTTGTTTGAGGGTGGAGAGAGGATAGGAAATAAGAAGAGGAAAAAGACTGATGGGAATAACAGAGCTCTTTATTTGAACTTTTCTCTTAAGGAGGGTGATTAGGATTGTATGAAGGTTTTGAAGGAGTCTCACCTTGATACTGGTAGAGATGGGAGATCCCCTTTAGCTCGAGACCTAAACCATGAATCCCCCATGTAAACTTAGATAGAAAACATCCCTTGGATATTCTCACTATGGCTAGGAATGCAGTTGTTGATAAATTCAGAATGCAGAAGTATTTTTTTCATGAGATTAATGAGATCAATGTTGCTATCCATGGGGTCAACAATAATTTATAAAACCTAAAGGACCCGAATTCGAATTGGCTGGAAAAGAAAGGAAGCAATATGGTGGCATCCCTACAAAATTGGTTAAGGACATAGAACACATGAAGGAGGATTTTGATGGGAGGATCATGAGGCTAGAAACAAACTACAGAAGGACTAATGATAATTTGATTACCCTGGTTAACTTCAGCTACAAGGTTATCAAGTCTAGTGCAAAGAACTTGAGAGTAATGACAGAGAAATTTGAGAGGGAAAAATATTTCTTCATCGACATTGATGTTGTTGAGAAAGGTAAGTGGGTTACACAGGAGGAGGGAAGAAGCCCTTGCACTTGTACTAGGGTGAGCAATAAGAATATGGTGGATCAAGTTGGGCAAGATCTGGGAGACATGAAGAAATTGTCCATGAACCTTTCTCAGCTTGAAATGGAGGCAGTTGAAGCTTTAAAGAATTTGAATTAGTCATAGTTTCTTGTTTTTGTTTTGTTGTGTCATGCTCTATTTTGTGTGGGTTGGCTACGTGGTTCCTAATGGTTTTTTGATGGCTTTCTGATGGTAATTTTTTGTAATTAGGGTTTCAGGTCCTTTCAAAACATGCTTGACCCTTTACTCAAAACCATAATGGTTGATTATATCCTTGACATCAAATAGACAAATAATTATAAATTTCATGAGTAACAATGATCAAAGAAGTCAACATTCATGTTTTTCAATTAATAAACAATTGAAATTTGTAACATCTCTTAAAAAAAAAAAATTTTAATATATTAAAATGGATAACCATCCACTTCAAGGAATGCACTAGGAACTCAACATAAATCAAAAGCCTAAGAAAAATGATAAGATAAACTTAATGTATTTGCAAACATTGCGATACTGATGATTATATGATCAAAGTTGCATGATAAACCACAACAATTAAATATTATAATACACATAAATTCCTTATTCTTGTAAATGATTGTTGTTTACTTACCTTATTTCATGCAACTATATTACAAATCCTAACAGTCAACCATCATATTTTTAAAGCATAGGTTTTAAGATTAATTAATATCATGGTAAATTAAAAAAATGATTGCTTGTCATTCATTTAAATTAATTAGGAACTTCATATTTTGATAAAAACTACAAAATTCTTGAATCCGAAAAAAACTATATAATGGGTTCCTATCACCCTAATGTGCTACTCTATGTTTAATAACATGGCTTAAAAATTAGAGAAACATGAAAAAATATTTATGCTTATGTTATGAAAATATATTATGATCTTCTTAATAATGATCATCAGATTATCTATAATCAAATGACTATAAGAAATATATTATGCTCATTAAAAAATCATAAATAAATATGATTAAGTGGGATCTTATTATTCATACACCAAGAAACAAATTCTCTTCATTATAATGTTACTGACTATTCATAGACTATGTCTGCTAGATATGTAACCCCTGGTACTTTATTTGGAGATATTAATATGTAGTAGAGGTTATAATTGGGAAGACCGTATCCATGTAGTTTGGCTGGTGAAATATTACACGCAACTATCTTTCAGAGAAACCATAAAATATGAATGAATTCTCAAATAGCTCAATAAGTTACCTTATGCATTATTTATCCTCTCTAGACATGAATATATCATCATTCATATGACATCCAGATTGATGTCATTTTTTTGAGCTCGGAGATTAATGAATATCAAGGAAGAACAAATCTTAAAATTTTACAAATTATGAGAGGAATTGCCATAAATAAGATAATATGTTACATTTTTACATGATTTTAGCAAGTATATATAGACAACATTATACTTATTCAAACTAGTACAATGCAATGAACATCAATTTGAATAGCTCAAAGAAGTAGAATTTAACTTGAGCATATAATATTAAAGAAAACCAGCCTGTGATGGAACAAAACTTGAAAGTAGAAAACATAAAGGACGAGAACTTCCTAATTGAACCAATGAACATCTAAAATATCAATCACACATTTTGCAGAATTTCAGTAAGTATATACGGACAACATTATCCATTCTCTACTAATTATCATACAATGGGTTCAGAGCGGCAAGGAGAGCGGCGAGCGGGAATCCCAAATTTCAAATATGGGAATGGTGGATTCCCTAGGGAAAGCAGTCTTTCTGGGGGTGGAACTGGCAATCAAGCAGGCTTCCAGGCATCCCAAGGTACAGAAGAGGACAAGGAGATAGTCAAATCGATGGAAGACAAATATTCCAAAACCAAGGACCCACATGATAGAGGTAAAAAAAAAATGGTCTTCATTTTTTGGAGTGAAGCCGCTGGTTAAATCAGGGCTACCGGAAGTTTCAAACATCTCTGATCCAGTTACAGGGGTGGTTGCTATTTATGTTCCAGATAAGCTGGTAGATCTTACTGTCTTTGGTTTAGCTATGACATTAGTCAAACGATTTGCTGGTTTTAGGCCTAACATTGATGTTGTTAGGAATTTTATAAGAAGGAAATGGGTTCTCAAGGGTCAAGTGGATGTGGCGGCGTCGCCTAGAGGTTTTTTTTCCTTTTCTTTTAACTCTGATGGAGATATGAATAAGGCACTATGTGAAGGTCCATGGATGTTCAGCAAGTCAACTTTGGCTCTACATAAATGGGTTCCTAACCTTTCTCTTGACGAGTCATTTTTTGTGTCAGCGCCTGTGTGGATGCACCTCCCGAGCCTTCCACTAGAATTCTGGAATGAGGAAGTCTTTAAGGGGATAGTGAGTTCTTTTGGAGAACTTCTCTCAATCGGCCCAATGACTACAGCTAAATCAAGGTTAGTCTTTGCTTGCATCTATGTAAATGTTAATCAAATGATGGACATGCCTCTATCTATTGAGATTATATCTAAATTAGGGAAATGAACCCAAGCGATTGAATATGAATCGCTCCCATTTGCTTGCTTTCATTGCAAAAAATCGAGCCATTGGGCAAAATCCTGTTCGCTTAAGAAGGGTAAGAACAGAAAGAATGATAGCAGTGTGAAGCAGAAATGGCAAATGAAAGAGAAAAAAGGAGACCCATCAATAGAGTGTGATCTAGATAAGGAAGTGATGGAGCCAGGAAAGGAGGTGAAGAAGGATGTGAATAGTAATAATGAAAAACCTGCTTGTGTCTGTTCTAATAATCCAATAGAAAGTACTAAATAAGATGAGCAAAGAAGAGAGTTAAATAATATAATTGATCCAGAGGACCAAGAGGTTGGATCAATCAGTCAAGAGAAAGTAGAGGAAAGTCCCAATGAGGATGTGTCTGCATCATCTCACTCAAAAGCAATTGAGGAAGACTTTAATGAAGCGTAGGACTTTAACCTTTCTGATCTTGAGCCTCTATTGCTTCTAACCAATGGAAGCCCAAAGTTGTCCCAATGCAAAACCCCATCACATAGTGTGGAAATGGAAATCCTAGAAGGAAATCTTAGGATTCTTGGTATGAAAGAGGGAAAATAGAATAAGGAGGGACCCAATGGAGGTATAACAACTAGAAGCAAGAATAAGAAAAAGGCAGATGTGGGAAGCCAAAACAAAAAGCAGGGGAGACCTTCTCTAAAACATCAGAGGGAACATGAAACTTGGAAGAACCATGCTGATGGAACATAGTGTTCCATTGAGTCGGCCCTATCCCCGGTTAAAGTATGAAGATAATTTCATGGAATATAAGAGGGTTGAATGCCCCTCACAAGCAGGATGTGTTTTGTAACATTATAAGAGATCATAAACCGGATGTGGTCCTTGTTCAGGAAACCAAGATGTGTAAGGATAAAGTGGAAAAGATTAGAATATTTAAAAATAATGGAGTTATAGGATCTAGTTCGGAGGGAGCCTCTAGAGGAACGGCGATTTTTTGGAACCAAAAAACTATTAAAGGTAAGGAAATCATCTCTGAATTTAATAGGAACTCTGTGCAGCTTGAGCATATCAAGGATAACTTTGTCTAGGTGTTAACCAATGTCTATGCGCCTAATTCTAAAACTGGGAGAGCTAAATATTGGAGAAGCCTTGCTGAAGACAGACTTAATTTTGCTGATCAAAGTTGGATAATAATGGGAGATTTTCATATTCTACTAAAAGAGGAAGAGAAGATGGGAGGCCTTCCCTTGCATCTTGATGGTAAACAAGATCTTATGGATTTCATTAATGATCAAGCTCTTATGGATGTGGATCTCCAAGGCATTAACTATACCTAGACTAATAGAATAACTGGAGTTGATCTTATTCAAGTTAAGTTAGACAGAACCTTAATTTCTCCTAAGTGGTTATCAAAGTATAGTTGTTCTCTAGCGTCTGTTATCAACATTGGTTCTTATCATTACCCTGTTTCTTTCATTGCCAATTCTTTTTCTGCTAAGAGAAATTTCCCTTTTAGATTTGAAAAAGTGTGGTTATCCCATCCTTCTTTGGAAGCTTATGTTGTAGATTGGTGGAGTTCTGAGGTTGAGGGAACGGCTCTGTTTAGAATAGCTAAAAAGCTCAATTTTATAAAGGCTAAAATCAAAATCTGGAACAAAGAGATTTTTGGGGATATCTTCAAGAGTAAAATTCAAATAAAAACTGAAATAAAAGAAGTTCAAGATAAAATCCAAGAGGATGGGCTTTCTGAAGAGTTGAGATCTGTGGAAAATGGTCTATTGTCTAAATACCACACTATTATTTCCAATGAAGAGATGTTCTGGAGACAAAGATCAAGAGCCTTGTACTTGAAGGAAGGTGATAAAAATACCCATTTTTTTCACTTAACTGCTCTTAAGCACAGGGTGGCTAATAGGATATCCAGGTTATCCTATAATAAAGGGATTTTAACAGAGGATAATGATATTAGAAAGGAAGCTCTGGATTATTTTAGCACCCTTCTGGGAGAAGTGGATAACCTTGATGCCAATAACCAAAACCTCCTATTGCAAGCTATTGCTTCTACCTTGACTGAGGAAGACAATAAACATCTGTCCCGAATTCCTTCTAATCAGGAAATCAAAAAGGCGGTGTTCTCTTTTCAAGGAAATAAGTCTCCTGGACCAGATGGTTTTCCTGTGTTCTTTTTCCAGTCTTTTTGGCATATTGTGGAGACTGGCATTTGTAAAGGAGTTAAAGAATTCTTTGGCTCTAGAAGGCTTCTAAAAGAACTAAATGCTACCTTCATTGTCCTAATTCCAAAGATCTCTGGAGCTAATTCTCTTAATAAGTTTAGACCTATTAGTCTCTGCAACTCTGTTTACAAGATTTTGTCTAAGGTTCTTACCTCTAGACTGCTGGATATTCTTCCCTTAATTATCTCTGCCCAGCAGAATGGTTTTGTCCCTGGTAGACAGATTTTGGATTCCATTATTTCAGTTCATGAAAATATTCATTCTCTAACGGTGGCTAATAATCAGGGTTTCTTTTTGAAGTTAGATATGGCTAAAGCTTATGATAGAGTGAATTGGCAGTTTCTTTTAAGGATTATCAAAGCATTTGGATTTGGAGAAAAAGTTATTCAGCTTTGTTCTCAATTGATGGAAACTTCCTCTTTTGTTGTTATTGTCAACAGATCCCCATCAAGCTTCTTCAAAAGCACATGAGGCCTTAGACAGGGGGATCCCATTTCCCCTATCTTGTTTACTATTTTAGCTGAAAGCTTGGGTAGATTTATTTTTAAAAATGTGGAAGAAGGCAATCTTAGAGGACTGAAACCTTCTTCCTCCAATTTCGCCTGTACTCATGAACAGTTTGTTGATGACTCAATCACTATGGGGGAAGCTACCATTAGGGAAGCTAAAAATATGAAGAATGTTATGTATATTTATGAATCTGCCTCTGGTCAAAAAATTAACTAGGATAAGAGCTCTTTGTTCTTCATCAATACCCCTATTCAAAGACAATTAAGGATTGAAATAATTCTTGGTTGTAAAATAGCTGAGCTTCCCTCTACTTATTTGGGGCTTCCCCTTTGTATTAAGCCTGCGGATAATTTTTGGATTAAGTTGGTTGACAGATTCAACTCCAAATTGGTTGGTTGGAAAGGGGAAGTCCTTAGTCAAGCAGGCAAAGTTACTCTGCTCAAAGCCACTCTCCAAAATTTGCCTGTTTATGCCCTCAGTTTGTTTAAAATCCCTAGAAAGTTTGCAGAAGCAATTGAAAGAATTAAAAAAAAGTTTCTCTGGTCAGGAGTGGAAGTCAAGAATAGAATTCCCCTTATTGCCTGGAATAAAATATGTTCTCCTAAGGCCTCTAGGGGGTTGGGTTTAAGGAATATAAGCTCTATGAACACTGCCTTATTAGCTAAACAAATTTGGAGAATGAAAGGGGAGGAAAGAGAGTGGAATTTAATCTGGAGAAATAAATATCTTTACATGCAACCTTCAAAGGAAAAATTTCTAGATAAATCTTTTATTGTTGAAGGATCTGCAATATGGAATGCAGTTCAATCGGCTAAAAGTTGGGCTGCAGCTAGTAGAATGTGGAATCTGGGGAATGATAGAAGTATTAGATTTTGGGAAGATAGATGGATTATGGGTAAACCTCTGGAGGAAATTCCTATCCTTTATGAGTGGAAAGATTGGTTCAAAAGCAGGTATGGGGGTTTGGTCAGAGATTACTGGAGAAAGGGGAAGTGGATTGATTTTAGCCAGCAGTGTTCGTGGTTAAAGTCTCTTGAGATTGTGCTTTCTTCTAAATTTTTGAGAGACAACAAAGAGGATAGTTTGATATGGAGGGAAACCCCAGATGGGAAGTATTTTGTGTCCTCGATTGTGGCTATCCAAAATAAAGTGGTGGAAGAAATTCCTATTTGGGCTAAAGTTTGGAATAAGAAGTTAGTTCCTAAAATTAATATCTTTTTTTGGATCTTTATCCAAAACAAGGTATTAACTCTGGACAACCTTTAAAAGCGAGGATTTGTTTTTCCTAATAGGTGCTCTCTTTGTTGCAAGGAAGAAGAGTCTACTTGCCATATCCTCTGTCAATGTACTTTCAGCTAGGAAATTTGGAAAATTATTTTAAGTAGGTGGAAGCTAAGTTGGGTTTTTTTGAACTCTTTAGGGGATTCCTATCAGCAATGGTACTGCCCTAATTCCAACCCAAAGATTGTGGAGCTTTGGAAACTAACCTTCCCTAATGTTATCTAGAATATCATGAAAGAGCACAACAACAAGATTTTTAGGGATAAAAGTTCCATCCCTGAAGTGGTGGTGGATAAAATTTGTAGGAGTATCTTTGAATGCATCAATGGTATTGATGATGGACCAGCTGCTAAAGAAGACTTCAATGACAGGTGGAATCTTTCCACTACCAAACCTAGTAAGGAGAGGGATGGAGAAGGTCTAGTTTGGTGTTTTCCACCTCAGGGATGGTTAAAGGCCAACTTTGATGGGGCTTCTAAGGGGAATCCGAGTAAAGCTGGTTATGGGGGCATTGTCAGGAATTTTGCTGGAAGTTGCCTAGTGGCAGTTGCTGGTCCTTTGAGGAGTCAAACCAGTCATTTTGTTGAAGCCTCAGCTGCGCTAAACACTCTAATTATAGCTAAGATCCTAAATCATGATAAATTATGGCTTGAGGGAGACACACTTAATATGATTAAGTGTTTGAAGGGGGAAACCGAGCCATCGTGGTCCATTGAAAACATTATTTTGAAAGCTAGGGAAATCATTGCCAGTTTTAAAGTAATAATTATAGAACATGCCTTTAGAGAGAAAAATATGGTGGCGGACTGTCTGGCGAACCTAGGTGTTAACTTCAATTCTCAAACAATTTGGCACGGGGAAGACATTAATATGAGTATTAAAGAGCTCCTCAGAAAGGATAGATTTATGGGGAAAGAAGGACCACATAATCATGATATTTTATATGAGTAATTTATGCTTTGATGGAAAGGTTATGATTACCTAGCAAAGTGGAAAAATCCTAATCAAATATAATATCACTTCGTACACTTTGTGGGTCATCTTTTTCAAAATTTTGAGAGACAACAAGAAGAAAGTTTTGAGTTTGCAGAAGAACAGAGGTGAAAGTCTAAAATTGAATATGGGAGGAGATTTAAGGAGGGAGGAACCAGACAACATGTCCAGATGGAAGGATATGCCGAAAGTTTGGGTGAAGCTAGAAAAAGGATCCCTTACGAGCTTCATGGAGAAGCTGGTTGATTACAACAAAGGTAGGGTTAATCTCGTTATCTCCAAAATATCTGAAAATTGGTGTAATGGGTCCTTTAAAATCTATGGTGTTAGGTTCAAATTGGACGTGAGCCTCATCGCAACTGTGATAGGTATGCCCCACCTAGGGCTCAATTTTTTTAGAGATCTTAAAATTTCCAATAATGCGGTTAATCTATTCCCATGTAAGGAAAAGGAGAGGGCTAAAATTGGAAAAGCCACAGGGGGTTATTATGAAGCCTCCAACATCAAGAAAATACGGGGCTGGGTTTTGAATGCCATAATGGAATATTTAACTGTTGAGGGCCACTTTTCCAGGGCCCACACTTATCACTTTGTGTTATTAAACCACTTCAGACATGAGAAATGGGTCTCCCTACCCTACTATCTCTTCATGTCCCTTTCTAGGTCTCTCAATAAACACATCAAGAATCCCGCGAATCCAATGCTCCATTGTGGGCTTTTGCTGCTCGTTTATGAGCACTGTAAAACCCTGGCCATGCAGGAAAACAAGAGGTTATCCACTTCTCCAAGGAAAGGCAAGAGAAAGTTGGAGGAAGGGGAACCTAGCAAGGAGAAGGCTACTTCTGGAAAAAAAAAAAAAAGCAAGAATGCTATAGGATGAAAGCCCATGAAGATAAGAATGACTCAGAGGAAATTGGAAAAGAGGGCAGTGAAATGGAAATGGATGAGTCAGAGGGTGAGGATAGTTGGAAAGATGAGGATGTGGGTGCAGAGCATGAAGAAGGTGAGAATGAGTCCGACAATGATAGCCCAATTCATAGTGTTAGACCAGGCAACGACAACAGCCAACCTATGGTGGATTTGAATGATAAGGATAATAAGGAAAAAGATTTGAATTCTGAGAGGGAGAAGCACAAGGAACCTGAGAAGGATATGGCTAAGGATAGATTAAGTGAGGATAAGGAAAGTGTTGGAGAAGGGTTATTCTTGGATAACCTTAAAAAACTCACTGAGGCTAGATTGGGTTATGATAGATGGACATATGAACTTTTGAAGAACCTGGAAAAAAATGGGAAATAGATGGATGAGAAAAGGAAGGAAGATGACAGGGATCAGAAGTAATGGAAGCAGGACATGGAGGAAAATGTTAAAAAAATGGTTGGTCAGATTGACTTGCTGGAAGAAGGGAAAGTGGCGATGAAAAACCTGCTGAGTATTATCCCGAATATCTTGTCTACTATCACAAAAAAACTAGAGGATATTTTGAAGGTCCTCGATATCTCCAGTTCTCCCAAACCAGTGGTGGACCTTGACATGGATGAAGATGCTATCGAGATTGGAAGTGGTGAAGCTACGTCGGGTGGAGATGTAAAGAGAACCAGAGCGAGTGTTAAGAAAGTTGTTGCTACTTCTGCTAAGGATATCCCTAATCTTAGGGAAAACATCAAAGACCTGTATGGGATTAGCAATAACTTGGCTAATGCCCTGAAAAATATAAATTAGTTCCTTTTGTTGGGTCTGGCCGGTTTTTACTGGTTTTTTGGGGCTTTAGCTGGTTTTCTCTAGTTTTTATGCTGGTTTTTTTGTTATTTGTTCCTCCTAGTTTCTTAATGCTTTTATCTTGTAAGGTCCTTCTGTAAAGGGTTTTGGGGCCCCTTCAAAACCTTCTTTTACATTAATCAAAAATATTATCCATTCTCAAAGAAGTACAATGATTGCATTAATTGCAATAGCTTACAAACAAAAAGAACTAAAATTAACATAACAGCACTAAAACTTAGTGATGAAACTTATAAATAACTAAAATGTAGAACTTTGAATGTCAGATGCCAATGTTTTTGCAGGAGGTCTAATATGGTAACTGTAATCATCAAGCACAATAACTATTATTACATCGCTCCTATTCATCCTCTAGGCAACTTGCTAAAATGCATGCTACTCTCGGGTAAAAATAGTGTTTGTAGATAACTTTCTAAGAATATCTGGGTCACTAGAAATAGAAAAGTAGCTATCTGAAATAGAGGCTTATGAAAAGATCTAGATAAAGAATTACTTTGGTGCTAATGGTGCTAATATTGTAGTTCCAACAATTTTCAACGATATTGATTTTAGTAGCTTTATGATAGGACTTTTGGTGGCACTACCAATTTTATTAAACTCAGCATCTTCAATAGAAGACCAAAGTTGTATGAAAAAATTTCCATATTCGGAAACCATTGGGGATACACTGATGCTATTAAGAAGCGTGGTTATTGTTGGTGTAATTATTTATTCATGTTGGATATTATTACACCTTACTTAAGTTTACTTAGGATAATGCATTTCATAGTAGTTTGGGTATGAGACACTTGGGTGTTTGTGCCACATTGGGATAGTGTGTGTAGGAGAATTTCCACCTTTTGTGGTCTTATCTTGTTGTTACATTCCACATTTGGTGGGTGATCCACCTCATGTGGAATATTTTACTATTTCTCCTACCTACCCTTGTTTCTCATTGAGACACATGTCATCATTGTATGCTCTCTTGTCTCTATAGCCTTGCCTATATAAGTAGGCTCATATTCATTATAAGTAATGGTTGATGATCCAATTGATCAGTATTTTTATCTTAATAGAATATAGTTTATTCCTATCATATTTTTTGTCTCTCTTTTGTACTTTTCATTGAGCTCTTGATCAATTGCATCATCAAGATTTGTTGTTACATACAATGTAGGATAAGCTTGCTTATAAAGACAAGGCTAAGAGACAAGAGAGCACACAATGATGACATGTGACTCAATGAGATGCAAGGGTAGGTAGGGGTAGGTAGGAGAAATAGTAAAATATTCCACATGAGGTGGATCACCCACCGAAGGTGGAATTATCACTCCACAATAAGTGGGTATGATAGAGTAACAACAAGATCACACCATAAATGGTGGAAATTCTCCTACATACACATTCCCAATGTAGCACATCTCCCTAAGTGTCTCATATGAAAACTACAATGTTATTCATGTGCCTAAGTAAACTTAAGTAAAGTGTAATTATATCCAACATGAATAAATAATTACATTAACACCCCCCCTTAAGTGCAACTTAGGGGAGTGTACTTAAGTCTACAATTCAACTAAGAAATGCAAGATGGGTCCCGGATACAAGGCCATGTTAGGTACCTATGTACAAATGCAAATGCAATCTCCCATAAAATGGGAAAAGAGAGAAAAACACAATGGGAAAAAAACCGTCCCCCAAAAAGAGAGATGAAAACTATATATAAAGAACTCTAATATAATTATGTGAAGGACAAAACCCCATGTGAGGAAAAAGTCCCCCCCATATGAGAGAAGAAGAGAAGCTAGGTAGCCAATAGATGGAAAGAAGATTGTTTGTCAAGTGGGGTACACACAACACATCATTGAAGGAGTTATCCCCAATAACAATAGATCATTTCCCAATCACATCCATGTATCTATGATTGCCCATCAAAATCTACAGCATGTGGCAAGGCACAAATGAAGAGAACATAGACTATGAAGATGCCATATGATGATAAGCCCCTGAATCTAGAAGCCATCTCCTTGAATCATAACTTGTAGTAGCACAAAGAGCTTGTCCCTTTCCTTTATCCATCCCAAAAGAGGGATCCTTTCCTTTATACTTTTCTTTGGAAAAAGAAGTCGATGTAGACATTCTAGAAGGTAGGTTTTTTTTTTCTTCTCAAGAAGATGCTTCAACTCATCAATATCCTTCTTGTAACAACAGTGTTCATCATGTCCTGACTTCTTGCAATATGCACAAAAAAAATTGTCCTTATATGATTTCCTCTTAGGTGGGGATGTAGAATCACCTTGTTGTGGAGATGAGGATTGTGCTCCATCTTGTTTAGGCTTAGATTACTTTTGGTTCTTGTTTTTTCCTTGATTGCTTTGATTCCCTTTATTAGCCACCAATGATTGTGACTTTGAAGATTTAAGAATCCCCATCTTGGTCAACTTAGATTGCTCAAGTATCAACATCTCTGTGAATGCATCAAATGAGGGAGAAGTGTATGAGGAACCTTGAGCTAACCTATGGGTGTGAAAGCTAGATATAAAGGTTGCATAAACTAAAGGAAGCTTGTCCAACAAGTTATAAACAAATTGAGAATCCTTTTTGTCAATGCTACAATCCTTTACCTTTTCTCTTAGCTCATTTTCTTTTGTGACGTAATCTTGGATTGTATCAAAATCCTTGCGATCCAAAGTTGTGAGTTCACTATCAAGCTTGTAGCCCTTAATCTCATCAACTTGTCCATACAATTTGTCATAAATATCCCAAGCCTCTTTAATTATAGTACACTTATCAATGTGAAAAATGAGGTCATCTGATACATACTTTCTTAATGTTCCAAGTGCCATAGCATTCTTAGTGAGCCATTCAATTTGAGCATTAGGATCAGCCTTAGGATCAGGTGGTGTTGTTATAGTTCCATTTCCATAATGAATGAGTCCTATTTCCATAATGAATGAGTCCTTTTTCCATTAGTTTACTCCAAGCCTTAATCTTCCATGAAGCATAATTATGAGGACTTAAAAGTGGAAATTTAGGAGAACACATAGCACCAAAATGAAAAACAAAAGATAGAGAGAGTCACAATCACACAAGACACCCCCCCCCCAAAATGATGATTTGGCAATTTATACTTAGTGTGTATACAATGGGCCACTTGCAAAACAAGGCAAGGTGGAATTCTTATTTAAACTTTACAACTGCCTCAAATAGGCTATAAGAGACTCCAACAAATACTGCAAGTGATCTAAATTGAGATCTAAGCAAAATACAAGTACCAAATAGGCCAAAAGTGACCAAATACTGAAAGTATAATTTTTACTCAAAATCACTGCAAACTAATGGAAGATTATGAAAGTAGATAAAAAATTATGCACTTTCAAAAAAAAAGGCACCTGAAAAGGAGGTTGTATGACCCCAAACGAAGCCTCTGAAGTTGCAAAATTTGGGATTAGACAGGTACAGTCATTAAAATCTACAAATTTTGAAAAATCCATCCATCAAAATCAGAAAATTCCTCCACCACTGTGAAGAGCACGAAAAATTAGCCCAAATCAAAAAAAAAATTGCACCAAAAAAGGAGCCAAAATGAGCAAGTTATGGCCAATTGAAGTTGAACTGCAATTTCAAAAATGCAAATGAGAGGGGGTCCAAAAAATTTCAAAAATTGTTGATGCAGGCTGACATCAGCAGATCATGATCTTAAAATTGACAGTCGTATGCCCATCAAAATGACCATTGCACCCCCTGCCCAGGCTGTACGGAAAAGACACGTGGCGGCCTGTGATAAGTTTTGTATGATGATGTGTCCGATGAACCCACTTGACAAACAGTATTCTTTCCATCTATCAAATCACACATGGGCAATGTGGAAAACTGTGGAGTTCACACCTTATTCAGTTCTCATTTGAGACTTGGAGACTAGAGCTATCATTGTGACTGGGGTGGTTGATCATGCATCTTGGTTGTACTCCTTTTCACATTTTGGTCCTACTGATGAGGTTGATTCTTCTTATGTTGATGATTCAGATTTTGAGGAGAACTTTGGGTACTTGAACTTGGGGATTCTCACATGTGACCCCGTTCTTGAGCCTTCCATTTCATCTCCTCCTCTTGATATCACATCACCTATTGCACCTGATGATGTAGCTAGTGCAATAGTTTTGCCTTCTTGTGATTCAGTGCAACAGGATATTCATCATCTTCTAGCTTCAGTTGATTGGGATGCCTACTTGACAAACATTGCAGGTTTGTTTGTGGAGTCCTACATTGCAGATTTGGGAGACATCATTGATGACATTCATCTTCTCTTTGTTGAAGATGATCCTTCTTCTATTGTTGTGAGGGAACACTCTGACCCTCTTGTGCATTCTCTACATGATCCTTCTTTCGAGGTTGATATGATTGTTGATACTTTTGTACAACAATTACAGGAGGTCTCTTTATTCTTTGAGGGGACACGTGAGTCTTTGGATATTGTTCTACATTCATCTCCACTAGATCTTGGAGTGCCTTTTTCAGCAGTGTGGAGTAGTTCACCACCTTTGGAGGGGGTATCTTTTAGCATCGATATGGGGACACTTGAGCAGTTTTCAGAGACTTCATTTATCATTAGTTTTTTCCTACATCTTCCCTTCATGATTGGGGAGATTTCATGGATACACCTTTGGTTTTGTTTCTTTCTAAGAGGAGGAATGTTGTTCAACGTTCGTGGAGTAATTTCTGCATTCAGCATGGAGCTTCTACCATTGGTGTAGATTCTACATGGAGGGGGGCTACTCGGTCTCTCTTCTTCTCTCATATGGGGGGGACTTTTTCCTCGCATGGGGTTTTGTCCTTCACATACTTCTATGAGAGTTTCTTTATATATAGTTTTCATCTCTCTTTTGGGGGAGGGTTTTTTCCCATTGGGTTTTTCTCTCTTTCTCCATTTGTGAGAAATTTCATTGCATTGGTTTGCATGCATTTGCATTTGTACATGGGTATATAACATGGTCTAGTAGCTATCAGGACCCATCTTGAATTGCTTAGTTGCATTGTAGACTTAAGTGCATTCCCCTGAGTTACACTTAAGGGGTGGTGTTGGTGTAATTATTTATTCATGTTGGATATTATTACACCTTACTTAAGTTCACTTAGGATAATGCATTTCATAATAGTTTGGGTATGAGACACTTGGGTATTTGTGCCACATTGGGATAGTGTGTGTAGGAGAATTTCCACCTTTTGTGGTCTTATCTTATTGTTACATTGCACATTCGGTGGGTGATCCACCTCATGTGGAATATTTTATTGTTTCTCCTACCTACCACACCTATTTCCTACCTACCCTTGTTTCTCATTGAGCCACATGTCATCATTGTGTGCGCTCTTGTCTCTATAGCCTTGCCTATATAAGATGGCTCATATTCATTGTATGTAATGGTTGATGATCAATTTGATCAATATTTTCATCTTGATAGAATACAGTTTATTCCTATCATATATTTTGTCTCTCTTTTGTACTTTTCATTGAGCTCTTGATCTTGGCAAAATCTCACAGTTATGTAACACAACTAGGTGACATGCTAAAAATAAGTTATTAGAGTAAATTTGAAAAATATCGATGGCTTAGAGATTGTTGAATAGTGAAAGGAGGGAAACAAAATTGATAAAATGGAATAAGTGTACAATTTAAAGGACCAATAGTATTATTTGTTAGAATTTGTACGATTTCGATCACACATTTACCTTGCCAACAAAGGTGGGCTAGAGAAGATAATAGGTGGAAGATTGAAGTTTTACCAAGAAAGTATTTAAGATATATCGTAAATCATTGAAAATATAAGTTGTCACCAAATTCAAAAGGAAAATATTCATATAAATTACAAACCTCAAGGTATTTTTAATTGGAAAAAGTGGTAAAAGAGAGATGAAAGAAATTAAGAATCTAATCTGTGTGAAAGGTATTTTGGAAAATGAATTGCATAAAATTTGAAAGGAAAATAAAGATTTAAAAAAGGAAAATGTTTTACAAAATGAAGAAATATTATAATTAAGAGAAGAAACCAAAATTTTCAATCAATTGTAAACTAGAAGCATATGTAAATAAAAATTAGTATCTAAAGTCTAAACCTACACTATGCAATGTCACTTGTGATACAAATGATTTATTTTATTTAATTAATGAAGCATGTAACATTTTAAAGGTTATTTTGATAAAAATGTATCATTGGAGATAACAATATATTTGAATCTTTAACTCTTTCTAATTGTGAGAATAATAATAAGGGATGTTATAATTAATTAAAGCAAAATAGGCCCGAATATTTTGCATAACCACATAAGAGAAACTACCTAGGGTGCATGAGGAGTGCACATCCATCCAAAAAGCTACAAGAAAGACCAAAAATGCAAAAGACTAGCACACGGCTAGGACATAACCACTACATAGAGAGACAAAAAATAAACTAGCCAACAATGTTGGCTTGATGATGATTGTGATGAATGACTTCATATATTGTCATTGATGGAACATGTACAGACACATATGTTCATATTTTCTACCGGTGTGACTTCAAAGTTGTTTATATTGCAACCGGTATACTAGAAGTTTATATCCAACCGGTATATACATAGAGACAACTGGTGTGTATTTATATATGGATATACATAACTCGACATCAACCTGAAGATCCAGCGGAGATTATCAAAGGAGCATCGAACGACAAACGGTTTATATGTTTAACTCCAACTGGTATTGTTGTTCCAACCGATATTCATTGATTATGTGATGAGTTATCCTAACCGACAAATTTTGGTGGTATTTTTGTGATGAGTTATGATTGTTTGACCAGATACACTACACCTAGGAAATTGTGATATGATTTCTAAAGGCCGACATGAAATCTAAATGTCTATATATTGACATCACAATGAATTATTTTGTATGAGCGAAGGAGCTATGATATGAGATGATTTGATGCGAAGGCAGAAGTGTTAAGTTGCAGATTATGTTGGTAATGAAGTTTTGAGTGTGCAGAAGAGGATCTATTCAAGCAAGTTGTGCTACTACAAGATCACACCACCTGTTGTTTTCTAATCACTGCAACAGTCAAATCCCCTAACCGGGTAAGCTCTAACAAGCTTCATTGTACAAATCCTCTAGCCGGGTGATCCATTAGTTTGGATTCAGAAATCCTCTACCGAGGTTACTCCTAACAGGGTACTACTTTTAACAGGGTATAGCTTTTAACTAAGCTTTGGGATCTTTAACAGGATTTGCTCCTAGCAGAGCATGTTTGTAGACCTTAACCGGTCAATTATCTATTACTGCAGATAGTTAACTTGTGAGTCCCATCTCACCATGGTTTTTCACGTATAAACACTTGTGTTATGGTGGATGTTTTACTTATTGTGGATGCACTAATATCATTTTGGATTGCATGCATAGTGTTTAACAAACTTGTTAAGTATATCTACCGGTCAATGTTTAAAGTAGTATTATTTTTGGTGTCACTGATTCACCCCCCCCCCTCTCAAGTCCATCAAACAAACCATCCACCAAAGACACGAAGGAATGGTGTATTGAGTGGGGGAATTACTGTCTTCCCATTCATGGCATAAAACTTTAACTTTCTCAAAAAAAGATAACTTTTTGTTAGAATCTTTCCCAAAGGTCAATGTTACTGAATCTAGAGTAGCTTTGATGGTAAAGGTGAGGGTCCAAGGCCACAGAAGGAGGCCCTATATGTCTCTTTCTCTTTGCCTTCCTATATTATATCTCCACCATGATTACATGTAGAGAGGCTTAATTCTTCATCACCATTACCTAGCTTAGGGTAATCATTTCCTCTACTTTTTTTTCAGAGCCTTACGATTTTGCTTCAGCTCAACCATGTCTTTCCTCTAATCCCTCTAATTAATCTTTACATTGAGATCCTTAAGTTTCTCCTTTGCAATTTCCCACCTTTCCAATTTTTTGGCCATGTCATTGGTAGCCTTCCAAACCCTCTCGTCATTTTCATTCAATGCCTAGCTGTCACCACAAGCCTTTGCCTTAGCCACCACTTCTAGCATATTTATCTTCTTATTAGCCACACTCAGCTAGGAGAGGATCCAATGAACCATTACATATTTTTTGTTAACCACCTTTTCCAGCCTATAAATTTGATTAGTTGGAGAAGGGGAATCAAGATTGAGAATAGAAACACCATGGGTTGGTGAAGGGGAGCCTAACGAGGGGATAAAGAGCACTTTCTCCTAAAAAGTAGTTGGAGAACAATATGAACCTATGGATGAGGAAAAATTAAAATCTTTGGATTCCTCTTCATCCTCAAAGTCCACCAAATCAACTTCCTTAGAAGGGGGAGTAAGGATTTTTTTTTGTTCGGCCCCACGAATAAGGTTGAAATGGGTAGGGACAAGTTTAGTCTTTGAAAAGGAGGCCACATTAGGGTCAATTTTTGAAATAGGGGATCCCAAAAGCTCTACAACTAGGTTAGAGTTTGGCATGGGGCCAAAGGAAATCAAAGGGATCCCACTAGAAGGGGTCAAATCCAAGTGAAATTTTGAAAGCCTCAAGATTAATCCTTGGTGGAGAGAGAGAGTACTCCTGGATTTAACCAAATTAACCAACTGGGATAAAGAGGAACAAACCTAGAATGAGAAATTCATAATGATAAAGGATATTTTTCAACAGATGTTTCTTTTTAAAAAACTAAAAGAATGAGATATGAAGGAAAATATTTAAGAAAATATGGACACAAAATTATAAAGCCAATTGAACCAAGATTAAAACCAAATAATGAAGGTCTTGAATATGTTAGTGACAAAAGAAATAAAAATTGTTATAAGTATTACAAGTTCAAACAAATCAACTTAAGGAGTTCAATATATGTAGTGTTTTTATTGTCATAGACAAACACATAAAATGGAAATGTGTTGGGATATTCATTCATATACTATTTATGGATTGAAGAATCATTCTAAGAAATTGTGTTGGGCCAAAACTTGAAGAAACAACCTGTAAAGACAGTACACAAATTGATTAAGGATGGATAAGTGTATCTTATTTGGAAAAGGTCACAACTATGTTCAAAATATTGTACAAGCATAAATTCACCCATGTCAAACAAAACAACAACCAACATAGGCTAAATTATCATATAAACCGTATAATTTTATCCACAATTTTTTTTACTACTATTTAAGGGTGTAATGGTGGGAAAAATGAGCGAATGAGAGATCTGAAGGAAAGTTTTTATTCCCTCCAAGGAGAGATGAAAGTTTCACTTTGGATTTCCCTTCAAACAATTTTCATGCATTACATTAGAAGAGGGGGGAAATGCACTAGATTCAACCTCTAGAGAAAGAGATTGAATTTTGAGTGATGGTAAGTTAATCCCCTATCTGGAATGAGATTTGAATTGATTGAATTGTGTACTTATGACCAAGTGAAAAAGTGACAAAAATCTGATTATAACTCGAGATAGAAGTGTAGGATGAATTTGTGCACCTCGATTTGGCAATAATATGTCGAGACGAAGCTACCCTGCGAATTTGAGAAAAAGTTACCTGGACCATGGCGGGAGTGTACACGGTCCTCCGAAAAATCCGTGAAATGAAATGGGTTATTCTACCTCTGCAAATGGAGTTAAAATCCAGAATTACAACTGCGCACCTACAACCTATACATATAAGAGAGAGGAAAAGGGATTGGGATTGGGGGTTTGCCTTCGGGTCAAACCCCAGTTTTAAAATTAACCAAATGATGAAAGAAGGTACTTGCAAGTAAATGTAAATGAAAGACTAAAATGTAAACCACCTCAAGGGAGGTTGTGATAGAAATGTTGATAGAATTTCTTCTATGAAGTTGAATGTTGGAATGAATCTCCTCCTAAATGGTTGAATCCTTGCCTTGAATGCAACACCTAGCCTTGAAGGGAGACTTGAGAATGCTCAATGCTGGAAAGGAATGCTTGAATGATTGAACTCATGCCCACCTTATTGCTTATGCAACTTTTCTAGTTGTTGAAATTTTGCAAATGAGAGGGAAAATGTGACTTATATACTCTCCAATTAAGGCTAATTGACTAATTTTCCATCACAGGCCGACACTAGGGGAGTTTTCCCGCTCAATGCATAACCTCCAATTCAAATTTGGAAAGTGTCCTGCCCCAAAATGGGGCAGGAACAGGGGCGTGGCCACCCCTATCCTACGCTTTTTTCCAGGTGTAGTGTCATAGAATTGCAACTCTTGCAATTGTCGACTACAATAGGGTCCTCACGCATGTGAACCGAATCCCTAGGCCTGATCGGAGACCAAAGACTTGCTCAACACCTGAGAACTGCATCTTTCTTGCCCTCGACACTGCCTAAACTGCATCATGTCCTGAAAAAAGGGCAGGACAAGGGCGTGGCACCCCTATCCCCCTAGGACTTGTTGGATTGTTGGCATTGACTAAACCGGTCAATCTAGAGAATCGATATATGTGCTAAGGTTTGTCATTGATGTTCAACACTTACCGATGAAGTGGTATAGGTTGAGTGGTGTTGCATTTTAGTAAGAAAAAGTGATAACTTACAATACATGGAAACAACATTGGTATTTGAATGATCAAAGGTTTACTCAGCTCAAGGAAAGATAAATTAAATCAACCGGTCTATCATTCAGGACAATCAATCACTTTGGTGATGGTGAAGTCACAAAAGGTGACTCAGACAAGAACAATTGTTTATTCTAACAAACAGGTAACTCATTGGTAATCAGGGGAAGAGACTTGGTGCTAGCACAACAAACCGGCAGTCAAAGGATGAACTGGTAATATAGGAGTGCAGTGGCATACTAGTACACCGATATGACAGAAGGAAGATAGGTGATCACCATAAATCTCAGAGCGGTGATCGGCTATTCAGTTGCGGTGGAAAAGGATGAGTTGGTGAGCTTGTGTCTATGCCAAATCATATGTTGGTAAGGCCAACTTTTAGTTATCATGCAGTCAAGCATGATTCCATGCAAATTTTCTGGTTCGCACTTATTTGGCTGAACATGACTCAGAAGCTTCTATATTTGGGATGCGGTGGCAGAATTGATTGAACACTTGGCAAAATTGCTAAAAGGCATGCAGAGAAAGAGTGGGAGATTTTGAATTTGAAATCTTCCAAAATCCATGATTGGTTAGATTGAGGGAATGCCTAAAGGTGTTGGCAGAAAATGTATAAAGAGTTCTTGAGCTCCTTTAGAAAGTTTTGATCGTGAAATTTGCAACAAGGAGATCTTGTTGAAGGCGATCCAAAGTGCAGAGAGAGAGAGTGTGCTAAGAGGAGTTAGCAAAAGTGCAGAGAAGACAGAGAGAAAGTGCTAAGAGGAGTTAGCACAGTAGAGTATTGAGTATTGAGTGTGTATTGAGTGTTAAGTGCTAACCGGTGTTATGCAGAGAAGACACAACCGGTGTGTATTGTGTGTGATACATGTTGAGATCTGATCAAGCTATCAGTAGCTAATTCAGCAAATCATCCATTTGTTGCTTTCTAACAACTGCAACATAAATCCCTTAACCGGGTGGACTTTAATAGGTCCCTATTATAAAATCCCTTAATCGAGTGACATCTTAACTGATGTTATAAGTCCTCTAACCAGGATACCTTTAATAGGGTAAAGGCACTAACTGGCCTTGTTCAAAATCCCTTAACCGGGTGGCACCTAACAGTGTCTTTGTAATCTCCTAACAGGGATGGCTCTTAACCGGGCGTACTTCATAAGAGTACAAATTTTGTCAGTTCCTACTCACACTGTGGTTTTCTCCCTATTGGGTTTCCACGAGATAACTCCTTGGTGTCACTATCAACTTTTCATGCTTGCATATTTTACTTCATTGATTAAGTTTATTGTTGGATCTTAGATGAATGCAAATTTAAGATAGAAGTTAAATTGTGAACATTTGATTAAGTGTTGATTCACCCCTCCCCTCTCAACACCGATTGGGACTAACAATTGGTATCAGAGCACCAGGTCCCTAGAATCAGAAGAAGCTTAACTGGATTAGGGAAAGATCAAAGATCATGCGTAAGGAGGGTCCTAAGTTCTCTAAGGAGAACTACACCTTATGGTGTGGAAGAATGAAACTCTATCTAAGATCCCTAGGTGAACACTATTGGAATCATGTGATCTCTGAGTAAAATGAACCTTCAGGGACTCTTACTCCAGACCAGATCAAGGAAAGACAAGATAATATTGTTGCTATGGATCTGATTGTTAGCACCCTTTCAGATAATGAATTTGCTGAGTTACAAGATTTGAAATCAACTTTTCAGATATGGAATAAGCTGAAGACAATCTATGGGGGAGATCCCCATGTTCAAAAGGCCAAAGTAGATGGCCTGAGAGGAAAATATGATGAGATGAGAATGTAGGAAAGTGAAAACATAGAGCAATATAGTAAGAGGATAAAGGATGTAGTTAACTCCATTAAAAGTGCAGGAGGAAAGCTCGAGGAGGAGGATGTGATTAGCAAAATCTTGAGAACTCTGCTACCACAATATGTTATAAGGGTCTCTGCTATCTAGGAACTCAAAGCCTTGGTAACAGTCAATGTAACTCTTGACTCATTGATTGGTAAGTTGACTGCTTTTGAATTGAGCAATTATGACAACAGTGTACCAAAGATTGGTGTTGCTTTCAAAGCATCTATGATGCATGCACCAACAAGGAGAAGGAAAGAAATCAGTAGTAGCTCTACTACCAAAACCGGTCATTCCCATGAGAGTGACAATCTTCTCTCTAAGGAATAGGAGAAAGATGAAATTGAAGCTCTATTGGCAAGAAGATTGCCAAGAGGTAAAGGTAAATACAAAGGTAAACTACCCTTAAAGTGCTTCTCCTATAATAAGATAGGTCATATTGCCTCAATATGCCCTAACAATGATAGGGACAGGAAAGATAATTTCAGAAGTTACAGGGACAAGAGAAAGAAGGAATGTTATCTTGCAGAAGAAGGAGTCGCTGATGAAGAATTGGAAGGATCTGATGGAAATGGCATTGCTTTTGTGGTAGTCAAAGAGGACAGCACAAAGGAAGGAGATATGTCATTGATTTCTAGCACAAACCGGTGTGGAGAATGGGTGATCAACAGTGGCTACACTCACCACATGACCGGTGACAGAAGCAAATTCCTCAGCATGGAGGATTGCATTGGAGGAACAGTGAGGTTCGGAAATGATGCCCCATGTGCAATAAGAGGTAAGGGGTCTATAGCCTTGAATGATAAGAAAAATTGTGATGATGTCTATTGGGTAGAAGGATTAAAGTATAGTTTGTTAAGTGTTGTACAACTTAACAATAAGGGATACCGGTTAGAGTTCAATGAAGGGATATGTAAAATAAATGACAAGTTTGGAAGTCTGATTGCAACCGGTAAACAGTCAAGAGGTATTTTTTTTCGTCTAGACACCACCATAGGTAATTTTCTAGTGGCTAAGGTTGAAGATAGCTGGTTGTGGCACAAAATATTTTGTCATGTTAATTTTGATAGCATAGCTAAAGTTAATAAAGCAAAATTTGTCAGAGGTATGCCTAACATAGTAAAACCTGAAAAATGCTATGTGCAAGGAGTGTCAACTAGGAAAGTTGACCGAGTCTAGTTTCAGCAGTAAAACTTTCTCATCTGAAAGTGTGTTGGACTTAGTTCACATAGATCTATGTGTTCCCATGAGAACCAAGAGTTTCTATGGAGACCGATATTTTATGTTATTTGTGGATGACTTTTCAAGAATGATGTGGGTTGTATTGTTGAAGGAAAAATATGAAGCCTTTCACATGTTTAAGATGTTTAAGGCTCGAGTAGAAAGAGGAACCGGTAGGAATTTGAAGTGCTTAAGATCAAACAAAGGAGGAGAATTCACCTCTCAAGAGTTCATGAACTACTGCGAGGAACAGGCAATCATGAGACAAATGTCTGCACCCTGAACACCTCAACAGAATGGAGTTGTTGAAAGAAGAAATAGAACTCTTATTGATTGTGCAAGAACTCTCATGATACAAAAGGACATCCCACGTATCTTCTGGAGATAAGCAATAAGCAATGTTGTATACACTTTGAACCATATACAGGTAAAGAAGGGGACAAACAAAACCCCTATGAATTATAGAGTGGATACTCACCTAATGTTTGTTATTTCAAAGTATTTGGAAGCAGGTGCTATATCAAAAGGGATGAGTACACTGGAAAATTTGACCCCAAGAGTGATCAAGGAACCTTCTTAGGTTACTCAACAAAGAGCAAGGCATACCAGTGTTTAAACAAAAGAACCGATAAGATTGTAGAAAGTGCAAATGTTAGAGTAGATGAGTACTCTGAGAAAAATGAACAGGACAGTAAGAGTGAACTGAAGGACTATAAAGGGTTTGAGTACAATGTACTGGTGGAACCTACTGAAGAGGATCCTATTGAAGTGACTAATATAGAAGCCTATGAAGTAGAACCTGCACAACCGGTAGAAGAAGCTCCGAGGAGTGAACCGGTATTGGCTAAATATGTCAGAAATAATCACTCTGTAGAAAATATCATCGGTGACAAGGATGCAAGAGTTCTAACCAGAAGAAGAGCAAGAGAGAATGGGTGTATGCTCTCAATTTTTGAGCCCAAAACAACAAAGGAGGCTCTAAAAGATGATGACTAGGTGAAAGCCATGGAAGAAGAACTGGAGCAAATAGAGAAAAATAACACATGGACTCTAGTACCTAGACCGGAAAATAAAAATGTAATAGGCACCAAGTGGGTGTTCGGAAATAAGATGGATGAAATCGGTAAGGTAATAAGAAACAAGGAAAGATTGGTCTGTAAGGGCTATGCTTAAGAAGAATTTTTGGACTATGGATAAACCTTCGCATTGGTAGCCAGGCTGGAAGGGGTCAGAATTTTTCTAGCCTATGTTGCTTATAAAAGGTTTAAAGTATACCAAATGGATGTAAAATCAACATTCTTAAATGGGGTGTTAGAGGAAGAAGCATACATAGAGAAACCGGAAGGGCTTGCATCTGAAGATGGGAGGAATATGGTATGCAAGTTGCAAAAGGCTTTGTATGGTCTGAAACAAGCACCGAGAGCTTGGTATGAGAGGTTACACTCATATCTGCTAAGCATAGGGTTCAAAAGAACCAGTGATAACAGTAACCTGTATCTGAAGAGTGGAGCTGAAGGAAAACACCTAATTGATGAGATCTTTGTAGATGACATTATCTTTGGGGGAGATGATGAGATGAGCAAAAGCTTTGTAGGACAAATGCGGAAAGAATTTGAGATGTCCATGATTGGTGAGATTAAATTTTTAATTGGCCTACAAGTCTCTCAATTAAAGAATGGCATCTTCATCAGTCAGACTAAGTACATAAGGGAGATTCTGAAAACTTTTGGAATGGAAGATTGCAAACCTGTTGGAACTCCAATGGTTACAGGTTGCAAGCTATCTAAACATGATAAAGTCGAAGAAGTGAATGAGACACTTTACTGATCCATGATCGGTAAGTTACAGTATGCAGTACATAGTAGACTAGACATAGCACAAGTTGTTGGCTTAGTTGCCAGATTTTCTGCAAATCTGAAAGAGACTCACATGATAGCAGTCAAAAGAATATTCAAATATCTAAAGGGGACTGATGAGTATGGTCTCTGGTATCCACACAAGGGAGACTTCAGTTTAAGTGTCTTCACTGATTTAGATTGGGATGGAAACATCGATGATAGGAAGAGCACCAGTGGAGGTGCATTATTTCTCGGAGATAGGATTGTATCTTGGACAAGTAAGAAACAAAACTGTGTATCTCAATCCATAGTTGAGGCTGAGTATGTAGTTGTTGCAATTAACTGAACACAGATAGTTTGGATCAAGAAACTACTAGAAGGAATACAAGAAAAAGTGGTTGGACCGGTAGTGATTCATTGTGACAACACCGGTGCCATTGACATATCCAAGAACCCAGTGATGCACTCCAAAACGAAGCATATAGCCATCAAATATCACTATCTAAGGGAACAAGTTCAAGAAAAGGAAGTGATGTTGGAGTACATTCCAACAAAAGAGCAGGTGGATGGTATCTTCACCAAGCCACTACAGAAGGACACCTTTGACTATCTCAGAGGTAAGTTGGGGGTTATGCCCCTCCATTCAGTAAAGTAAGCAAATAGGGTTCTACATCAATCTGGTATGATTTCAACTTTTTTTATTTAAAAAAAAAAAAACTAGATTGATGAGTGTGGACTACTTCGGTTAGGGGGAGTAGTCTTGTAAGTGTTCAGAAAGGACTCTTTGGCATTGTTGTCAAAGGGGGAGATATGTTTAGAGTGCTTGAGCATTGGCAGATATCAGTGACAGGGGGAGATATTCATCACTTAGGATAGAATGACTAGACTAGTACAGAGATGAAGAAACATGCATCTAATTAGCCAGAGTTTTGAAGTGTTTGCCATCAATGCCAAATGGGGAGTGTAGTCACATAAATCTGTCCACTTAATTAAATGAATACTTAATATTTATTTGATTATTTAACCATCAATTAATAATTAATTAAATTAATATATTTAATTAATTCATCTCAACCCTCTTCTCCTATTAATTAAATAAATTATTCAATTTATTTGATTTAATTCACTTAACCAAATTCAGACCATTAATTAAATAAATAAATCATATTTATTTAATTAAATATTCTCTCACATTTAAATAAATTAATATTTATTTAAATCCCCCAAAATCCCACCTCTCACATTTAAATAAATTAACATTTATTTAAATCACCTTTATCCTCTACCCACTTGTATTTTCCTACAAATGCAAGTTGCACATTTAAATAAATTAACATTTATTTAAATCACCTTTATCCTCTACCCACTTGCATTTTCCTACAAATGCAAGTTGCACATTTAAATAAATTAACATTTATTTAAATCACCTTTATCCTCTACCCACTTGCATTTTCCTACAAATGCAAGTTGCACAACTATTTTAAATAAATCATTTATTTAAATCACCTTTATCCTCCACCCACTTGCATTTTCCTACAAATGCAAGTTGCACAACTATTTTAAATAAATTATTTATTTAAAATCCTATTTATCCTCACCCACTTGAAACCTTTAATGGTTTCCCTTAAAGTCTTCAAACTTGATGGCTTTAAAGTCTTCAAACTTGATGGCTTCCTTCTATAGTCTTCTTAAGCCTTTAATGGTTTCCCTTAAAGTCTTCAAACTTGATGGCTTTAAAGTCTTCAAACTTAATGGCTTCCCTTAAAGTCTTCTTAAGACTTTAATGGTTTTCCTTAAAGTCTTCAAGCCTTTAATGGTTTCCCTCAAAGTCTTCAAGCATTTTAATGCTTTATCTTCCTTTTTCTCATTTAAATAAATTAATATTTATTTGAATATTTATCCAAATGCAAATTATACCATTTAATTGAAATAAATGATTTTATTTTAATTGAAAATACCAAAATTTCTCCCACTTGCATTTTCCTACAAAATCCACTTGCATGCCTAAACCCCTTCTAGATTCTTCTAAACCCTTCCTAATTAACCTAATCCATCCCCTAAATATTGTCACATTCCTAAGCAAATTGGAGTCACTTCTCAAAGACTCCAAAGTCTTTGAAAAGCAATTAATGCTTTGTGTGTTCAACAAATTAACCTCTGAAGTCTTCCAAACCACTTATAGCTCTTACATGACCATTAATGGTTAATTCCACTTGCACCCATGGTTAAGGAATTTGACTCCTAACTTAACCCTCATGTAACCCATGTGTCTCTTCAAAGCATTTATTTCTTTGACTAGGGTAACCATCATGTCCCCTCAAGCATTTAATGCTCCTTATCTCTCCTCTCAAGCCTCCTCATGGTGACACTTGTCAACATGGGATTGGGTTGAAAGTCTCACATGGATTGAATATCTTTCAATCCTAACCCTTGTTAAGATTACTCAATCTTAACTCTTCATTTCCCCATTTCTTCTATAAATAGAACCCTTCTCCTCAAGCAAAAAAAAAGCATTAGAGTATTGTTGTTATACTGGCATTAGCATAGAGCTTTTTCATAGCATCACTATCTACACTTGCATAGCATTTGCTTATCATATTCAACCATCTTGAATCTCCATATGGCATCCATGGCTAGTGCTAAAAGCTGAGAGCTACACTCATTTGGGACTTGGAGAGGAGAGGAACAAGGGAGGAGCAACTATGAGCATCTTGATTAGCTATTTTATTCTATGTTTATATGATTTTTATTTCATGCTTAATATCTCTCTTGATATGCCTGTTTAGGATAATCTTTTGTTGCTAACACTAACATTTGTTTCTTGTGCTCTTGTGTGTGTTGCCATCAAACAGATTTTCTAATCCTTTTTGCAGAGCATCATTTGGTGAACCCAACGTGAATCCAAACACCAAAAAGATCAACTTTTTTTTTAACCAATAACATGTTTGAATGTTGAAAATGTCACACAGGTTGCGCTTTTGACACTGTTTTGGTGCGTTTGACATTATTTTGGCGCTATTCACCCTATTTCAGTGCTTTTGCCTTCTCTGTCTTTCCCTTTCTTTTAGTGCGTTTGTGTTAAATAGTGCCTCTGTTCAAACGCAGACTAGCGCTATTGTAACAAAACGTTGTACAAAAAAAAAAAAAAAAAAAAAAAAAAAAAAAATTAGGCTTGTAGAAGCCCACCAAATAGGCGGATTTTACTAACTATTTTTCTCTTTTGTGCAGATTTAAATTAGATTAAAAAGTAGATTTATATTTTTTTACTAACTTGTTTTTTAAGTTGGTTTTAAAAATGAATTCACTTTTTATTTTGGTTTAAAATTAACTTCACATTTCAAATTTGGGCTTTTAAAAAAGAATCACACATTTGTTTGGGGCTCTTAAAAAGAATTTCATTGTTCCAAGGTAAAAAGAACCACAAACTTATACAAAAACAACTTTATTTTTTTTTGCAAGTTAGGAAACAAACTTCGTTTTGGTGCTTAAAATCAACAAGGCAAATTTTATTTCTTGCATCAAGATAAAACTCACAATCCACACTTCCATTTTTGGTGCAAATAAAATTCACAATCAACTTGTCTCATTTTTAAAGCAATTTTACTTCATGCAAACGTGTTTTTCATTAAGTTGACCAGGATTTTCAAATTCTAGTTTACTCAAACAATTGCCTTTGAAAATTAAAAAGAACACCATGATTGTTGGAGCAACATCTCCAAATAGTTAGATCACATTGCAATGATAGATTAAAAAGAACAAGTGTTTTTCGTGCTTGGCACACTTGTGCAAAGAGTTGGTCGAGTGGTCCTACTTCTAACACACACTATCCTCTCCCTTGGCTTTCGTGATCCTAGGTGCAAGAGAAAAGTGTTAGTAACACTCAAAATTTTATCTTTTTTAAGAGAGGTCTGCCAAGAGACACATCACTCTTGGGAATGACCTTGAGCGGTAAATCCTTCGAGCCGCTATAGAAATCAGGTGTGAGCGAAAGCTGTAGCCTTGGATATAGCTGTTCCTACAGTGTAACTGGCCGAAAGGACAAATGGGCCCCACCACCAGTTACAAGGCTCTTAAGTGAGTCACTGCAGAATGAACATATGTCCAAAAACATCAAACATGACTAAACACCTTTAAGTAGTAGCCCACCCATTCTATTGATTGAGGATATTTGCGATATAATTTAGTGCAAGAGCATAGATGGTTTTGCTCCCAAGATACTCACCATACATATTTCCTTGAGTAGAAACATAGCTTTTTGAAAAGTCACTTGTGGCTTGATAAAAGTGGTGACTCCCCCATCATAGGGATCATCTATTTGTTATGCTCATGCAAGACTTAGTATATCACATCCTTACCTGCCAAGGTGGGATTCATAAGGTATGTAGTACCAAAGTCGAAGAAATATCAAGATGTGGGCTAAATTTATCACAACTGGCCATTTGACCTTAGGGATAAAAAGTGTTTGAAGTGTGTTCGTTTTAAAGACCAAGTGCAAATTGAGCCGACTTCAGGCTTTGGAAATACACCTTAAAATACATCTAAAGGAAGGGTTATATAAAAGTCCAAGGATTGGGTTGATCTAGACCCATACTCATTTGTGCCTTTGAGACAACATTCTTGTGTTTTTGTGCTTGCTTTGTTTTCTTGTCAAAGAAAAATCAGAAAATCACTTCCCAGAAACAAAGTATTTATCCAACCAAACATCTGTCAAAACAATCATAAACATCAAAAACAAAGGGCAAACAACAAAGAGTCAAATTTTATGACCATTCTTCACATCTTGCGAAAGAAGAAGCGTCATCAGAATATCAACTTGAAAAGAAGATCATTAAGCTCAAAGACTTTGATCAAAAGGAGGAAATTCTTCTATATCAATAGACAAATCTTTGTCTCTCATAGAGTTTTTCTGCGTCACATGCGCCTCTACCTTCAATGCAAAACAAACGAATTTGATTCAGAATCATTGAACCGCAGAGCTTTTATGCAATATAGAGCTCTGAGTTATCACAAAAACCAAGGAGGTAAGATTAATCCCAACTTTTTCCCAAACGTCTGTATCACCTACAACATAGCTCGAGAAATACCACCAACACCTGAAAAGGAAGAGGTAGAGTTTGTCCCATTTATAACACAAAGCTTTTATTGAAGTTGAAAACATTTCATTCATCATCTTATTCATCCATCATCACTTCATCCTCAATCCGTTCCAACTCTCAAAACACTAAGAAGTTCTTGTCCCAAGTTCTCTTTTTAGATATTGCTTGAATCAAATACTTCACATCACTTTTTAGATTGTTTCTACATCTAGTATAAGCTCATCCTAAGAAACACATCTACGCAGGTTAAAACTAGTTCATGAGTGAATCCTCTCATTACTAGGTAGTTAAATCTGTAACACATCTCAGATTTCTCTACACCTTATCACATCCAATCTTATCAAACAAGCAAGCAATTCAAAGAAGGAATTTTGGTTACATCTACCTTAAAAGTGCTAAGAGATTCATATGCAACACAATTCACCAATCATCAATCTCTCATTTCATCAACAACTCATCATCATTTTCACTCAACTTCAACAAAAACTCATAAACAAAATGGCTCAAACCTGATCACGGTCAAGGCAACGAGAAATAGAAATAGAAGAAGAAGAAGAGGAAAATCTCAATGAATTCCAAGAAGCACTTGGAGGAAATGCGAATGACGAAAACCCAAGTACTTCTACTCCTGCAACAATAGAAAAGGCTCAGCATAACCCTCTCTTTAACAGACTATTTGATGAAATACTCAAGAGCAATGTGGATGCTCACTTCCTAAAACTCGCTCAAGAAGGAGCCAAACTCCCCTCTGACTTTGATCTTGCCCAATTAAGACAAGCATCAGAAAGACAAAGTCGCCATGAAGAGGAAAGAGGTAGAGATCCCATCAGATATAATATTCCCCGAGGTAACCCACCACCTCCTCCTCCAAATGAAATGGAGATGTTGCGGCAACAAGTCAAGAATCTTGCCCAACAACTTCATAGTGGTGTCAAGACCAATCAATTCTCACTCAATGACATCTGTCCCTATCCTTTTGATAGGAATCTTTACATGCCACCATTTCCACGAGGATTCGAAACACCCAAATTTGAAAAATATAGAGGAAAGGGGGATCCCCACGATCATGTCCGAGAATTTCATTCCGCTTGTCTCGAAGTAGCATATGAAGACACATACCTAATGCGCCTTTTTCCCCAAAGCTTGGGAGGAACAACCACATCATGGTTTTCCCGACTACCAGGTGGCATTAGAACATTTGAGGAACTTATCCAAAAATTCCTCGCTCATTACTCTCATAACATTGAACGCGACATCACCATGGCTGATGTGTGCAACACCAAACAAAAACCAGGTGAACTATTCTCAGTATTCCTGCAACGATGGCGCCAAATGTCTAGTAGACGTTCTCTTCAGTTACCTGAACGAGAACTAGTGGAAATATTCATTTCCAACTTAAACGAAGAAATGGAATTTCACCTGGATGTCAAAGACACATACTCTTTTAATGATATGATCACCACGGGTTTAAAATGTGAACGGGAAATCATCAAGAAAGGACTCATCAAAATCTTTAATGAACCAAAAGATGGTCCTCGCCTGCGCTTCAATAGTGATAAACCAAGCTTCTGGAATAAAAACAAGAATATCATCAACGATGGGGTTGTGGATGCCAGGACTATATAAAGTGCACAACCTGTGGTTCGATTTGCAGGACAAAATCCTCCACCTCAAAACAACACAAATGTTCCTTCTAATCAAGGTCGCATCACATCTCACGATGAACCTAGACCTCGTCAGCAAAAATAGAAATGCACATACACTCCCTTAGGGGAACCCATTGAAACAGTATTGCGACAACTCATTTCTCAAAATTTGGTCACTCTACCTAAACTATCAAACTATGAGCCTCAGGTCAAACCGGCATGGTGGAGAGATACTGAACACTGTGAATTCCATCAAGGAAGAGGGCACAAGACAAGTAATTGTCACCGATTGAAAGATCTCATTCAGGATCTTATTGATCGAGGAGAAATTGAAATTGAAGGACATGACCCAAAAACAACCAATAATGATCATCTGATGTTCAAAAATCCACTTCCATCACAAGATCAAAGGGGTCCTTCCACTTCCAAGCGAGGCACTGATACCACAGATTATACGCAGGCTGCATACAATTACACTGTAAATCATCTGTATGATGCCAATGAACAAGTTGCAACTATAACCTTCAAAAATCCCAACTCAAATTGCAATGTTGTTACACGTCGCGGCAAAGTTACCATAAAGGCAGCTCCACAAGGCACCACCTCCATCCCAAAGCAGTACAATCTTGTGGAACAATTAGACAAAACCCCTACGCTTATATCCATTTTAGAGCTTTTGCGTCTATCGCCATCTCATAAAACTATCTTGGATCAAGCACTCCAAGAGGCATCAGTCCCTGCAAACCTGAATACAGACCAATTTCAAGCAATGGTTGGAAGTCTAAAGTCATCACCTTATCTCACTTTTTCCGAAAGTGACAACTCTTCCTTTCAGCAACCTCATAACGCTTCGCTACACATTGAAGGCTTTATCAACCAACACAAGATCAAGCGAGTCTTGATCGATAATGGAGCAGGCCTAAACATTTGTACACTACAGTTGGTCATAGCATTGGGCTATGCGGTAGAATCAGTGGATCCTCGTAAGAAGATCACAATCAAAGCCTACGACGATGCAGAGCGTTCATCCATAGGAGCTGTGGTACTACCAATCTGCGTGGGCCCTGTGGTAAAGCACATCATCTGTCAGGTTCTGGACCTTCCTCTGCCATACAATCTATTATTAGGGAGACCTTGGATACATGCCATGCAAGCCGTTCCATCTACCTACCATCAATGTATCAAGTTCCCACATAACGGTGTAGAGATCAAAATTCTGGGCGATGCAAACCCCTTTGCATTTTGCCATAATATCAGCCATCAACTAGAGATTACTGTTCCTAATAATAGAGAAGCCATTTCCTCCACATCATATATAAGTCCAACCTCTCTTGCTAGTTCGAACACCACTATACCAAAGCAAGAAAAGCTTAAGATGAAAATAGCAGAGGAAGGTCCCGGGGAATACAACTTGAGTCAACTCTTTTGTGTGGGACAAATGCCCACTTCTCCTCGAACACATGGTAAACCACAGCAGTTACTCCAGCAACCACTAAACATGCCTGCATGTGCTTTGACTCCTTTCATCCTTGGAAAGAGTTAAGAAGAAGAAACCCAAGATGAGGACTTAGCGGACTGGATCTATAAAGATCCCATCACCACTAATATACCGCAAGTTAGACTTCCTACAAATCAGTATGGCAAAAGTCTCCTCATTATGCAAAGAATGGGATATGATGGTCAGAGTGCTTTAGGATATTGCAAACAAGGACGACATGAACCTCTGCCACCAGAATTAAAGCCCAAAGGTAATACAGGCCTAGGCTTTGAAAAAGAGATATTTCACAAACTCAAATTCAAAGGAAAACCCACCAAACCATTATGTCAACCTACTGCAAAAAGGACACCTTTCATTATCAAAGCAACTTCAAGCACCATCCTAACTGCCCCATCGAGGCTCACAACCCCAACACAACCATCTACAATACCAATCATCCCACCAATCAAACCAGTAATCCCATTCGCAGCAGCCATTACATCCATAGTACCATTAGCAGTAGCAACTGTATCAGAACCCGCAGCAGCATCTATGGTACCAGCAGTTCCCGCAGAAGCCACTGAGTCAACACTGCCGATACTTCATGTGCCAGATTCTTTTATCCCCATCAAACTTCCTGCAGCATCGATCATTACAAAGGTACATCAACCAATCACACCTGCAGTGTTTGACTCAAAAGAATCCCAGTATGGTATAGCAATCGGATGCTGGAAAGTGATTCAGAGATCGACTCACATGAATGGGAATTTGATTCGGTACAACTTAATACTTCAGATGAGGAAGAAGCATCACTACCTCTGCCATGCAAAGATATCCCTATTTATGGAGAAGCAGAGATAAAGACCACTTGGGTTCCTGAACTGGAAACATCTTCCACAGACCCTATGTCTCATTCTACGCCTAATTCTAACAGGGAGAGTACCATTAACGACCTTCACCATAACATCTTAACCCTCACTGATACATCTAGCGCACTTAACCTAATCGATGAAGTAATGCCCATTATCCACCCTGAACTCATCGAATGGAACCAACCAAATCCCCCATGTCTTGACCTCTTCCAAAATGATGAGGCCATCATTGACTTTTTGGAATTAAGGGATAACCTACCAAGCGGGGATCACAAAGCTGGATTCGCCATCGAACTAAATAGCGCAGCATACTTCGGGGCGGATGCCAAACCTTTCAGCTGCAAAAATATAATATTAAAACATGGATCTTCTAGTGAAAACCACACTGTGGCACTGTTTGATCCAACAAAAGTAAAAAGAAAGAGCGTATCCAATGGTGAAAACCTCTTTGAGGCACCTGAGGATGAAGGGTTTGACATTCTCCCTGCTAGTACACAATAGGAACGATCAACGATTCTCATCGAGGAAACCAAAGAATACAATGTGGGGACTCCTGAAAATCCTCATCTCATACATCTGGCATCTCTTCTCACTCTAGACGAACAGCCTAAATTTATAGAGTTCTTCTAGAAGCGTCAGATCAACTTTGCATGGTCATATGCAGACATGCCTGGGCTTGATCCTAATTTAGTCATGCATCACCTCACCGTAGCAGAAGGAGCCAAACCTATCAAGCAGAAGCTTCGTAAGATGCATCCCCAGATTGCAGTGCTAGTCAAAACAGAACTCAAGAAACTCCTAGATGTTGGTTTCATTAGGCCAATTGATTATGCAGAATGGATCTCCAACATTGTGCCTGTCGGCAAACCAAAAGGGGGCATCCGCATTTGTACTGACTTCAGAGATCTAAATAAGGCATGTCCTAAGGATGACTTCCCCCTACCAAATATCGACATCATAGTGGATCTGACAGTAGGACACACCATGCTTTCACTCATGGATGGCTTTTCAGGATACAATCAAATAAAGATCGCACCAGAGGACCAACATAAGACAGCCTTCACATGTCCATGGGGCACATATTGCTGGAATGTAATGCCCTTCGGTCTCAAGAATGCAGGAGCAACCTATCAAAGAGCAATGACCACCATCTTCTATGACATGATGCATACTATGATGGAAGATTATGTTGATGACTTACTAGCAAAATCACTCACCAGAGAAGGGCATCTCCACATCTTAGATAAAATCTTTGATAGACTGGAACAATACCATGTTCGACTCAACCCAAAGAAATGTGTCTTTGGAGTGACCTCCGGGAAGCTTCTAGGATACATTGTCTCAAGCAAAGGTATTGAGGTCGACCCAGCAAAGGTAAAAGCAATCATGGACATGCCACCACCAAAGAATATCAGTCAACTAAGGACATTACAAGGGTGACTTCAATCCATCCGAAGATTCATTACACAATTGGCTGATAAGTGTCACCCATTTACACATCTGTTACACAAGAACATCCACTTTCAGTGGGATGCCAGATGCCAGCAAGCATTTCAGACGCTTAAAGACTATCTCATGAATCCACCATTGTTGATGCCACCAGATCCAAGTAGACCGTTGTTACTCTATATCTCAGCAACAAGTACAGCATTGGGTGTACTACTAGCACAACATAATGCAGAAGGCAAAGAGTGTGTTGTTTACTACATCTATCGCACACTAGTGGGCTATGAACTCAATTATACACCTATTGAGCGAGCTTGCCTAGCAGTAATCTTAGCAGCCAGTAAACTAAGGCACTATCTATTAACACACAAAGTACAACTCATTGCAAAGATTGATCCACTCAAGTATTTACTCAGCAAAGCAGCATTGACAGGCCGCTTGGCCAAATGGGTGATGATTCTAAGTGAATTTGACATTGAGTAGGTGGACCGTAAAGCTATCAAAGGTCAAGTTATTGCAGATCAGTTGGCCGATGCACCACTCATAGGCGATCATCCTCTCATTTCCAATTTTCCAGATTAAGAGATATTCATGATCACAATAGCACAACCATGGAAACTATATTTTGATGGTTCATACACTAGGCATGGCTCGGGGGCAGGCATTCTATTTATCACACCTCAGGGTGATAGCATCCCGAAGTCTTACAGGCTCACATTTCCATGCGCAAACAACATAGCAGAGTATGAGGCCTTGATCACAAGACTCAGGTTAGTCGTACAATGGAAATTACAAGAACTACAAGTATACGGCGATTCCCAACTAGTCATTCGACAAGCAACAGATGAATATCAGACCAAAGATGATAAACTCATGCCATATAAGCAAATGGTGGACACTCTAAAGACATCATTTACTACTATCACTTTTGAGCAGATACCAAGAGATCAGAATCGAGCTGCTGACGCTATGGCTACCATCGCATCTCTCCTAGATCTTCCACAAAATTCAACATGCTACGAGTTCTTGGTAGAACAAATTTGGATCCCCGCTTATGATACCCCTGAATCCGAGATGATATGTCGCCTTGTCGATTCCGAATCCCCATGGTACGGTGAATTCTACACCTATCTCCATGATCACACCCTTCCTCCCAACCAATCGAATAACCAACGAAAAACCTTCATTCGCCAAACTGCTCGATATACCATTATTGCCGAAACCCTATACCGACGTGGTCTTGATGGTACTCTCCTTCGATGTCTGGAACAAGATGAGATAACAAAGGCTTTGGAAGAGGTACATGAAGGAATTTGCGGGACTCACTCAAGTGGTCCGTCACTAGCCAAGAAACTCATGCGAGCTGGATATTATTGGCCATCTATGGAAAAGGATTCCTACTACTTTGTCAGAAAATGCAAGAAATGTCAAGTTCATGGCGACCTGATACATGCACCGGCCCAGGAACTGCAACCAATCACGACACCATGGCCTTTCTATCAATGGGGCCTTGACCTTGTGGGTAAGATTCATCCAATGGCCATAAATTCATTATTACCGCCACCGAATATTTCACAAAGTGGATCGAAGCTGTTCCACTTACCCAAGTCACCAGCAAGCAGATCACCTCATTCATCCTCAACTACATCATCTGCCGGTATGGTGTACCCATGTCCATCATCACAGATAACGGTCTTCCTTTCAAAAATCAGGATGTCCGCGAACTTTGTGAGAAATTTCATATCCAACACCGCTTTTCCACTCCCTATTACCCACAAGGCAATGGTCAGGCCGAAGCATCCAATAAAAACATATTGAGGATCCTAAAGAAGACAGTCAATGATGCCGGCCGTGATTGGCATGTTCAACTAAATCCAGTGCTATGGGCATATCGAACTAGCATTCGAACCCCTACAGGTGCAACTCCTTATTCATTGGTCTATGGTGTAGAAGCTATCTTGCCTATTGAGGTCGAGATACCATCATTACGGGTTTCCTTGCACAATCTCATCGATGATGAAGCCTACAGAGTATCCCATCTTCAGGACTTAGAGTTACTTGATGAGAAACGACAAGCTGCATACAATCACCTCAAAGCCTATCAGCAGCGCATGAGCAGAAGCTACAATCATCGAGTTAGACCTCGTACATTTGAGGTAGGTGATCTTGTTCTACGAGAGAATCCTCGCAACCAACCAAACAAAGAACATCAGGGCAAGTTTGAATCAAACTGGCTGGGCCCATATGTTGTCACTGCTGTGTTCGGGTCTGGGGCATATCAATTGGCTACATCAGAAGGAGAACCGCTTGCAGATCCAATCAACAGCATGCACCTAAAACGGTTTTATACCTAAGTTGTACAGAGCATCAGGCTCCCCTGCATACCAAAAAATACCAAAAACATTCAGAAAAAATGTCTTGAAGAAAATACAAAAACATTCAAAAAAGTAAAGAAAAATCATGCATCCAAATGGTGAACAACCACTCTGGTGGCACCTTGGGTAAGTGCGATGGTGAAAACCTAGCAAACAGGTGCCACTTGTAAAGGCTATGGCTCCATTGTCTTTCAGACTTGTTGCGATTGCATCTACTTCATACATACATCCATCCATCCAAAACCATGGCTTGTTATTCCTCTGCAATTATGATAGTACTCCATACATCTTGCATCCCGCTTTTTCATAGTCATGTCTAAAATTGGGGGCAATGCCTTTAACCTATTGATGGAAGTGGATTCTACATTGTCTTATGATTCATTAAGTTCTTCATTCAAAGCAATCGTCAAAAATCCAAAAACATTCAAAAATGTCTCAACAAAAATACCAAAAACATTCAAAACAATTCAAAATCCAAAAACATCAACAAACCATTGAAAAATCCAACAAAAACATGGCAACACATTGTACATACTCATCCATGCAGATACCAAACAAAAATTGCAACATACTTAACAAAATGACCATTTATCAATCAAACCAAACAACATCAACACTCAAAACTGTCTTCAACAAGGATGCATCCTTCCTTACAAAAACAAAGACAAGATGACATTTTCTTTGACAAGAAAATTCTGTTTACACTATCAAATACTTGGTTGATTTATGGTCTAGTACTTTATATTAGGATCTTTCAGCATTGTTTTGTATCGTTTGCGCATTACTTCCGATGAAGTTCTGGGGCATGTACTAATGGTGTCTACGTGGGAAGTTCACTAAGCTATGTGATCATAGGCAAAAATACAGTCATAGATCACTACGGCTTGCTGACTACAACGTATACCTCGACCATATGAGCATGAACCATTACCAAGGATCCATATTCTTTATTCTTTATGTATATACTATTTGTTTGCAGGTACAATGCTCTTTCTTTGGTTCCTCCTACCTCATCCAAACTAGATAAAGGTTTTATCTCTTATTACGGTATGCACTTGTCTCGGGATATGATCAACCTAAGATCAAGGAGGACGATCCAAGTCATGCATGAAAGGAGATAATCCTTATCTGTTCTGCAAGCAATACTCAGGTCAACTTGATCCATTATATCAAGTTGCTTGTATTAACTTGCTATATCAAATCCATGTAAGAAATACTCTAGTCATCTTGAATCTTTATGTCAAGTTGCTTGTATTTTCTTACAACATTTTAAAAGCTCAATGATGAAAATAGAGCACTATGGATCGTCATCTCATCTCATCTGTATATATTGCATTTCGTTGCATTCCACCCATCCATATATTCATAATAGTTGCATATCATGCATACATAGTCATAATAATGCATACTCTATTTTACTCATCTTCTTCCATAGGACTCGGTCCTAGTCCTCCATATCTTCTATCTAACATCGAATCCCCCCTCACCCTCCCTATCTTGATCCTCAACATCATCCTAATCCCTTCATCGCTTCCCATCCTCACTTATCGACAAAATTAAGCCAGTTACTCTGTCTACACAGATACATCGAATCCCACACCCCTAGACTATCAACAGATACTCTGATCAAGTATCTTCGGGTCTCAACAAGTAATCGATCATGGTAATCCTAGACTACATCAAGCATTTATCATAATGACCTAGTCTCAACGAGGCTGCCATGATTCCCCACAACCATCCATCACACGCACACACTATCAATTGATCAACCAATCAAACACAATCCAACAGACAATTACATCAATTGTCTACGTCTTAACGAGTGTTTTGCTTCATATACCTTGACTTCATCGGGCAATTATATCAATTGTCTAAGTCACATCAGGTCACTTTGATTCACTTACTCAAACTTTATCATGTCCAAGCGACCAACTGACATCAACTGTCACGCTTTGACTTGACTGGGGTAATTAAACCGATTGCACCAGATTGTCCAACCAATTTTGATCAATTGTATAGCATCAATCCAAACCCCACACTACATCTGCTATGTATCTCTTGCATGACCTCAGGGTACTCGTTGGCTTGTTGTTTCTTCATATTCACTCCATTTTCTCCCATTCTTTCATCATTAGTTCTAATTTCTTCTATTCTACCTCCCCTCCACTTTTCATTCTTTTTCGAGAGATCGCCCGATTTTTAAAAAAAAAAAAAAAAAAAATCGGCCCATCTCTCGAGGGGGCATACCACCCATTAAATTTACATTTTATGGGGCATTTCTTCACACCTATTTTTCTTTCTTTGAAACGACGCGATAAACCGCACCGTCTCAAAGAGGGGCAAATGTAGTCACATAAATCTGTCCACTTAATTAAATGAATACTTAATATTTATTTGATTATTTAACCATCAATTAATAATTAATTAAATTAATATATTTAATTAATTCATCTCAACCCTCTTCTCCTATTAATTAAATAAATTATTCAATTTATTTGATTTAATTCACTTAACCAAATTCAGACCATTAATTAAATAAATAAACCATATTTATTTAATTAAATATTCTCTCACATTTAAATAAATTAATATTTATTTAAATCCCCCAAAATCCCATCTCTCACATTTAAATAAATTAACATTTATTTAAATCACCTTTATCATCTACCCACTTGTATTTTCCTACAAATGCAAGTTGCACATTTAAATAAATTAACATTTATTTAAATCACCTTTATCCTCTACCCACTTGCATTTTCCTACAAATGCAAGTTGCACAACTATTTTAAATAAATCATTTATTTAAATCACCTTTATCCTCCACCCACTTGCATTTTAAATAAATTATTTATTTAAAATCTTATTTATCCTCACCCACTTGAAACCTTTAATGGTTTCCCTTAAAGTCTTCAAACTTGATGGCTTTAAAATCTTCAAACTTAATGGCTTCCCTTAAAGTCTTCTTAAGACTTTAATGGTTTTCCTTAAAGTCTTCAAGCCTTTAATGGTTTCCCTCAAAGTCTTCAAGCATTTTAATGCTTTATCTTCCTTTTTCTCATTTAAATAAATTAATATTTATTTGAATATTTATCCAAATGCAAATTATACCATTTAATTGAAATAAATGATTTTATTTTAATTGAAAATATCAAAATTTCTCCCACTTGCATTTTCCTACAAAATCCACTTGCATGCCTAAACCCCTTCTAGATTCTTCTAAACCCTTCCTAATTAACCTAATCCATCCCCTAAATATTGTCACATTCCTAAGCAAATTGGAGTCACTTCTCAAAGACTCCAAAGTCTTTGAAAAGCAATTAATGCTTTGTGTGTTCAACAAATTAACCTCTAAAGTCTTCCAAACCACTTATGGCTCTTACATGACCATTAATGGTTAATTCCACTTGCACCCATGGTTAAGGAATTTGACTCCTAACTTAACCCTCATGTAACCCATGTGTCTCTTCAAAGCATTTATTTCTTTGACTAGGGTAACCATCATGTCCCCTCAAGCATTTAATGCTCCTTATCTCTCCTCTCAAGCCTCCTCATGGTGACATTTGTCAACATGGGATTGGGTTGAAAGTCTCACATGGATTGAATATCTTTCAATCCTAACCCTTGTTAAGATTACTCAATCTTAACCCTTCATTTCCCCATTTCTTCTATAAATAGAACCCTTCTCCTCAAGCAAAAAAAAAGCATTAGAGTATTGTTGTTATACTGGCATTAGCATAGAGCTTTTTCATAGCATCACTATCTACACTTGCATAGCATTTGCTTATCATATTCAACCATCTTGAATCTCCATATGGCATCCATGGCTAGTGCTAAAAGCTGAGAGCTACACTCATTTGGGACTTGGAGAGGAGAGGAACAAGGGAGGAGCAACTATGAGCATCTTGATTAGCTATTTTATTCTATGTTTATATGCTTTCTATTTCATGTTTAATATCTCTCTTGATATGCCTGTTTAGGATAATCTTTTGTTACTAACACTAACATTTGTTTCTTGTGCTCTTGTGTGTGTTGCCATCAAACAGATTTTCTAATCCTTTTTGCAGAGCATCAGGGAGATTGTTGGATTGTTGGCACTGACTAAACCGGTCAATCTAGAGAATCGGTATATGTGCTAAGGTTTGTCATTGATGTTCAACACTTACTGGTGAAGTCACTAACTGGTGAAGTGGTATAGGTTGAGTGGTGTTTCATTTCAGTAAGAAAAAGTGATGACTTACAATACATGGAAACAACATTGGTATTTTAATGATCAAAGGTTCATTCAGCTCAAGGAAAGATAAATTAAGTCAACCGGTCTATCATTCAGGAAGATCAGTCACTTTGGTGATGGTGAAGTCACAAAAGGTGACTCGGACAAGAACACTTGTTTGTTCTAACAAACCGGTAACTCATTGGTAATCAGGGGAAGAGACTTGGTGCTAGCACAACAAACTGGCAATCAAAGGATGAACTAGTAATATAGGAGTGCAGTGGCATACCAGTACACTGGTATGACAAAAGGAAGACATGTGATCACCATAAATCTCAAAGTGGTGATCGGCTATTCAGTTGCGGTGGCAAAGGATGAGTTAGTGAGCTTGTGTCTACGCCAAATCATATGTTGGTAAGGTAAACTTTCAGTTATCATGCAGTCAAGCATGATTCCATGCAGATTTTCTGGTTTGCACTTATTTGGCTAAATACGACTCAAAAGTTTATCTTTCGGATGCAATGGCAGAATTGATTGAACATTTGGCAAAATTGTTGAAAGGCGCACAGAGAAAGAGTGGGAGATTTTGAATTTTAAATCTTCCAAAATCCATGATTGGTTAGATTGAGGGAATGCTTGAAGGTGTCGGCAGAAAATGTATAAAGAGTTCTTGAGATCCTTCAGAAAGTTTTGATCATGAAATTTGCAACAAGGAGATCTTGTTGAAGGTGATCCAAAGTGCAGAGAAGAGAGAGAAAGAGAGAGAGAGAGAGAAAGTGCTAAGAGGAGTTAGCATAGTAGAGTGTGTTTGAGGTAGATCAACTAAGTGTAGAGTCGAGTTACAGTGAACCAACATAGTGTAGAGTCGAAGATCAGAGGACCGATAGAGTGTAGAGTCGAAGGTCAGGGGACCGACAGAGTACAGAGCTGAAGGTCAGAGGATTGGCAGAGTGCAGTGTTGAGGGATAGGCGATCGACTGAGTAAAAATCCGAAGGTGTAGGAAGGAAACCGATGTTGTGCAGAGAAGACACAATCGATGTGTATTGAGTGTAATACATGTTGATATTTGATCAAGCTATCAATAGCTAATTTAGCAGATCATCCATATGTTGCTTTCTAACAACTGCAACATAAATCCATTAACCGGGTGGACTTTAATAGGTCCCTATTGTAAAATCCCTTAATCAGGTGACATCTTAACTAATGTTCTAAGTCCTCTAATAGACTACCTTTAACAAGGTAAAGGCAATAATCAGCCTTGTTCAAAATCCCTTAACCAGGTGGCACCTAATAGTGTCTTTTTAATCTCCTAATAGGGATGGCTCTTAACCGGGCGTACTTCAGAAGAGTACAAACTTTGTGAGTTCCTACTCACACTGTGGTTTTCTCCCTATTGGGTTTCCACGAGATAACTCCTCGGTGTCACTGTCAACTTTTCATGCTTGCATATTTTACTTCAATGATTAAGTTTATTGTTGGATCTTAGATGAATGTAGATTTAAGATAAAACTTAAATTGTGAAAAACTGATTAAGTATTGATTCACCCCTCCCCTCTCAGCACCGGTTGGGACTAACAGGAGTCCCCAATGTCGGCCTGTGATGGAAAATCAGTCAATTAACCCTAATTAATGAGTATATAAGTCGCATTTTCCCTCTCATTTGCATAAGTTCAATGATTGGAAAAGTTTGATAAGCGATAAGGCGGGCATAATTTCAAGCATTCAAGCATTCCTTTCTAGCATTGAGCATTCTCAAGTCTCCCTTGAAGGCTAGGTGTTGCAATAAATTCTAGGATTCAACCATTGAGGATATTCATTCCAACATTCAACTTCATACAAGAAATTCTATCAATATTTCTATCGCAACCTCCCTTGAGGTGATTTAAAGTTCAGTCTATCATTTACATTTACTTGCAAGTACTTTCTTTCATCATTTGGTTAATTCCAAAACTGGGGTTTGACCTTAAGACAAACCCCCAATCCCAACACTTCTCCCTCTCTTTTATGTGTGTAGGTTGCAGGTGCACAGCTGTACTTTCAGATTTGGACTCCATTTGCAGAGGTAAAAAAACCCTTTTCATTTCGTGGATTTTTTGGAGGACTGTGTACACTCCCGCCACAGTCCAGGCAACTTTTTCTCAAATTCATAGGGCGGCTTCATCTCGATAGATTATTGCCAAATCCAGGTGCACAACTTCATCCTACACTTCTATTTTGATTTATAATCACATATTTGTCACTTTTCCACTTGGTCATAAGTACACAATTCAATCAATTCAAATCTCATTCCAAAAGAGGGGATTAACTTACCATCAATCAGAATTCAATCTCTTTCTTTGGAGGTTGAATCTAGTGCATTTCCCCCCCTCTTCTAATGTAATGCGTGAAAAGTATTTAAAAGGGAGATCTGAAGTGAAACTTTTATCTCTCCTTAGAGAGAATAAAAGCTTTCCTCTAAGCAAGATATTCAACCTACATCTTTGAATCATAAGTTGCACAGAACATGTGATGGCTTTACTCCTATTCGTGTTCATGCTCCTCTTTCTCTAAATTTTGATGAAGAAATGAGTGAAATTGTTATTCATGACGGCAATATGACTCCTAATGCTTCTAATAGTGATTATGAATATGTTGATGTGGACAAACATTTATCAATTTAATTTTCACAAACCCTAATCCTAGCTCCTAGAATCGAACAAAGTGACTTACCACATGAGCATAGTCCTTGTTTGGATCTTGTGATAGCTCCATCTGTTGTGCTCGATGTCACTCCTCTGGCATGTTTCTTTCCTTCCAGAAATAGTGATCAACAAGATCAAGAGGCAGATGTTGGGCTAGATTAGCAATATTAGCACTATAGATCTTCTCTCTCTCTCTGTTCTTGCTCTTTTGTGACTAATCTTCTATGTGTATCCTTGTTCTTCTATTTTTTCCTCGATGTCTACTTGAGGAAAATGCAAAGCATTGAGATCTCTTTTGGTCTCTTTCTTGTTGACTTGAAAGACATCCTCTCTTCCCTTTCTTCTAGGGTAGTGTACTTTCTTTGGCGAATGACGATTATTATATGCATATACATACATGATATACAAGAGTTATCATACAACATACTGGCCCCGAGGAAAGTGAAACTACCTCATGCTTTGTGTTTTTTGTTTATTATCCTTGGATTTATTCCTCAATTGGGGGCTAAATCCTTGCAATAATGTGCTCCCTCTCTTCTCTCTCTCTTAGGTGTATCCTACCTTAAAGCAATTGCTCCCGATAAGGCATGCGCGATCGCTTTAATGTGGGGGCATACACTCCACCCATATTTTCCTTTTTAGATACTTAGAATTATTTAGTGAACTTGGCTTTGCTTCATAATTTTGGTATCTTTTTTGTGACTCATAGTGAGGGGAACCTTGCTACTTGCAGTCACGGTTTTCCCTTCTTGATCTTCCCTTTTACTTTGTGAATCGAAGTTGTAAGATCCTTAGTCCACTAGGGACTTGGTGAATCTTGCCTCCTTGATGTGGTAGAAGTCTTTCAATATTGTTTCCTTGTACTTTACCGATAGTATTGGCATACGCTTATACTCTCGCTAAAGTGGGGGCTAAATGTAGTGTCATAAAATTGTGACCCTTGCAATTGTTGACCATATTAGGGTCCTCACACATGCAATCCAAATCCCTAGGCCTGATCAAAGACTTGAGACTTGCTCGACACCTGAGAACTGCATCTTGCTTGCCCTCTACACTGCCTAAATTGCATCTTGCTTGCCCTCCGCACTACGTAAACTACATCCTGTCCTAGAAAAAAGGGCAGGACATGGGCATGGCACCCCTGTCCCCCCTAGGATAGGGGCATGGTGCCCCTGTCCACTACCCTATTTTAGGGCAAGACCCTTCAAATTATGCTTTTGTGGTTGTGCATTGAGCGAGAAAACTCCCCCAGTGTCGGCCTATGATGGAAAATCAGTCAATTAACCCTAATTGATGAGTATATAAGTCACATTTGCCCTCTCATTTGTATAAGTTCAACGATCAAAAAAGTTTGATAAGTGATAAGGTGAGCATAAGTTCAAGCATTCAGGCATTTCTTTCCAGTATTGAGCATTCTCAAGTCTCTCTTCAAGGCTAGGTGTTGCATTCAAGTCAAGGATTCAACCATTGAAGAGGAGATTCATTCCAACATTCAACTTCATACAAGCAATTCTATCAAAATTTCTATCGCAACTTCCCTTGAGGTGATTTACAGTTCAGTCTTTCATTTACATTTACTTGCAAGTACTTTCTTTCATCATTTGGTTAATTCCAAAACTGGGGTTTGACCTTAAGACAAACCCCCAATCCCAACACTGCTCCCTCTCTTTTATGTGTGTAGGTTGCAGGTGCACAGCTGTACTTTCAGATTTGGACTCCATTTGCAGAGGTGGAAAAACCCTTTTCATTTCACGGATTTTTTGGAGGACCATGTACACTCCCGCCATGATCCGAGCAACTTTTTCTCAAATTTGCAAGGTGACTTCATCTCAATAGATTATTGCTAGATCCAGGTTCACAGCTTCATCCTACGCTTCTATTTCGAGTTATAATCAGATCTTTGTCACTTTTCTGCTTGGTCATAAGTACACAATTCAATCAACTCAAATCTCATTCCAGAAGAGGGGATTAACTTACCATCACTCAGAATTCAATCTATTTCTCTAGAGGTTGAATCTAGTGCATTTCCCCCCCTCTTCTAATGTAATGAGTGAAAAGTGTTTAAAGGGAGATCCGAAGTGAAACTTTTATCTCTCCGTGGAGGGAAGAAAACCTTTCCTCTAGATCTCCATCATTTACCCTTTTTCAACATTACACCAGGACAGGATGCAGTGCGGAGGGCAAGAAAGATGCAACTTTCAGGTGTTGAGCAAGTCTTTGGTCTCTGATCAAGCTTAGGGATTTAATTTGCATGCATGAGGACCCTAATGTGGTCAAAAATTACAAGGGTCATAATTTTATGACGCTACATTTAGCCCCCACTTTAGCGGGAGTATAAGCATATGCCAATATTACCAATAAAGTACAAGGAAACAAGATTGAAAGACTTCTACCATGTCAAGGAGGCAAGATGCACCAAGCCCCCAGTGGTCTTAGGATCTTACAGCTTCGATTGACAAAGTAAAAGGGAAGATCAAGAAGGGAAAACTATGACTGCAAGTAGCAAGGTTCCCCTCACTATGAGTCACAAAAAAGATACCAAAATTATAAAGAAAATCTGATTTCACTAAATAATTCTAAGTATCGAAAAAGAAAAATATGAGCAGAGTGTATGCCCCCATGTTAAAGCTATCGCGCATGCCTTATCTGGAGAGATTCCTTTAAGGTAGAATACACCCAACAGAGAGAAAGAGAGGGAGCACGTTATCGCAAGGACTTAGCCCCCAAGTGAGGAATAAACCCAAGGATAATGAACACAAAACACGAGGCAGTTTCGCTTTCCTCGGGGTCAGTATATTACATGATAAATCATGTATATCATATATGTCTGTGCATATAATAATCATCATTCCCCAAGGAAAGGACACTACCTTGGAAGAAAGGGAATACAAGAGTCTTTTGAGTCAACAAGAAAGAGACCAAGAAAAGATCTCAATGCTTTGCATCATCCCCAAATAGACATTAAGGGAACAATAGAAGAATAGGGATACACATAGAAGAATTGTCAGAAAAGAGAAAGAAAGGAGAGAGAGAGAGAGAGAGAGAGGATCTATAGTGCTAATATTTCTAATCTAGCATGACATCCGCCTCTCGATCTTGTTGATCACTATTTTGGTAAGGTGAGCAACATGTCAGGGGAGCGACATCAAGCACAACAAATGGAGCGATCATAAGATCCAAACAAGGACTATGCTCATGTGGTAAGTCACTTTGTTCAATTCTAGGAGATAGGATTAGGGTTTGTGAAAATTCAGTTGATAAATGCTTGTCCATGTCAACATATACATAATCACTATTAGAAGCATAAGGAGTTGTATTGCCATAATGAATAAAATTTTCACTCATTTATTCATCAAGATTTATAGAAAGAGGACCACGAACATGAATAGGAGTAAAACCATCACATGTTTTGTGCAACTTATGATTTGGAGATTGAGGTTCAACATGTTTCTTAGGAGAAAAGGGAATAATGTCAACTATTGGAGTTCTAGGAGATGGAATAGTTTGAGGGACAACTTCATGAGCTCAAACACAACATCTTCATCGGTGTTCTCTCGCACAACGATTCCATCAAGTCTTAGTAGAAGGTTGAGAAGGAGGAGGAACATTTGAAAAAGTAGAAATGTTTTCCTCTTTGATAATTGAAGGTTTAGGTTGAGGTCTTTTAGGTTGGACAAGAGGAGAAGCAGGCCTCTTCTCTCTATAAGAGAAAGGAGGTGGAACTGCACCATATAAAGGAGGAATGTTAGGTGTAGGAAGAAGACCAGGTCCATCATGAGGAGGAGGTATAGGTATAACCTTAGGAGGAATATTGTTGTTCTTCTTAGGAGAAAGCATAATCACATCCATAGGAATAGATTGAAGATCTTCCTTGGGAGGGAGATTAGTTATATCTGTGAGGGGAAGACTTCATCTTTAAGTATGATAGGAATGTCAAGTATTGGGGATCTAGGTTTACTTAAGGATAATATCATATCTTTTTTCAATTTTTTATAAGATTGAAAAAGAGCATCGCTCCTTGATGGAAGAGATTGAAATTGCTTAGGCCAAAAGAAATCAATAGGAACGTCAGTGCTTCTTTCGGATGGTCTAAATAAGCTATGGTTCACAGTTATGATTTTGCCATTGTGAGGAAATTTCAAACACTTATGGATTGGAGAAGCAATAGCCTTCATGGAAGATAGCCAAGGATAGCCCAACTTCACACGGAATTGCTCAGAAGAGGGTATGATAACAAAGTCAATATCCATAGATTTAGTATGAACTTCAACAGGAAGAGTGATAGAGCCAATGGTATAGCAAGAGAATGCATCAAATAACTTCACAACTACATTAGAGACATCATATATTGGTTTATGCAATCGTAAAGTGAAAAGATACTCCTCAGTGATAACATTAACCATGCAAGAAGGATCAACAAGAGCACCATGGCAAGGGAGATCCTTAACCTTTGCAACTATGTATAAAGGGCCATCTGGTGCTCTAATGGTCTCACTAGGGTCAAATGTAATACAAGAATCCTTAGGCGTATCTTTTTTTTCTACCATATATACCAAGTTCGAAGCCATAGAAGTGAATTCCTCGGAGGAGAAAGAAATATACTTAGGCTCAATCACGTTAGAGGTATGAGAAGGCAAAGGATCAGTAAAAAATTTAATATTTTGATTGGGAGGAGCTACTGATTTATTTCCCTTATCATTCACACCTGCCACAAATATAGTATTGTTATCAAGCAAATCTTGAATCTTACTTTTCAATGCGAAACATTTCTCAGTATCATGACCAGGGTGACGATGAAATTGACAAAAGGAATTGTTATCAAAATAAGGGGATGCAAGTTTAGAAGGATCAACTTGTTTTATAGGAGGAAGTTTGATAACATTTCTTTGCAACAACTGAGACATAATACTATGTAAAGATTCACTCAAAGGAGTAAATTGTCTTTCTCTTTTGAAAAATTTAGAAATAGAAGGCACAGATGTTGTAGAATTCACATTGTGGTTGTTGATTGTATCATTGAACTTGATGCATATTTTTGTTGGTTTGAACTTCGCAAATGGTTTTTGAACACTCTCCCCCTTATCACTCGAAGCCATAGGAGTAGATTGCTCCATTTGACTCACAGCCAGTTGATAATTGTGGAGTGTTGCGCACAACTGCAGAAAGGAAGTAAACTCAGACAAAAGAAGCTTTTCCCTAATATCTTTTTGCAAATTAGAAATGAAAATTCTTTGAATATCATTATCAGGTACATGAAAAGAAACTTGAGCACACAAATGCTTATATCTACCAATGAAATCGGTCACTTTTTCTTTAGCACCTTATTTACAATGCATTAAATCAGTCAAAGTGATTTTAGGACCAATGTTATTTTGAAATTGTTGGATGAAATAATTTTCTAGTTGTTGAAAAGAAGTGATGGAATAAGAAGGCAAAGAGAAATATCATTGTAAAGCCTTATCTCTTAATGTTCGTGTAAACAGTTTTGCAAGCAATCTTTGATCATAAGAAAAATCAGTACACAAGGTTTGAAATATTTTAAAATGTATGAGAGGATCACATTTTCCATTATAGAGTTCCAATTGAGGGACCTCAAAATGATTAGGTGGCACGACTTTAACAATATCAAGAGAAAGTGGTCTCGCAACATCACATGTGGGCATACTAAACTTGGATTGACTCAGGGAAGCAATTTGTTATTGTAAGGAAGACACAGTTTGAGCAAGATTGTTTTTTATTAAGGAAAACTAGGTTTTAAGGGACCCGAAACCCACTTACATAAAAAAAAGAAAAGGAATAGAGAAACTAGAGAGGACAGAACTAAGAGAGAAAGGCTACAAAAGAACAGCACAAAAGACAGCAGCCAGAGAAAAGAACAGCAAAAGGCCAGTGAGAGACTGGCACACCTAAAACAAAATTAGAGTATTTTAGGTGAAAATCTTTATGGTCTCTTCAGCATCCCTGACAAGCATCATCATCATATTTGCTGCCTCTTTCAGGTCTTTACTTTCCTGCACCTGTTGATTACCTTTGGTCTTCAGCTCCAGCTCTTTTGCATTTTGCCTAGTTCTGCATCTGGATGAGTGTTGAACAGAACTAGAAGTCGGCTCATCATCAACAATCATAGTGTCTTTATTATGCTTATCCTTCTCCAGGCAAGCAACCAGTGCATTCATGTTTTAAGAAGACACCTTCAACATAGCCAAGCTATGCTCCATGAATTTCCTCAGAGAATTCTCAGTTTTTTGAATCCGATTGTTTATCAGATCATTATCAGATTCGCCCTTTTCTTTGAGAGTCCTCACCACATCCTCTAGGTGCTTCAAATCTCCATTTATAATCTCACCTTCCGACCAGTCCAGAATTTATTTTTCATCCTTTGCTTCACTATTATCCTCTGCATTTTCCTCTTTTCCTTTATTATTGATATCCTTAACCAAATTATCAATTTTGAAGTCCAGCTCTCTTTGTTTTTCCTGAATGTTGGTAATGTTGTCAACCACCCACTTCTGAAAATTAAACATTTCCAGAGAGCTGTTTCTAGCAGCATTTAGAATGGTGTCTGCATCCTCCATGTCCTGGGCAAAATCCTCGGACCTAGGGTTGCCCTCCTCCATATTATTCTGAACATCATCCATGTTGTCTGAATCATAGGGACTCTCCTTCTCCTCTGACTCACCAACATCCTCTTCTTTGTGCTCAATATCCTTGTCTCCTTCCTCACCCTCAACCTCCTTCTCCTACTCATTCTTTGCCTCTTCTTCCACCTCCTTCTCTCGCTCATGCTCAAAATCAGCCTTCTCTTCAGCGTCTTCTTCATCTTTTTTACTAACCCTCAATTTTTTTTTAGGGAGAAGGTTGGAAGAATCCTCATTAGAGTCAGAACTATCATAATCCTTAGAAATATGGGCATTCTCCACAAAGGGATCATCCTTGTTAGCCTTAAATTTATCCTTAAGGTGCTCATAAATTAACAAAATAAGACCTTGGTGGGCAATGGGGTAGGAATTAGGTTTATTAGCATGGTCAGCTAGACTGTCATTAAGGGAGGAGGCCAGATAGAAGGGCAGAGATATCTTAGAGCCATGGCGAAAGTGGTTAAGGATAACAAAGTGGTAATTATAGTCTTTCGAAAACCTACCATCAATAGTAAGATACTCCATTAACACTTTCAACATTTTCTGCCAAAAGGATTTTACCTGGTTAGGGAGATAATAGGAAGTGTTATCCTTTTTGGCAAGGCGAGCCCTTTCTTCTTTGTTCTTGGGGAATTCTTGATGGCTTCCACCGAGAACTTATGATCTCTGTAAAACTTGATGTCATCCTTCTGCAAACCAGTCACCTCAGCCACCAAATCTTCAACCACTCTCCAGGTCTAACCAAACAGAGTAAATCTGTTATTATTCCAACCTTTGGCAAAACCACAGGAAAAGGAAGGCATGGATTGAGAATAAGGCGGTGGGACATTATGATAAGTAGGCATAGGTGATGATTGCGTAGGAAATGAGACACTTAAAGGAGGAACAAAATTGTTGAATGAATTGCCCCCTTGTGTCACATTGATTGGTTGAGGGATAATAGGAATACTTATGGAAGACATAGGTAAAGATGGAGGATTAAATGAAGAAGAGGGATTGCCCCCATGACCAATGGTTGTAGGAATGACATTTTGAGTTGATGTAGCCATGATGTTTGAAGTGAAAGTAGGAATACTAGCCATTGAAGTGGTCAAAGCAATAGAAGAATTGATTTGATTTGAAGGTTGTGAATAGCCTAAGTTCTTAGCATAACTCTTGATAGGCATGACATTAGAATCAGCAATATGAGCAATGCCACATAATATATCAATTCCATTCTTATCACTTTGAATTATGCATTTAAGACCTTCAATTAATGGAAGAGCTTCACTATTAGGGTATTCTTGGGACATCCATTGTTCAAAGTTATCAAATTGATTGTCCAATTTTGAAAGTTGATATATGGAAACTCTAGTCAAAGCTTCTTCGTGTTCATCATGGGATTCATCAATTGGATAGATAGGGACATGATTAGGATGGGAAGCATTAGCATTATCCTCATTAAAGAAGTCACCTAAATTATGCTCCATCTCCTCGGTAATTAAACCTTGAGAAGCCTTAATTCTAATGCTTCGTCTAACGGGGATGGTGTAGGGAGGACTAATAGTGGTAAAACCCATGCAGTAGAGGGAAAATTGAAATTTTAAATTTTCAACAAAGCTTACAAAATTGAGTAATGCAAAATTTAAGAAAATAATGATTAAACAATTTGAACTTTGTTGGAAGAAGATAATGACACAATTTCCAAATTAATAAATCAAAGGAAATTGGAATTTTAAAATTAGGGCCAAGGGGATACCACTTAATTTTAAAATCAGAATTTTTAAAATCAGGGCAGATGATAATTAACCTCTTAATTTTTAAAAAAATCTTAAATTTTGAAATGTTGAATTTTGGAGATATTTTTTATCTTAGAGGTATCAAAAATCGACAAAAGCAACCAATCTTCTAGATTTGAGCTATTAAATACAATCATAACAGTCTCCCAAAATTTTGGGAAAAAAAACGAGGATCGTGGTGGGAATGCACATGGTCCGACCAACTTTTTTTGAAATTTTGAGGGATGAATATTATGATGATTTTAAAGATAACCCCCAAAAAATGGCGAATTTTACGATTTCAAGATAGGCGAAATTAAGGTTCAAATGTGGAAATAGGACCCTATTAGGGCTTTGAAGAAAAAAGGGAATTGATCTATAAATTTGAAAAGGGTCAAACATAATGGATAGGGACACCTTGAAAAATATTTAAAAAACTAAAATTGACTGAAATTGATTGAAATTTGCATAAAATCCAATTAATTTTGAAAATTAGGGTTTTAGGACCCTAACCACTTAATTTTTGAAATTTTGAATTTTGAAAAAGGAGGGAAATTGAAATTTTGAATTGTAGGATAGAAGATAAGTCTGAAAACAGTCATAAATCTTTAAAATAAATGAAAATTCAATTTTTGCACAATTTCAAGATGATTTTTAAAAATTAGGGTTTTGACAATTAACCTCTTAATTTTGTGAATTTGATTTGCAAATTGAACAAGACAATGAAGAAAATGAATTTGACAGACAAAGTAATTTTTTGCAAAACACAAGTTCAAATTCAATTTGAAACACTAGGGTTTTGAATTATTTGACCACTAAGTTTGCAGAAAAATTAAACATGTAAATGAAAAATATGCAATGATATTTCAGAATAAAGCATGTAAGACGTCAGGTTCACTAAAATGTAATGGTGGGAAAATGAGTGAATGAGAGATCTAGAGGAAATCTTTTCTTCCCTTCGAGGAGAGATGAAAGTTTCACTTCAGATTTCCCTTCAAACACTTTTCACGCATCACATTAGAAGAGGGGGGAGAATGCACTAGATTCAACCTCCAGAGAAAGAGATTGAATTATGAGTGATGGTAAGTTAATCCCCTCTTCTGGAATGAGATTTGAATTGATTGAATTATGTACTTATGACCAAGTGAAAAAGTGACAAAGATTTGATTATAACTCGAGATAGAAGCATAGGATGAAGTTGTGCACCTGGATCTGGCAATAATATGTCGAGACGAAGTCGCCCTACGAATTTGAGAAAAAGTTGCTCAAACCGTGGCAGGAGTGTACATTGTCCTCTGAAAAATCCGCGAAATGAAAAGGGTTTTTCCACCTCTACAAATGGAGTCCAAATCCAAAAGTATAGTTGCGCACCTGCAACCTACACATAAAAAAGAGAGGAAAAGGGGTTGGGATTGGGGGTTTGCCTTCAGGTCAAACCCCAGTTTTGGAGTTAACCAAATGATGAAAGAAAGTACTTGCAAGTAAACGTAAATGAAAGACTGAAATGTAAGTCACCTCAAGGGAGGTTGTGATAGAAATGTTGATAGAATTGCTTGTATGAAGTTGAATGTTGGAATGAATCTCCTCTTCAATGGTTGAATCCTTGACTTGAATGCAACACCTAGCCTTGAAGGGAGACTTGAGAATGCTCAATATTGGAAGGGAATGCTTGAATGCTTGAACTTATGCCCACCTTATCGCTTATCTAGCTTTTCTTCTTGTCGAACTTTTGCAAATGAGAGGGCAAATGAGACTTATATACTCATCAATTATGGCTAATTGACTGATTTTCTGTCACAGGCTGACACTAAGGGAGTTTTCCCGCTCAATGCACAACGTCCAATGCAAAATTGGAAAGGGTCCTGCCCCAAAATGGGGCAAGGAAAGGGGCGCCATGCCCCTGTCCTAGGGGGGATAGGGGCGCCACGCCCCTGTCCTGCCCTTTTTTCCAAGATAGGATGCAATTCGGGCAATGCGAAGGGCAAGAAAGATACAGTTTTCAGGTGTTGAGCAAGTATTTGGTCTCCGATCAGGCTTAGGGATTCGATTTGCATGTGTGAGGACCCTAATGTGGTCAAAAATTGCAAGGGTCATAATTTTATGACGCTACAAAGGAATACTTCAACTTTATCTATGTAGTGAAGTGAGATTTGAATTTCAAGCACTCATATATGGAAAAATTACCATTGATCATAAGAATCATTATAAAATGGTTGTAATGTTGATCATTGTTGAGCCTAAAAAGTTGTAGTGTTGATCAAATAGGTCATTGTTTTATGGTTTTAATGTTCATCACAAAAAATATTGTTGAACCTAATATTCGTAGCGATAATTGCAACTTGATCATTGCTAAATTTATAAAGGTTTTGATGGCAAATATCTTTGTAAATGCTTCACCTTCTCTATTGATATCTTTGAAGATTCTGATTCCAAATATATTTTGAAATGCTTCACCTTCTTTTATTGATATCTATGAAGTTTTTTTATTGCAAATATCTTTGAAAATGTTTCACCTTCTTTATTGAAATTTGTGGAGATTTTGATTGCAAAGATATTTGAAAATACTTCACCTTCTTTATTGATATAACCATGAAAGACATCTTATTATATTAAATGGCTACCAATACTAACTTTTCATTATTGTGGAATACTAAGGGCATTTTCTCTATTTCTTCTCACAACTAAATCTGCTTATGTTAAAGATTGATTTGCATGCTTTTATGTGCACAACAAAAGGAAAAGCCACATGTGTGTAAAACCATCAATTGGTGTTCCCCTTTTTTCATAGATTTGTGCATTCATATCTAGCAACTCTTCAAAAGCATTTGTTGTACAATCTCCCTTCTAGTGAATATTTGTAGAGTAAGTGGTCACAAGCCGCATGAGAATGTGAACAAATCCTTCAAGGAGTAGCCTCTACAAAGCATCAGTTATCTCTCCAAAGCAATGCTACAAGTACAAGTCAATATCTGATTTCTTTTGTATTTCTATTGAGATTAGAAATTTTAATTTTGATTTTAGTTTGGTCATACAAACTCTATCAACCAAATACTCCATCAGACACATTAACGAAGTCTTCCTACAATAGTCTTCTTGCATATTTGATATAGCTATTATACCATGTACCTTTTATGTTTAAATTGTATTCTATGGGATTCAATATCTTTTAGCCTATTTCAAGTTTATAATAGACATCTCATCCCTCTTGTAATTGTATTTTCTTCCCATTTTACCTCTTAATATTGATTTAATAGAATTTGTGTGACTTATTAGTAGATCTATATATTATCTTGTACTTTAAGGAAAGTTAAAACTTAATATTCTTGATGCATCACCACCTTTCCTTTTATATTATTTAGCTTCTTTATTTTCTCATGTAAATCACTAGAACAAGAATATGATTTAATTTTAATATGTGTTGAGTTGGATCAATGTCTGCACTAAGACATAGAAAGGGACCAACCTTCTCTATAGATCTAATCTCAAATTAGCAAGATCCCACACTTGAAAAATCCTTCCTATTATGTCTCTATAATAAAGAACCATGTCCAATAAGGGTGCATTTTATATGACAACTTTATTTTCTCATTTCACTCTTCTATGGAGTTTTGATGGAAATTTGAACTTCTCATGTTATGTCTTATTATAACCTCTTGTTTCTTATTGACTATGTGTATTTATTCCTATTCAATTCAACCACTCTCTGGATCATCCTAATTAATGACCTAATGTGACTCTTGTGACTACTCCAAGAGAACTTTTCTACCTAAAAAATTAATTTTCATTCCAAGTAGACATATTTTCTTATAACATGCATGTCAGATGAGAAGGCAACCATGTTCACACTATTGTGATAGCTAAGTTCTAGCTCTTAATGGTCTACAAATATGATCTATACCACCTATCTAATGATTTTTTTGGATTTTAGCTCATTTTGCACAATGTTTATGATATCTAGTCCTCAATTAAATTCTTGCAAGTATTTAAGCAACCAAATAAGGTGATATATATGTCATTATATTTTTTAAATCATAAGCTAATCATTTTTAAATTTACATGTGATTGCAACCACTTCAAAATATCTAGGGTTTTAGCTTCTACTAGTTTAATCACCCAAAAAAGTAACACAAACCTTATAAATCATAAAGAGGTCACCACAATATGGATTTGATAAATGTCACATTTTAAATCATTTTTTTTTTTTTAATGTTTTTATGTTCTATCTAAATTATATATGAATTTTTGAAATTTGGATATATTAGTATGAACTTAGTTGTTTGATATCACATTTGCATTATTTTTTCAATATGTTGAACATTTCTTTTGGTAAGCTATGTATATGCAACCCACTAAATAATCATTGGTATGGGAATTTAATGATCCACTCTTCTCTCAAAATGAGAAATATAATTCATCATTAGTTTAGGAATAGGTTAATTGTTTGTATATAGTTCATGATTAAATGATTCACTTAGGTATAAATATAATTAGTGAGCCATAACAGCTCATCTTAGAGAATCATGTTTAACACCTTCAACATTTATGCAATGATGTATGCATTACTTTAATAGATGGTTTGCATAGAGTAGGTTAGTTTCTAGTCTAGTGATAAATATTAGGCTAAGAATACATTGAATACTACTATAGCACTTTTAGTATTTATAAGTATAGTTGTACTTAATTATATTAATGATACCTCTAGCAACACCCTCGTGGGTTTAGTTATCCCAAAGTGAAAGAAAGAATATCCAATCACATTAATTTGGCTATGATCACTCACATTCTATTTATGAGTTGATCAATCTATCTTCAAGATGATATTTCCCTATCTTTAAATTGGATCAAATTCTCTAGGAGTGTGAACATTAATTTTAGGACCCAACAAACAATGAAGCCAAGTTTCAAATAGTTGTACTTGGGCCTTAAATTTATAAAATTGAGAGTGTAGAACACATATATTTGGGGACTCTTTAGTTACCATCAATGCATTTTAAAATAGATAAAATATAAATTGGAAAATCAATAATATTCTATTAGATGCATTTGTTGAATTTTAAATGGCACATGAATATCACTTAGACAACTCCCTTTACATATGGCAAGATATTGTCCCCAATTTACTATCGTTTTCTCTCATATATAATCTAAATAAAATTAATCATGGAAGAGTAAGTTGAATTGGTTGAATTAAGAGGGGTAAGGTTTGGGACAAAAATATTACTTCTACTCAACATGTGTAATAATGGAAACATCATTTTGGCCACTAAGGTTATTTTTTAACCCTTTTGCCTCCTTTTGATTGGACTATCATTTTGGTAGTATGGATTCAACAATTTTCTTGAAGGAAAATAAATAAAAAATACCATTCTAGGGATAGGTGACTAAATTTTTATTGGAAAAAATGTTAAGTTTTAAATTGGTAGTGGTTCTCCATCTAGTGAAAATGGTGTTGAAAGATTCTCTTCTTTAATGACTTATCAATATCAAGTTAAAAATAGATAAGTATTCAATGTTTATAGGGGTCATTTTGAAGTTAAGAGAATCTGAAGAAATAATTTGTATTCTTGCAAAGACTCTCATAAAGCCTTAATGTGTTTAGGGTTGAAGGTGGTCATGGATGATCATGGTCTAAAATTGGGGTTCCTTCCTAATCAAGGCCTTTGGACACTCATCAATCCACACTATACTAGGCCATGGGTGCCTTTCATAGTCAGCCTGTGAGAGAGGATGAAAATATATGTAAGCTATATGCAAAGTGGTTAATTAAATTTATTGAGGCAATTTTAAGGGTATTAGTTTCACCAAGGGTGGATTGGTCTTTCATTTGGAAGCATATAGCTCTAGATCAAATGAGGATGGTGAAGTGGGTGATGGTGTCTTGGGTTTATAGGTTCAAATTTAGAAATGAATATATAACATACAAATAAATGTCTATGACTATAAATAGAATGTTGATATTATCTTTAACTCATTGATTCGCATTTTTGCAACCCTCTTTTGGAGTAGCAAGAAATGTGTATATTTATTTTGATACTCGATATTTCAAGTTACGGATCCCTTAAGCCCAATTTATTTATTGAAAAAATGCAATGTTGAGAATCAATATAACACCAAGATCAAACTAGAGCTACGTTGGATGATAAACTAGAAAAGATCTTTTTAATATATTTATGTTGGAAAATACCCACGACTCAATCTTGAATTATTTTATTCACCAAAGATTATTTTAATTTGTTATATAACTATTTTTAAAATAAAAAAATCTTTACATTTTTACTTTACTTCTACTTCATAAATCATTTAAAATTTACCTAAAAATTAATTCATTTATTGAATAATTATTATATTATTATTTATTTTAAACATTGTACCTAAAGACATCACTAAACTGAGACTAAAAATAAAGTTTAATGATATTGATATGTTTAAAAAAACAAAATTAAACTTACTAAATGATCTAATAAAAATATATATAATAAATCTATAAAAATAATTATAAATTTAAATAAAAGATAATAAATAACATTTTTGAAATAGTAAATACCTTATTTAAAATCACTATAAAATTTCTCTAATGAATGATTAAATTTGATGAATGAAATGATTAAAGTCATCACGCTGATCAAAGTCTCCATGCAAAGATAATGTACAATGATTAAACAAGTCTTTTGTTTTCGTCGGCTACTTGCATAACAAAGTTTACGCTGTAGTAGGGAAGATATTATTTTATTTTAAATAAGAAAAATTACAATTGAATTATATTTAAAATATTTATATTTATTTTTAAAATATTAAATGATTAAAATCATTATAAAATTTCTTAAATAAATAATTAATAGTAAATGATTAAATTTGATGAATGAAGTGATCGAAGTCTTCATAATGACAAATGCTAGGAAATATCGAAGTCTTTTGATTTTGGCCGGCAACTCTGTGAAAGACTATCAAAATTGTGTTTTGAAATAGTTATATAGAATCCATATTTCTTGAAAAGAAGAATTAGTATATGTATATATATGAAAATTAATAAATATATAAAATATTTATATATATTTTTAAATATTTTATAATTGTTTTCTTTTCAATAATAGTTTTTCAAACTTTGATGTATTTTATTTATTGAATAGTTTTTCTTCTTATAATTTATTTGACCTTAAAAAAATTGTTTTGTTTTAGAACTATTTAAAAGTTATTTGATTTGATTATTGAAGTTAAAATTAATCTATTAAACTATAATGACTAATCACAAACAAATTATTTGTGTATTATCTTTAACAAATATTTATTGTAATGAACAAACTAAATTTCAACAATATGAATAACTCAATTTTGTCTAATATGAATTTGTCAAGATCAACCCTAACAATTAGAATATTTAACTTAGTAAATCATGATCTCTTCAACTTACAATACTTTAAATTGCTGCCTTGACTTATCTATCAACTATACAACTAATATTTTATTAAACTTTTATAAGATAGGTAATTGTCACTATATTATTTTTAATTATTTCATAATTGTTTTCTTCTCAATAATCTTTTTCACTTTTTCAAACTTCCATTTATTTTATTTATTCAATAGTTTTATCTTCTTATAATTGATTTGACAATAAAAATTTTTAGTTAAAAATAATTTGTTTTGTTTTAGAACTTTTTAAAAATGATTTTATTTGATTATTGAAATCAGAATTATTCTATTAAACTATGATGACTAATTATAAACAAATCATTTGTTTATCATATTTAACAAATATTTATTTGTAATGAACAAATTAAATTTGAATTCATACAATTGTACCTAATATGAATTGGTCAAGATCAACCCTAACAACTATAATATTTAATGAAAATCAACACTAAGACATCCTGCTATTTTTTCCCACTCTGCAAGTTTTTGAATTTCCTGTTATGCCTGGTGTTTCTGTTGGGGAGGGCCAGTCCTCCCTGGACCCTGACCCCCCCTCCGGTTGACCTACAGATTTGTCCGGATCTGGCTCTTGTGCTACACGCCCAAGAAGATGGGTGGGCTCCCTCTGTTGTTGCTTGCAATGAGATCCTGCACGAGGCCCCCTACCTTGCGAAGCTTCCTCTGGTAGCCCCCAACTTGGATTCTTCCAAAAAGGACCCCAAGACTCAGGAGGTGGGTCCTTTGTTTGGGGAAGCCCAAGCGAACTCCTGGAAAGGTTCCCTTTTGGGGAACTCCAAGCCAGATAGTCCAACGTTGTAGCCAAAAGTCACTAATGGTGAGGAGGGCCCCGAGGTTTGCCTCCCCAATGGTATCATGGATAATATTGCTTCATCCATCCACCTTTGCCTGGTTGGAAGGTTCCTAGCCTTCAGACCCACTATAGATATGGTTAGAAGATGGGCGAGCTCTAGATGGAAAATCAAAGGTGGTGTCTATGTCTCTGTCGTGCCTGGCGGACTCTTCCTTTTTAGATTTACTGCAGAGGAAGACTCCATTTATGTTATGTCTGGTACATGGTCTTATGGTAAGCATGGCCTTACTCTCTCCAAGTGGAAGTCGAGGTTTGACCCAAGTGCGGACCTCCTTAGACTAGCGCCGGTTTGGATCAGACTCTCTAGCCTCCCCCTAGAATTTTGGGACGATACCATTTTTAGGTGGATTGGTAACTCGTTTGGCCAGTTTGTTGTTGTCAACAATGTGACAATGCAGAACTCCAGACTTGTGTATGCTCACCTTTGTATGAATGTGGTTGTTAACAACCCCCTTCCTAACTTCACTGCCCTCAAATCCAAATGGGGTAAATGGACACAAGCAATTGTCTATGAGAACGCCTCTTTGTATTGTCAAAGATGTGGTAAACATGGCCATGTTATTGCGGACTACCCGACCCCTCAACCTCCTAAGGAAAAGCTGAAGGAGAAGTTGTCATCCCCAAGTATTGTTATTGAGGAGACAGCTGAGAATGGTAACCCCTCGGCCTCCGACAACTCCGTGGGTCAGACCAAGGATCCGATATAAAAGACGGGCCCTCAAGATACCTCTGAGGAGGGGTACCCTTTCTTGGTTAGTACTCTTAACATGATAGTTACCCCCGACTCCAAGAAGGTTCCTACCCCCTCAAGGAGATGTTTGGGGCTGGAGCTAGAAGAAGGAGAGATCCCCAAAGCGAAGGTTGATCAAGAAGGTCCCAATGTGGAGGCAACTAGCACGGAGAAGATAGGACTCATTATCTTCACTTTGCCAACAATCGTGAATCTGCTACCCAACCCAATGGGAAGTTGTGGGAGGAATATCTAGAGCACTTGCGTTGGGGCCTCGCCTACATCTAGGCTTGGGTTGGACCCGACCTCCTCTTCATCTGCTACAAGATCCTCTGGGGATATCACTACTCTTTCTTTTTGGTAGTCGTTTCGCCTAGTCCTCGCCGATGGATAAAGATAAGGGGGAATGGCAGGAACCGAAAAGAAAAACTAGGGGAAATAAGAAGGCGGATGTGGGAAATGACTCTAAACCAAGCAGACCCTCTGAGAGGACCCTCAGAACTAAGGTAATGGCCAGGGAAATTACTAGTGGAAGGCAATTAACCCTGGAGACAACACAGAAGGGTAAGAAATGAAGTTCCTCTCATGGAACTTAAGGGGATTAAACAACCCCCAAAAGCAGTATGCTCTTAAGGAATGCATACTCACCAATAGAGTTGATATTATCCTTATCTAGGAGGTGAAAATGAATTACCAAAATTTTGCTACGCTTGTCGATAGTTTATGGTTGGGTGTTGCCTTTCATTATGGAGAGGCGAATGGTGCCTCAAGAGGGATTGCTACCCTTTGGAATAAGAGCAAGATGGACGGTTTTGTAGTTGGCTCTTCTCATAACTTTCTTTCCACCAGGTTAACTATGAATAACTTATCTTGGTTATTTTTTAATATTTATGCTCCTAATACCAGACACGGTAGGGTTCTGATCTGGGAGGAAATCACTACCTTCTTGACTAACAATAAGGAGTTGTTTATGCTAGCCGGGGATTTCGACACCCCCCTCTATCCTTCAGAGAAGATAGGAGGTCTAACAGACTACAGTGAGAGCATGCTTGACTTAGCTGACTTCATCAGAAATAATGAGTTACTTGATTTTGACCTTCAAGGGAACCAACTCACCTGGTCTAACAATAGAAAAGGCTCCAATTTGATTCAGTTCAGGCTGGACAGGTTTCTGATCTTTGCCAAATGGAACTTTGGAACTAATTCCTCGCTCTTATCTCTCCCATGCTGACAAGCTAACCTTCGGTCCCTCACCCTTCAGGTATGAGATTATGTGGCACTCCCACCCAGATTTCAAGAAATGCATACAAAAATGGTGGAACTCCCCTGTTCAAGGGATGACTATGTTCAGAATTTCTAAAAAGTTGGAAATTATCAAAAGGGAGGTGAAAGCCTGGAGTCTCTCTTCCTTTGGGGATATCTTCAAGAGAAAAAAGGAGGTTGAAACCAATTTGGACCGCCTCCAGAGGACCATTGCGGAGGGGACTTCCTCTAGGATCACTCATACGAAGGAAGAGGGATGGAGACACAAATGGAAAGAAATCATGATTCTAGAAGAAATTTACTTGAAGCAAAGATCCAGGATCCAATGGTTAACTGAGGGGGACAGAAACACCTCTTTCTTTCACAGATTGGCCTCAAAGCATAAAAGGAGGAACACTATCTGGTCCATTCTCAATGACAAAAATGAGGAAGTGGTGGGGAATAATGAAATTGGTCAATGGGCTTCTCTTCACTTTGCTAATGCCTACTCGAATGATAGAATCAGGGAACCTATTGAAATCAGTGATAAACTCCTCGATCTCATTCCTCAAGTCCTGGATGATGCTGATAATGAATTGTTGATAAGCCATGTGTTTGAAGAGGAAGTCAAAGCTACGGTTTTTGCTATCGCTGCCTTTAAGGCTCCTGGTCCTGACGGCTTCCCCCCGACTTTTTTGCAGACTTTTTGAGAATCTGTGAAGTATGATATCACTAATGCTACCAAGGACTTCATTCGCACTGGTAAACTCCTGAAGAAGTTGAATAACACCTTCATTGTTTTGGTGCCCAAATTTCTTGATCCAAAACTTATATCATACTATCGGCCCATCAGCCTATGTAACTCAATTTACAAAATTTTCTCTAAAGTTATTGTCAACAGAATCAAACCCCTCCTTGATAAATGCATCAGTCCCTCTCAAAGAGGTTTTGTTCTGAGCAGGCAGATCCTTGATGTTGTCATTACTACTCATGAGGTCATTCACTCCATGGAGAAAAGTCGCAACCCAGGTATGGCTCTCAAAATTGACATCTCTAAGGCTTATGATAAGGTTAATTGGAAATTCCTGTATGCGGTCCTTTCTAAGATGGGATTCCAGGAAAGATTTATCAATATTATCAGGGTGGTGGTGGAAAGTGTTCACTATTCGGTGATTGTCAATGGCACCCCCTGGGGCTTCTTCAAGGCTGGGAAGGGGCTTCATCAGGGAGACCCTCTCTCACCTTATTTGTTCATTATGGTAGCTGAAGCCTTAAGTAAGAATTTCTCCAATTTGATCAGGACCAATAGAATCTCGGGGGTAAAGGTTGCTTCCACTCTCCCCCTATGGTTATGCAGCAATTCATGGACGGCACCTTCCTTTTCAGCCTTTCGTCTATGATAGAGGCTAAAGAGTGGAAGCATCTATTGGGAGAGTACGCCCATGCCTCTGGTCAACTGATTAACTATTGCAAGAGCAAGGTTTACTTCTTTAACATAGACAGAATCCTCTAGGGTAAACTTACCCAAATCCTGGGTTGTAGTGTTGTTGATCTCCCTGATTCTTACCTGGGTCTCCCCCTCATTACCAAGGAGGTCACCCCCCACTTTTGGGAATCTATCCTTGAAATAATGCAAAAGAAACTCGTGGGCTGGACTGGAAAAACTCTGAGTAGTGCAGGTAAACTCCAACTCCTAGCGGCCTCCCTTCAAGGTGTCCCTGTCTACTTTCTCTCTCTTTTCAAGATTTCCAATTCTGTGGCTGAGAAACTTGAGAGAATCCAAAGAAGCTTTTTGTGGATGGGTTTAGAGGAGAAGACCAGAATCAACTTAGTCAACTGGGAAAAGTTATGCAAACCAAAGAGCATGGGTGGCCTTGGGATTAGAAAAATCTTTGATCTGAATAAAGCCTTGTTGACTCAAATCGGATGGATCCTTATGAAGGGAAAAACGGACTGGAGCATGATTAAGAAGGCCAAGTACTTCAACCACACCCCCTTCCCCTCCCTCCTCCTTCCAATGAGCTCCCTCCTGGGTCTAAAATTGGGAACAACTTTGTTAAGAACAAGAAACTACTCAAGCAGGGTCTAAAATGGCAAGTTGGAAGTGGTGAGAAAATTAGATTTTGGGAGGACAACTAGATTGGGGACAGACCCCTTGCCTCCTCCCAGTTCATTTGTCTCATGATCCCTCTAAAGGATTCGATTGCCTCCCTTGTGATCAACTACATCTCTCCCTCTCATTGCTAGTTAAGGCTTGCTGATAGTCGGGGAAATACCCCGCAATGGATTCATCTAGCTTAAGAGTTGCAATCCCTTCTAAAGGGGATCAAGATCCCCTATTTCACTCACACTAATAAACTTGTTTGGACCGTGAATCCCTCAGGTTCTTTCAGTGTTAAATAGGCCTACAATCTCTTGGTTGCCTCCTTCAACGACTATTGCAGTTGGAAAGAAGTTTGGGACTCTCAGCTCATCCCTAAAATTAACTTCTTCTGGTGGACGACCCTTCACAGAAAGGTCCTTACTATTGATAATCTGAAGAGGAGGGGATTTATGCTTGCCAACAAATGTGTTATGTGTAGTTGTGCGGAGGAAACCATAAATCACCTCTTTATCCATTGCCCTTTTACTTATGGGGTTTGGCACAAAGTTCTTCAGAAATTCGATTTGGCTTGGACATTCTTGGAAGACTTGCAACAGTTTATCAGCAACTGGAAGTGCCCTTCTGCTCACCCGCTAGTCACTCTTTTTTGGAGACTCATTCCTCCCCATGTCTGTTGGCATATCTGGAAGGAAAGAAATAATAGGATTTTCCGTGACACCAGCAGCTCGGTTGACACGGTGACTGACTTAGTTGAGAATTACCTCAGGGAGAACACCATCATCAGCAAGTGGAGAACCCCGAAAGCCAGCCCTATGGCTCTGGATCGGAGGTGAATTAAAACTTGGAAGTTGCCAGATAGCTTCCTCTGATATGACAATTCAAAAAAGATGGAGAGGCTCAATACCAGATGGTCATCACCCCCCCCCCTTGGCTCAAGCTCGATTTTGATGGTGCTGCTTGTAGTGGTTCAGCGGCAGGGGGAGGAATTATTAGGGACAGCCTGGGCAACCTGGTTTTGGTCTATGCAGGAAATTTTGACTCTGTTTCAAGCAACATGGCGGAAGCCCTTGCTCTTTTTTGGGGGCTTAAGCTGGCCCTTGGCACCAATATCAAATGACTGGTCATTGAAGGGGACTCTAAACTGGTTATTGAGGCCACTAAAGGCGCTTCAGGGATCTATTGGAGAACCAAAAATGTCATCAAGGACATCTGGTCCATGATTGTCTGGCTGGAAGAATTTCAAATTTAGCATATCTACAGAGAGGGGAATGGGGTGGCAAACTCTCTGGCTACGACGGGACTGGAGATAAAAGGAATGAGGTGCTGGAGGCACCTAGATTCTCTCACTGACAAGCAAAAGGACCTTATTGGGTACAAACAGATCGCCTCTATCAAGCAATGAAGTGCCACTTTCCTTTAATCAATAGGTTGCTTTGGGTCGTCTGCTATGCTACGTTGCTGGCGAGATTTTCAAATTCAAATTGGGCGGGCTTTGCCTTGCTGGCTTCTAGTGGTCCCCACCTTCTCTGCCAGATGTTGACTTGGCTGGCCACCTATTTCTACGTCGTCAATGGGTTGGAGTGCCAACTTTTGATCATTAATCATAGCAAGGACCCTAATTATTACAATAAATGGAACCTTAGAACTCGCCATAATGATGATCTTTGCAAGTTGGTGGAAATCTCAAGAGGTGTCCCTTCGCATGCTTCCCAGAGTTGGCGGATGCAAGCCTTGGGAAACAGCACCAAAAATCATTATTACACCTTGCACATTATTTTGGCTAATTACCGTTTGTTTTCTCTTAACTCCAGCTCTGGTTTTCCTCTCTGCAATTTTCCTTCTAGGCTTGCATTGTATCTCAAATTCACTCTAAAGGAAGCTAGCATGGGAGGGGATTTAGTCTGGGTTGAACCGGACATAATTGATGACTATTTTTGCAACAACCCGTGCATCTGGATGTATGCTAAGGAAGGAGGAATCATCCCGTTCATCGAAGCCATGAAGGGATTCGATGAAAACCTCTCCATGCAATTTGTCAATAGTTGGAAGAATAGGAGGGTGCTCATGGAGGACATTTCATTTGAAATCAATGAAGAAGTTATCGCCCAGGCTACGGGTCTCTCCACTGAAGGAAGGAAATGGAAGAAAACCAGCAGGGTTGCAGACAAAAACAACATGAACTGCTTCTTCAAAAAGGGCGAGGAACCGACCACAATGCGTGGGGGTTTCAACAGGGAATGTTTACCCTACCCATGGGATCGGGTTTGCAAAATCATAATGAAATACTTCACCCTCAAGGGAAGGTATGGTGTGTTCTACTATTATCACTTCCTGCTGCTAAACTACTTTTGCAACCATGACACCATTTCTTTTCCCTTTTTTCTGCTACATGCTCTTGAGTCTACTGTCAAAGATTTCCGCCATTGTATGAGCCAAGAGGGTAATTTTACCATCCTCCACCAAGGGTTGATGTTTAGGTTTTACAACTTTCATAAGGCCCTTTGCCCCCCTAAACCTATCTCGGTTCAACTCGCCCCCTCCATTTTGGGTCCCCCTGAAGGCTCTAAAAAAGGCTCCAAAAAGTCTTCAAAAAAGTCGATGACTCCTTGTCAATCCCCTGACCAAGGCCCCCCCTGCCCCCTCAAAATTGGGGAAAAAAATAAATGCAACCCTTCTGCTACGAAACCCACCTCCAAGAAACCCAGAAAGGAGCCCAAAATCCTCCTTGTTGAGTCTAATGTTGAGGAGGGTATCACCCTTCACAAATCCCACAGAAACAAATCCAAGATGAAGCAAATGGTCGTGAGAAAGCATTATGCCGATGAAGATGAGGAGGATTATGAGAAAGTGGAAAGTGATAAGGGGGAGGAGGATCTGGAGGCCACAGAGGGCTCAGATTCCTCCAATTTAGGCACTAATGTCCCCGACTCAGAGACCATCAAGGAGGATATCAAGAACACCCCCCCTCGTTCTAACACTTCCCTGCCCCACACCTCGGAGGAGGATGGTAGACACTTTGACGGCAAGAAGACTGATGTTGATGAAGGGGAGAAGAAAGAGGCGGTGCAATGTTCGGGTTCCAGGGCTATCTCTGAAAACCTAAATGGTGTTAAGAAAAAGCTAGAGTCCTATGTCAACAAGATTGGGAAATTCGTTGTCAAAGTGATGCACTCGTCAGCTACGTCTCTATGCTTGCTCCACCAGGATAAGGTTGATCCGAAAGGGCTAGGAAGCGACACCACTAAGGAACTGTTCCAGTTCTTGGCTGATGACTGGACATGGCTCATGCTCTCTAAGCACACAGGTGCTAATAATTAGGTTGTATGGTTGGTTTCCTGCCTTTGTGCTTTAGTTTTGGACGTTGGAACACCTATTTCCATGGTAATATTGGTACTTTTAACAATTGTTATAGTAATGGCATTATGATGGTTTATTGTTGGTTATGGTGCTTGTTGGACGAGATTGGTTTCAATCTCGGGTTATCCAATAGCGGCAGGCGGTTTTTGTTTTTGATTACTAGAGTAGGGATTGGCTGATTGTCATTTGTTTGCGATGTGTGTGGTGGTAATGGTTTTTTCTATTTCTTTCAGGTCAACCCCCGATTTTGGCTACTTTTTAATCAAAAATTAAAATATTTAACTTAGTAAATCATGATAGATTTAGCTTACAAGACTTTAAATTGTTGTCATGGCTCATCCATCAACTACACAAAAAATACCTTTATTAAACTTTTATTAGATAGTGTAAAGCGAAAAATCGCGAACCCTAGTTGTTCTCCCCTCTTCCAACTCCAAGGAGAGAGAAGGGAGGTCACTAGGGTTGACGGTTTTCACTTAGAGGAGACTTTAAATTCAAAAGAGGGGTTGAAACCCACAAGATCCAATCCCACACAATGCAAGATTGGATTCTAGATGAGTTTCAAGGGTTAAGACAGCAAGGCTACCCTCTTTTGTAAAGATTGTGGATAGAATGATTAAGCTAGGAATGCATAGAAAGTGAGAAAGATTCGCTTATAAACTGAGATAGGGATATAGGATGAAGCTGCGGACCTGGAATTAGTAGTAAAATGTTGAGACGGCGCTGTCCTGCAAATTTGAGTAAAAGTTGACGGGACGATGGCGCCCGGCGTGCACACGGTCCTCCGAAAAATCCGCGAAACGAAGGGGGATCTGTTCGTCTCTAAGCAAGGATTCCAGATCTTCAATTTCAGCCGCGTACCTGCAACCTACACATAGAAAAGCGAAGACGATTGGGGGGTTAGGGATTAGGGGTTTGCCCTTAGGTCAAACCCCGGTTTTGGAATTAACCAAGAAATGAGAAATGCTGTAAATGTAAATGATTGTAATGTAAAACAAGTACTAGTACCTTGTTGTAAGGATGTTTGTATCCTTATATGCGAAGGTATAGATGTTGTTGTATGTTGTATGCTGTATGTTGTAGTATGTGATCTCCTCTTCAATGGTTGAATCCTTGTCTTGAATGCAACTCTTAGCCTTGAATGGAGACTTAGAATGATCAATTGCTTGAAGGAATGCTTGAATGCTTGAATGCTTGAATGTTTGAATGTTTGAATATTGTTTCCACGCCTTTTTTCCATCCTCATTCTCCCTCCCAAAATGAGAGAGGAAAAGTAGTTTATATACTTGCCAATTAGGGTTGATAGACTGATTTTCCCAACCTTAGGCCGACCAGGAAATGTTATTTTCCATTTTGCAAACAAAAAGACCCGAAGTCCCATAGGAGACCGGGCCCAAAATAGGACCAGGGACCAGGGCGCTGGGCGCCATGGTCTTGGGGGACCAAGGCGCTGGGCACCATGGTCCCCCAGGACCATGGCGCCCAGCGCCCTGGTCCCACCTCCCGGGACAGCAGGGTGCAAGGAGGGATCAGGCAGGGTGCTGGAAAAATGCAGTTTTTGATGTCGTGGACAAGTTTCGGGGTCTCCATTCAGGTTTAGTGTTGCGTCGCCGTCGTGAAGACCCAAATGCGGTCGAAATTGCAAGTGTCGCAATTTTAGGACGCTACAGAAAGGTACTTGTGGTTTGACTTTCAACATTTTATTATTGTCATAAAACTATTTATCTGCTACCCAAAAATTACTATTGTTGTAATACTAACAAGCAAGTATTGCCACTACATGTGACATTTTACTTGAAATAACAACTTTTTCTAGGAAATAGAAATTACAACAAATCAAATTCTGGGAGAAGATAAAGAAATAGAAATCCCTTCTATCATAGCTTAGGGTCTCAAATCAGATCAGAGGAAATCCATTAGACTTATGGAGAAGAATAATTTGAAAGATGGTCAGTGTCAATTAGGACGTCTAAGACTACAACCTCTCCTGCATGCTCAGGAGGGAAATAAAATAAACAGCCAGGAACCAATCATTCGAAGCAAAAAGAAATTTGGAAATTAGATGGATATGATTACAAGGTGAAAATTAGACATGTCATAAAGTTTAGAATATTCTCCAAGCTTGTCTTTTTGAGGGTTCACTTTAATATTTTCTATGTTCAATTTCAAGAATATGATTTAATCTTTGATTGTAGGACACATTGAACATCTTCATACAAGGAACTTTATTTCAAATTATGAAATTATGAAGATATGTGTTGAAGTTATATAGATAATATAATTTTTTTAATGTAAAATCAAGTAACTAGTGTGTCGTTTCAAGTCATGATCATGGACATCCATATTGAAATAGACGTTTTTCATTATTATACTTCTAAGAGCATGTCTATTTTAGGATATCAAAAATGAAAATTTTGTGATCATCTTTGACAATATTCAGCACTACAGATTAAACTTAAAATTGAACACAATATTCAGGGGATCTGTTTTTAGATCTACAAATAGATTCACATAAGAAAAAGATGATAAATTAATATTTTACGTTCAACAAGTTGTAGATGCTACTAGTATTGATATATATTAAATACATCTATCTAAAAAATACCAAAAGATCAGATTAATTTTGAAACATTATATTCTTAAATAATAATTTCAATATAGATGTTTGAAACTAAAATCTCTTGACATCTTCTAAAAAGATATAATACCTATGTTAATAGAATTTTATACAATACATCTGTACAGTATTAATATTGTAAGTGAAAATATTCCAACATTGACATATATCCAAAACCAATAATATTTAACAAATGTGTTCTCACTGAGATGGGATACTAGAACTAATCATTTTTAGAAAATTATAACCTTTACCTTAAAGCCAAAATAAAATGTAACATGATAGTAAGTCTCTAGTACCAAGTAGCTAGAGAAAACTGACCTCTCTACACAACTTGGGAAATATTCATGGTAGGCTGACCTTAAGTCCAACACAGACTATATTGATGGTACCAAATTATCCTCTTTACAAAGCGTTTTGCAGTGACAGAAATCTCTGTTGCAATCCAAACAACTCTTTAATACTGTTACAGAAGTCCAAAGGCTTATATTTAGGATCATTACTAGTAGCTACAGAACTTTGATGTCGGTGATGTTCTGAGGACATTTTGTCATATTTTGGATGCTGAAAAAAATAGTATGTGCAATTATAGCATATATGATTATAGCTCAATATTTTGAATGAATTACGCAAGCAACTCCATGATCCATTGTTTATCTAACTGTTCCAAATTATTCAGACAACTTCAAAAATGTTATCCTATGAATATATCACCCTTGGTGTGGCAATCAGATTCATCTAATGTTTCTGAGCTTAGAGATTAAAGAATATCAAAGACTGCAAGATAAAAAATCTTGGACTTCTGCATATTATGACTGAAAGTGATTTAAATACAACTATAAATTACACGTTCTGCAGAATTTCAGTAGTATATACGGACAACATTATCCATTCTCAAAGTAGTACAATGCATATACATAGGTTGCAACAGCTTACAACTTAAAGTACTAAAATTTACATAAAAGCACTAAAACATACTAATGAAAATTATAACTATCTAAAATGTAGAGCTTTGACTGTCAGTTGCCAATGTTTCTGCGTGATTGGTATTACGCAGGAGGTCTGATATGGCAGATGTTAAATTGGAAGCAGCTGCACCTCCCATGAAAGATGTCTTGAGACTCTCCAAGAACTTGGCTACTTCTGTCATGGAAGGTCGTTCTCTTGGTGATTCACTGCTACAAAGCAAACCAACATGAATGAAAGAGAGAAGGCATCTATTGTCTTCCATGTTTTCATTCACATCTCTCAATAGCCCGCTATCAACAATATCTCCCAGCCTGTCTGGAAAAGCTGACCTTACCCACTTCTGCAAGTTCATGTCTCCCACAAACATGTCATCACTTGGCCTCTTCCTTGTAACCATCTCTAGTATCAGAATTCCATAACTATAAACATCTCCCTTTGTAGAAACATTCCCCTCAATCCATACTCTGCAATCAATTTTATTCATGAAAATTTTAAAAAGATATTAAAGGAAATGATAATGCCAATACTAACAAAACTCAAAACAATTACCTGGAGCAATATAGCCAATAGATCCTTTGAGTGCAAATGTTGTTGCACTAAATGAATCTATGGAGTTTGGAGTAGAAGTTAAACGGGATATACCAAAATCAGTCACAAGGGCTGTCATGTTGGCATCCAGGAGCACATTGCTAGGTTTTAAATCACAGTGCACAATCTGCAAAGGACAATCATGATGTAAATACTCCATGCCATGTGCAACATCCACAGCAATGTTCAAACAGTCGCTCAATCCCAATTCATTAAACTCCTGATCACCTCTGTCAGGATGCAAATGTTTCTCCAAGCTCCCATTAGATGCAAATTGAAGGACTAAACCTTTGAAGCCAGGGTAGGAAAATGCACTTATGATTTTGATCAGGTTTCGGTGCCGAATCCTCCCTAGTACTTTGCATTCTGTGTTAAAGCTCTTATGAGCTTCTTCATTCTGCAAATTAAGAGCCTTGATTGCAACTATCTTACCATCCCTTAAAATGCCTTTGTAGACTGATCCAAAGTTACCCACTCCAAGCAAGTTTGACTCATCAAATTCGGCTGTTGCAATGACAAGCTCTTGATAAGAAAATTTGTGATAGATAAGCCTTTGAAAAATGAAATTTGAGGGGTGGAATAGTTGTCTTGAAAGTTTATGTCTCCATATAATTCCTATAATGAAGGAGCATAGTATAAATGCAATGCTTCCAACAATTGATAAGACTATTTTCTTGAGCAGTGCGTGTTTTTCTTGGGCCTGCTTTGGGCATGGAAGCAATGAGTAAATTTTTTGGGCCACAGAGGTCAGGGTTTCTCATAAACAATGTTATAACAGATCCATTTGGAAACAACCCTCCTTCTGAAATCTCCCCTGACAAATTATTGAAAGAAACATTCATGTACTGAAGTGTCTTCAGCCTTTGAAGGGACATTGGTATTGAACCTGATAAAGAATTACTAGAAAGATCCATTTCTTGGAGATTTTGTAATTTGGATAGTGAATCTGGAATTGGACCTTCAAAGGCATTGTGGGACAGATTTAGATGCTCTAATTCTGTGCAGTCTCCTAGAGAATCCGGAATCGCCCCAGTAAGTCGATTTCCAGAGGTATCAATAGCTTGAGCCATTGAAATTTTACTTATCTCCAGTGGCAAGGATCCTTGCAGAGAATTTGATGAAAAATTGAGGTAGAATACCAGATGTTTAAGGCTGGCGACAACATAAGGAGGTATACTTCCCCCTAATTTATTGTAAGATAAGTCATTGAGCTCCAACTTCTCACATCCTGCTAAACTAACAGGGATCTCCCCTGACAATTTGTTGTGCTGAAGTAAAAGACGCCTTAGCTGTTGCGGGCTACAAAGAGAATCTGGTATTTTTCCAGATAGCCGGTTGTGACTAAGATTTAGGAGTCCGAGATGTTGCATTTGACCTATCTCATTTGGAATGCTTCCTTCCAATTTGTTCCCACCCAAGTACAATCTTTCCATCTTCTAGAATCTTTTAAGTACAGATAGAATATTGTCATTGAAAAGATTATTGCTTAAACTTAAAAAGGTTAAGTTTGTTAGATTGGCAATCTGCTGCGGTATGCTTCCGCTTATCATGTTGATTGATAAATTCAATAGATTGAGATTGGAAGACAGTTGGCCTATGGATGGGGGCAATATACCAGTGAGATGGTTATCTGACACTTGTATTTCTTGCAACAGAGAGCAATTTGTGAGAGAAGTTAAAAAAGCCAATGTGTTACTGCTGTCACTAACAAGTTGATTGGTCTGTAGGTAAAGCTTGGTAAGGAGGTTCAACTTACCCAGCTCCATTGGCACCACTCCACTGAGCTTGTTATCAGATAAATAAAGCATTGTGAGATTGGAACAATTTCCAAGGGATTTTGGTATTTTTCCACTAAGCTGATTTCCCCATAAACTGAGAATCTGCAGGTGAGTGAGCATGCCCAATTCAGGGGGAATGGAACCTGACAACTGATTCGTACTAATGGATAGGCTCTGTAGTTGAGACAGGGCTCCCAATTCAGAAGGAATGGAGCCTGTGAGATTGTTTGCTCCCAAGTAGAGGAACTTCAATCTTGTGAGGAGACTCAGCTGAGGCGGAATACTGCCGTTCAGTTGGTTAAAGGTGAGTCCCAGGTCATACAAACTGCGGCAAGCGGAGAGAGTGGGCGGAATTGTTCCATGTAATTCATTGGCGTGCAGCCAGAGTTTCAAATCTGATAAGATCAATTCCAGTTTACTTACATTTGAAATTTTCAAAAATTACTCTTCCAATCTTGCTCGATCAGTTCTTTTTTTTTTTTAAGAACTAATCTTATATCTTGCCCCATGAATTTTTGAAGGACTGCTTTTTAAAATTTCATGAATTTATCTTCAAACCCTTTAAGAATAAATATTTAATGCTTCTTTTGGAAGATGTTTTTGAAATTTAAACTTGAGGTCCTGCAAAATTTATTTATTAAACCTTATTTCCAAAATTTACCCAATGAAGTTACAGGAGGATTAATTTATACTGGCTAGTCTTAAGAATTTTAAAAACCCAACATTGAGTGCTTATTTTTATGAAGCTACAGGAGGATTAATTTATACTGGCTAGTCTTAAGAATTTTAAAAACCCAACATTGAGTGCTTATTTTTTTTGAGTTAAAAAACATAATCGAGTTACAATATTTATTATTTTTTCACCCTGTTAGATATTTCTAAGCCTAAAACATGTTTATTGAAGCCAAAAAAAGTTCATCCTGATTGTGATTTGATTTTTTGTCTTGAATCTGTCAAAACATGTCACAACTTTTAACAGAAAAATTCCCTGGGCAAGAAAAGGGCATCAATATTTATTTCTTAAAGTGTGAGCAATAGAAAAACCAAGGGAAACAATACATACTTTTATTTTGGTTGGCAAGAAAGCTTGTATTAAATTTCAAGAGGTTGCAATGAAAATCTATATCACAAACAAAAGGTACCTCTGACCAGGGGATACTTTATTCTCACATTTACTCTTAATTACACCGCAGGCTCTAATTTAGACTCACAAACTCTTTAGAGTAGGAGGGCGGGGGTCACAAATAAAGGGAAATTATCTGACCTACCATTTAAAATTGGAACACATCAACAAACAGTGCATCTAAAAATAGATGCTAGAGAAGAGTATACCCTGCATCAAATTATTTTTTGAGTTTCATTTCTAGATGTTAGTTTGCAGGGGTAGTCACATCACATTTTGAAAGTTGTTCACCAAGAAACTGAAATTTTTAGTGTGTATCTGACTTGCATCAAACAACTTGTCAAATCAGCAAAACTGTTTGTGAAAATAAAAAAGCCATTAATTTCCATTATCTAGCAACCATTTAAACATCTCTCTATAATTATTTGACCTTATTGTCTGTTACTATGAGCTCCTATTGAGAAATTTTTGTTTCAATCAGTCCCTAGCTGAGTCCCTAGCTGGGGTGTTAAAAATATTTTCTGATGTATATTTTGATATTCCAAGTGATGGACATTGTTACTGCATTTTAACTATTGGCTTAACAATATATCTGAATATGACATGCCCCTCTACATTCAGATTAATATGGAATTGGCTTTTGTAGAATGACAATCAAAATTTATAATGTTTGTAAATGCACAAAATTTTAAAAATTATGTTTTTTAGTTTTGGGAGGATAGATAAATTGTCCAAATTCTTGATTAATGTTCTCAAGAATAACCAATCTTGGTTTATTATTTTTTATTTATAGAATGGCTTATGATTTGGAATTTGCTAATCGTCAACCAACACATGCTCATAATCTTTCCTTGGAGCTACCAAAGATTAACTTCATCTTGTTTTTCTATGAATGAAACCAAATAATTGAAGTAATACATTATAAATAAGAGGAGCAATTTCATGTGAAGAAAAATAAAAAATGCATCTAATAGAGCACGCAATACAATCTACAATTAAAAAGTGCAGAAATTAAGAACCTAATGTGAAATATATAAGCTAATAGCATGCGTCTTTGTGCTTTAACCTATAAGTTGCACTAGAGCAACAAATCCTTCATTCAAGAAGCAAGCTTATGAAGCAATCACACAAATCAAAATACAACTTTTCAACTTGTAACCATAAAATCATTAATGTTAATGTAGTCTCTATGAAATAACATAAGCTATTATTCTATACAAATTTTGTGTTGAAACCCCATCCAGTGAATAATTGCATAACCCAATGGAATAAGAATAAGATGTCCTATGTTTTTTTTTTATGCACAATAGAACTAGAGGGCCAAAAAATGGAAAATGGCAATCAAATACTGGTAGTTGTATGATTATATCTACAATAAAAATCAATGATAGTTAAACTAATTATCTATAAAATAGTGGAGAAATGCATATTGCAATCAAGAAAAACAAAATTGATGCTATTATTTTTTTCTGCTTCTTTAAAGATTTTGTAATCATTGTTTTTGTTTGTATATATTTATTGATATTATTTCTCTTCAGTACAAAACCTAGATTATTTTTTCACTATGAAGTGTGAATTGTCATGTATCCTTCGAACTTTGTTTGAATCTTTATGTTCAGTATTTATCAGCAGAATATGTGAGTCATGTATAATATGATCTAAAATGGTGAGAAAATTTTATTCAGTTTGAGTTATCAAGTATCCTTTGTTGATTGAATCTTTGTATTCAGTTTCTATTAGTAGAATACATGATAGTCATATATAATATGATAAAATAGTGTTTTCTTATAATTTAGGAGCTACAGTGGAAAGGCTTGAAGAAACTAACACAAATAGACTAAATCAACGACATAAGCAAATTGATTATGGAAAGAATACTCTTGGCCATGAACACTATGTTGAACTTGTGACCAAGTATACTTTTTTTCTTCTGCTACCTTTGTCAAGAATAAGCTCCAAAAGTGATCATAAATAAGTCAAAGTATTCAATTAAATGAAATATTTTAATCTTTAAACAATTTTTGTCCTCATAGAAATGTAATAACCATTCAATATTGGATTGTCTCTTTGATTTCCGATGAGGACATAAATGTAGTGATTGTTCAATTTCTTTGAAAGCTTATAAATAAGCTCAATTCGAATCCAATAGATAGAGTTACAGCCATACAACTCTTAGGATGAGTTTGTCAAGTTGTGACATATATCTCGTCTGTCGAGTTTGCCAATTCAGCACTCATGGAGTCCACAGGCATACAGCTCCTTCACAAGTTTGCCTAAGTTGTATGGACTCGGGCATGCATCTCCCACGAGTTTTCCCAAATTGGATAGATTCAAGGGCATACATCTCTTTCACGAGTTTTCCCAAAATTATATGGATTTTACATTTATTGAATGAAATAAAGCTTTCACGTGATGTATTATGTGTTTACAATACCACCAATTCTTCTTTGGGCATTGTCCCCTGAATTAGTGTTGATGGTGTTTTGATGCACTATCGAACACAGAATAAAATACCAAAGGTACTCTATCCTCTCTTGATAAAAAGACTCTCAAATGCTGAAGATCTGTGAAGGATCACTTGAGATGACTCCAAGGTTCTTTCATGTTAGGTCTTAACATGTTGGGTAGCTTCAATGGTATTGATGTTCTTTATTGTACTTGCGAGGGGACTTACGTACTTTCTTGCTTCAACTTCAATAGTTATGATGTTCTCCAAATGATTTTGAAATAAAGCTCTTTTTCCTATCTCTACTGATGTTTGATGAAAAAAAAGTGAAAAAGGAGTAAGGTTTAGAAATGCTATGCTAAACTAAGAATGCAAGACAATAGTGATCTTAAGTGAGCTCAACTAATCTTTGCTTCAACATCTTTGAACATCTTCACAATGCTAGTACAATCTTCTAAGGCGCGCGAAGGTGTTGATCGGTTAAGTCAATTTCATCATTTTTCTCTGTGCAACATCATTTACAAAATCATCTCTAAGATGATATCTGAGAGACTGAAAAAATGGCTGAAGTATCTAATTTTAGAAGAGCAGAGTGGTTTTGTGGAGGGTAGACAAATTCTTGATGGGTGGTCATTGCTACAGAAACTATTCATTCTATGGCAACTTCCAAGGAAAAAGCCATGTTTATCAAGCTTGATATGGCAAAGGCTTATGATAGATTGCGATGGTCCTTTATCAGGAAATTTCTTGGAGCCTTTGGTTTTGATGAGGAGTGGATCCTTTGGGTTATGAGTTGGGTGACTTTGACCTCTTTCTTTGTTTTGGTTAATGGCGAGCCCACTAAGCTCTTTAGTGCCTCTAGGGGTTTGAGGCAGGGCGACCCCCTTTCCCCTTACCTCTTCATTTTGCTTGCTAAAGGAATAGGAAGACTGATGAAGAAGAGCATGGAGAGAGGTCTTATCCATGGGTGGAGATAAGGAGATGGTGTGGCTCCGCAATCGCACCTCCAATTTGTGGATGACATTGCTTTGATGGGATTGGCTAAGATAAGAGAAGCTACGAATTTGTGCAAGGTTTTTGATATCTATCTTGCAGCATCTAGTCAGTTAATTAATGAGGATAAATTTTCCATCTTCTTTTTCAACACACCTAGCCCTATTCAATTGAGGATTGCGCAAATTCTGAGGTTCCAAATTGGTTCTCTTCCCTTGGAATACCCAGGTATTCCCATCTTTGTGGGGAATCTCCCTCGGGACTCTTGGCAGTACATCATCGATAAGTTTCACCAAAAGGTGAATCTATGGACTCACAAGTGGTTGTCTTTTGCTGGGCGGATTCAGTTACTCAAATTGCTAGTTCAGGCTCTCCCCACTTATAAATGTTTGATCCAGGTGGTTTCTGCGGGCTTTGTTAAGGATTTGGATGCTTTGGCAAGGCAATTCTTGTGGGCTAGTAATTTGTCGGGCTCCAAGTGGAACCTTGTTAAATGGGAAACAGTGTGTAGTCTGAAGCAACTGGGAGGATTGGGTTTAAGGCAAGCTACTCTATCTGGGCAAGCGATGGCTACAAAGTTGTACTGGAGATGGTGTGTGGAACAGGACCATTTCTAGGCTAGGATTCTTGCACATAAGTATCTTCCAGGGGTTCCGAAGGAAGACCCTAGATAGCCTGTGACTGGGAAGGGGTCTGTGATATGAAATATGCTTAAGAAGGGAGCTACTCTAGTTAAGGAAGGCCTATTCTGGATTTACAAAAAGGGGGAGGAGGCTCTTTTTTGGTCTAATTCTTGGGATGTATTTCCTCCCATTAGCTCACAGTACCCCAATTTGACAAATTTATGTCGACATTTCCAGGAGGCAAGTTGGTCTAGAGTTAGTGATTTCAAGTCTTATTATCAAGATGGGCAGTTGGAGATGGCAAAGTGGAAGGATCCCGAAGACTGGCTTGCAGTTGGTTTGTAGGAGGAACGCAATGAGTTGTATGGATTTTAACTAGTAGGAATTGTAAGTCCATCAAGGAGAATGATACTCTGGTTTGGCTCCCAAATCCCAAGGGAAATTTTACGTTAGTTAGTGGGTATCAGAAACTTCTATCTCAGTGACTGACTAGGGGTGAGGTTCAGTGGTGGAAATATGTCTGGAATAAGTTCTCTTGGCCTAAGTACAATTTCTTTATGTGGACGCTTTCCTTGAACAGATGTTTAACCTGGGACAATATTTAGAAGCATGGTTTTAAAGGTCCTTCTAAGTGTGTTCTATGTGGTATTGGTGAGGAGGAATCTTCGCATTTGTTTTTTAGGTGTCCTTTCTCTTCCCAGCTTTGGCATTCGTGGTGGAGTGTATGAAAACATCCTTGTGTCCATGTCTCATCCCTGGTGGACTTTTGGAGAAGATGGGGTAAGCCTCCTACCTTGGTTCCTTTCCTTCAGATTGTGTGGAGTATTGGACCTACTTTCATTTTGTGGCAAATTTGGCTGGAGAGAAATAGAAGAATTTTTCAAGGAGAAAGCCTTGTTGTCTCCCAAGTTTGGTACAGAATTATGGGGCATGATTCAGGAGACAGTGGAAGCAAATTGTGAGGTGATGTTTCCTTTGAATAGAGAGGATGTTGATATTGTGGAAAGATTGGGCCTCAAGGGTTTGTCTCCATCTTCTATGTGTGTTAGAAGAGGTAGAAGGGCGAAGAAGAAGGTTCAAAGGGAGGGTAAATGGATGCCTCCTCCTGAAGATATTTTGAAGATCAATATTGATGGTTCTTTGTGAGGTAATCCAGGTCCTGCGAGGATTGGTGGAGTTGGGAGAGATTGGATGGGTAAGCTTGTGTTCTTCTTTTCTATTTATCAAGGGCAGCATGCTAATAAATTTATGGAGGGTCATGCTATTCTTCACACTCTTGAACGAGCTTTTTCCCTAGGGTGGCGTAAGGTTATCTATGAATCGGATTCCTAGATTATTGTCAATATGCTAATTGTCAAGAAGGTGATTGGTGTGAATTGGCATCTTGCTTTGGTTGTTAGTAGATATTGCAGATTAGTTCTAGGATGGAATAGGTGGCGTTTGTCCACATCCCATGGGAGTAGAATAAGGTCGATGACTGTCTGGATAAGTGGGCCTCTGAGAAGGATGGTAACTGGAAGGTGGAGGGGTGGGGGAACCTTTCTCCCAACTTTCACTAGGAGCTTGATAGGATCTTGGTGGAGGAGATGAATGGTTATGAGGTTGGGTAATGTTGAGCTTTGCTTTTGGAGCCTGGGGCTCTAGATTGTATTTGTAATGTTATTGTTGGAGAATTAATAGTTTTTACCCCTTTATTCAAAAACAAAAACACACATAACACCAAGATTTTTGACATGGAAAACCCGGTTAAGAGAAAAACCGCAGTGGAAACCTACCCACAATAAGATGACACTCTACAATAGTATGTGAAAATATTACAATGGGGAATGCACTTGCATTCAGGCACACTGCCTAGAGCTCACTGCTCAAAATATAATGACCCAGAAGGCTCCAACCCTCATGGAAGGTTCACTACCTTACAATAATGTTTGGACTACAATCTAGATTAAATGAACTGCAAAGATAGCATCTGCTAATGCTTGATGATAGTTTCAGTTAAGCGTATTTGTCTGCCCTGCAACAATCTCTGCTCAATACACCATACTGAAAGATAAATTCGCTTATGTGCACATACACCTCTCTCTAATAATGCAGACACCACACCAACACCCAAATTACATGAATATAACACCTATTTATATAATTCATCAACCTTGACTACAAGGTTGGCCAAACCCTAAACCCTTAATTATAGAATTACATAACACGATACATAAATCAACCATCAGACTGATACAATGCCATAGATGATATAGTATGGACCTAAATCAAATCTCCAAACATGCATCACCACCGTAAATCTCGGCAGGATCAACCGCAACACGCTACACCACCAAAAATACCACATAACATGAAGAATATCACCGGATCAACAAAATCATCAATATCGTGCACAAGGATCAATGCAGGCCATCAAGACAAATAAGACACAATCAGGATACACCAACAAGCACGTTAGAACCATCCACAATAGCTGCACCAACACCACTTAATCAAATCTTCATCGATCAACATACTAACCCTCAAGAACACTTAGTCGGCAGCAATTCGGACTAGAAAGATAACTTGCGGAGCACCAAATCACAAACCATCCAAAATGTATATACACATGATCATCCAAAACACTCCCAAAACTGCAAGCAAAGATATAATCGTACCGGAACACATCAGATCAAATACAAGAACACTGCAGCACTGAACAATCTTCATACAAGAATCCACAACTCACCCAAATCACCACATAGCATTATGGAATCAATAAAGAATGAGGTATCTCTAGTTGATTCAGCATCCCAAACAAATAAACCAACCAAATCAACTCAATGCAATCACCGGAACACCAAACACAGGAATATGTTGACATCAATGACAATAACATATCCTAGCAACAGCAATATCCAACAACTTCTACACAAAATATATGCAAAAAGTAGACCAATTTTTTTTATAAATTGACCTTCCATACCTCTTTGTTGTACTCATTGCACACCAAGGTGCAATTTCTAGTATACTAAGTGTTATGCCCTACATATCTAGCCCCATCATTTTCTTTGTTTTGAAAATGCGTGTTCCCCTTTGTTGTTTTCCTTCTTTCCTTTTTATTTTCTTCTACCACTTCGGGACTTCGGGTTCCCAGAGCCCCGAAGTGCCCTTTTATTTCTTTATTTTCTTTGTCTTGCTTCGGGATTTCGGATCCCCCAAGCTCTTTTCTTCCTTCTTTATTTTTTTGTTTGTTGTTCTTCGGAACTCTGGGTCCCCAGAGTCCCAAAGTCTTGTTGGTTTGTTTGTTTGCTTTTTGTTTTGAACCCTTGAGATCTCGGAAGTCCAAAATCCTAGGTTCTTCACATTTTGTTTGACAGATTTCGGAACTCCGAAGCCCCAGAGTCCCGAAGTCTTTTTTTCGTTCTCTCTTTTGAGACCCGGGATTCCAGAACCCCGAAATCCCAAGTTCTCTTTCTTTTGTTTTGTGTTCCACTTTGGAATTTTGGAACCCCAGAGTCTCGAGGTGATCTTCGTTTTGTTGTTCAGAGCCTTGGGATCCTTGAACCCCGAAATCCCAAGCTTATTTGTGTTGTTTGTTGTCTTTGGGATTTCGGAGACCCAAAACCCCGAAGTCGTGTGCATTTAATGAGCTATATGGTCGCTCGAAGGGGGTATAAATAGTGCCAAATGAGTTGCTTTAACTCATTTGTGCACACATTCTTTCCGGATTCTCAGCTCCCCCTTCGCGACTTTCGCTTCCCACATTGCACGTGTTTTCGCTCAACCTTCCTTTCCAAGTTGGTCTTTTGGTTTTTTTGTGTTTTTCTCTTGTTTTGCATTTTTTCCCGCTTTCCTAGCTTATGGTTTAGATTAGATTTCTTGTTTTAAATAAAGTTAATTTTTATCAACCCTTTAGGTTTTTGCCTTGTCTCACTCACTTTAGGATTTCAGAGCCTTGATTCACACAACTTCAGAACTTTGGGTTCCCAAAGTTTCAAAGTTCCTATTTTGCTCAAGTTAAAATCCTTCAGGATTCCGAAACCGTAGAATCTCAAAACTTGTCTTGCCGTAAAGTTTAAACCCTCTTCATGACAAAGTTTAAACCTCCTCGGGATCCTGGAATCCCGGAGACCATTTTTGGAAGTGTTATGAACACCCGGAACCTCGGAGTTCCAAAATTCGATCTTGTCAAGGGTTTTCCTGCCCCAGAATCTTGAAGTTTCAAAATAGACTGATTTTCATGCCTTTACCTACTTCAGGATTCCGAAACCCCGAAGTGAGTCCTTGTTCCATGTTTTAAACCTAGGGACCCCGGAACCTCAAAATCCTGAAATTGCTTATAAATGGTTCTTTTATACCTCATAACCTCGTAGTTCCATAGTCTATTGTGTTTTGCTAATATGTGTAAATTGATTATGTATCTTCTCTTGCAAAGTAAAGCAGACTTGTGGAAGCATCTACATCCAGTCGAAAGAAAACCAAAGAAGAGATTAAATTGGAAAATAATCCTTCCACAATGAAGTACCAATACCAAGGGCGGACCTTGGTATCTAAACTAGACAACGAGATACAATGGGTGACAGATACCAAAGTTGGTCACATTGAAATTAAAGATATAAGAAAACAAGTGGCTCAACCAAACCTAAACACACCATACAAAATAATTAGAAGATTTGGGCTAGTTGAAGCCACAATCTTCCCACAAGCCTTACAATCTCGTGAGCTCATACTCACAATAGCTCAACACTATAACTAGGAGACTAGGAAATGTGTGCATGCAACTGGTAATGTTATAGTAGACCTCTCTCTTGAAATGATTGGCATGACATGCGGGATTCTCGAATTTGATAAATTCCTCTGAACTACAGAAGAGGAAGGAGCTTTCGTATTTAAAAAGAATGCCTCAAATTATAAGCACCACATCAATGAGGCCTGGCTAGAAGAGCCTAGGAAGATAGGGTTGAAGGCGATAGACATATTAAGGGCAAACTTCAAGGAACCATCTAAGGATATAGTGATTATGTTGAGTCGTGTTTTTGGTAAACCAGATTGCCCACATTTTTATTCATGGATGTTTCATTATATGCACACAATTTTGATAGGGAAGGAATACTTTGACTAGGCACAAATTGTTTCAGACAACATTCACAACCAGTTGACAATAATACTGCAGAGAAAGAAGTTGTTTATGACTTCATACATTCTATGGGTCATGACACGAGCTAGGAAATACCCAGGATTGAAAACAAAAGGGATATTAGGGGAAGACCCATGGAAAAAGAAGGTGTGGGAAAATTGTACACCTAGTTACGCATCACACAGACCAACCTCCAGTTTAAAATAATAAATGACGCATTCATATATGCAGTCATATATAAGTTAACAGGTGTGTTGACTTGAATTTCATCATCAGAATACTACCCGCAACATATTAGTTTCACAAAATACAAAGGAAATGCTACAAGAAATCCAAACTCAACCAATGAAACTACATGAAATGAATATTAAAATAAAAACACTATTTTTACCTTCATGATTTAAGTCTCATTGTGTTCTAACTCCATTGTTCCTAGTTGCAGATGATGTGCTCTCAGACAAGCACTAATAGCTTCCAAGATGGCATATGAAGAATGGATTGATAACTGATAGTTAACTAATACTATGATATGCAATGCATCTGATTTAAAGCTAAATGATTATGCTAAATTGCTTCAAGATTAAAACTCATGGATGCATAATTTTTTCAAATTGTTAACTTGAAAAATCACTTGAAGACTAACTCTTTCTCAACTCAAACTCCCACTTTTATAGACTTTTGAGAGGATAAGATGATGTGGCCTAAATCAACGGTCATGATCAAATCTGCAGATTTGGATGACTGTGAGAAAAGGTGAAGGTTGAGAGAAAGGGGGAAGGAGAAGACAAGTGTCACTCATCTCACCTTGGTTGGGTTGCTGACTGAGGAAATCTAGGGATGGTTGGAGAAGATTCAGGCATGAGAGGACAAGTGGACTCAAGTGCTTCCTAAGATGTAAGGATGTTGGAGAGAATATAGAAGAAGGTTAGGAAATATGTGTACGTACATAATATTTCATTTATTTTGGAGGTTGGAGATAACTGGCTAATAAAGGTTTATTTATTTAATTTTGTTGAATTAATTTAGCCACATGATGAATGAGTTGGCAAAGGAAAGATGAAGTGGAGATGGAAGGATGAGTTGGAAAAGAAATTAAATAATTTAGAAATCATTTAATATTTGAGACTATATGATAGAAGAATAATCATTAAATATTAGATATTTAATTGATTGATTAGAGGAATAATTAAATATTAGATATTTAATTAATTGATTAGAAAAATAATTAAATATTAGATTAATTAATTGATTTGAAGAAAAGGATAAATGAATTAATTAATAAAATGTTTCAATTAAATTAATTAATAGAAGGACGTGAAATGAATTAAATAAATTAATCTTTTCAAATTAACTATTTAATAGAAGAATAAATATAAAAGATTTTTTTAATTGCTCATAGCCATTTTTATGTGTATACATTTTGCCCCTCTTTGAAATGATGTCAAGACAACATTGTTTCAAAGATTAAATCAAGTCTCAATAGTGTGCCTGATGGAGATTAAAAATCCTGATTGTGTGCCCCCTCGGGAGATTGATCGTGAAATTGTTGAAAATTTTGGATAAGCGATTGATCTCACGATAATTGAAAAGGTCCTTCAATTAAATTCACTTGTGAAAAATTAATAAAATTGCCCCATTTACAAACATTAATTACCCTTCCAAATGGTAAATATAAAATTAACCAAAGGTAATTTTAATTTCATTTGCATCCTTGTCAACTTGTGAAGAGAATTGTCTTTGGTGAGGTGGAGAAATGGTGATCCCGTTCAAGAATCATTGATTTGAGCATATTCGACAATATCAGCAACCTCCTAACTATGGTTATCCGGTATGTACCTTATCCCAAGCTATTTTGCAACTTATCGTACGATTTTCCTTGTTTTTCGGCACATGTGAGGCTATTTTGAATTTTTTCGATTTTCGGTTTTATGTTTTAACGCTTTCGTTTTGCATGTTAGCGCTTTTGCATTGGATGTTAACTCTTTTGATTGTTTTAGCACATTTGTTTGTTTTGTTCATGCCTTTATGATGTATGTTAGCGCTTTTTTTAAGTTAGCGCTTATGCTTTGAGTGTTTGTGTGTATGTTAAAAAGGGTAGCGCATATGACTGTTTCACGCTTTTGTTCCAAGGGTTAGCACTTTTGCGAAAAAGGTTCACACATATGTGTGTTTCAACCCCTGTGCTCAATAGAATAGCGCTTTTGTTAAAAAGATTAGCGCTTTTGGTTCAGATGAATTTGTTTGATGTTGTTCATGTTAAAATTCATTTTGATGATGATTAGATTTAGGCATTTTGATGCACAATTGTGATTGATAAGTATTCGATTGATGTCTTGATTGATAGAAATTTGATAATGTTGGTTGATAGGATAAACAATTGATTGATTTAATTTGATTTGATTGATAAATTGATAGATTAGCTCTAAGAAACCAATTTAGTGTCTGATGAAGAGCATAACAGAGTTTGATTGAACTCATTTGATTGATAGAAAACCATGATTTGATAGGTTTTAGATTGATTTGATAGCCTGATTTGCTTCATTTGAAAGGATGTACCAATTGTTGATGTGATAGATTAGCGATCTCTTTGATTGGATAGATAGATGAGTGATGATTGATAAAGATCAAATTATCTTGTTAAACAGGAGAAACTCGATGTTCTCTAGTGTTGGGAGAAATTCTCGTCTATGCACCACTTAGTGCCAGAGCTTTCACAAGCTAAGATTAGACACATAGATGCATGCGGATTACGCCACTTGTTATATATGCCTTATATTACCCATTGTATATGTAGAAACTATAAAAATGACCACTTTCCTAAATGAATATTTAATGTTCATTTTATTCTCATTCCTCTATTTAGTTAAATATAATTTAATTAAATCATCCACATTCCTCTATTTGATTAAATAAATTATTCAATTTATTTATTTAAATTCAACTAAGCCTTTCATGTCATTTAATTGAATAAATCATTTTATTTAATTAAATCCCTTCTCTCTCCTTTTAATTAAATTTACATTTAATTAAATTGTTCACTTCAAATAAATAAATCTAATTTATTTAAATCCCCCACTTGCATCTATATTATTGAAATAAAGCAATTTATTTTAATTAAATTCTATTTTCCCCACCCACTTGCATTCTCCTACATCTCCCACTTGCCTCCTAACCCTCTTTCTAGATTCTTCTAGAACCTATCTAATCCTAATCAATTAGCCTAAACCCTTCAATTATCCCCTTTCCCTAAATTTGAGGATGTCACTTCTCAAATTTGGAGTAAAGTCTTCCAAAGGCATTAAAGTCTTTATGCCTTCAACAAGCTAACTTGTTGAGTTCCCCCAAATTTGGAAGGACTCTTACAAATTTGTCCCCAAAGTCTTCCAAACCATTAGTGGTTAACTAACCCTTTGTGGCATGGTTAGAGACTTTTTGCCTAAACTCAACCCTCATCTAACCATAGGGTCTCATCAAGCATTCATTGCTTTGACCATGGTTATTCCTTTAACCCTTGCACAAGATTTTATCCCTTGGATAAAAGCTTTATCCCATGGGTAATCTTAACCTAACCTTAACCCTTACCTCCTAGGGTAACCATGAGGTCTTCTCAAGCATTTAATGCTTCTTACATCTCCTATCAAGCAATGTTATGTTGACAATTGTCACCATTTCATTGGTGAGAATTGTATACATGGATTGATAACTTTCAATCCTGGCCCTTGATAGGATCATCCAATCTTGACCATCCATTGTCATGTTTTTCCTATAAATAGAGCCCTCATTTCCTCATTCTCATCATCCAAGTCTTTAGTATCACACTTATACTCATTTTTATTAAGCATTACAATCCCTCTTCGAATAGAAATAATCTAATAAGCATTTTAGAAGTATTTTCTTTTCATCATAATAATCACATTAAGCTAGTATATCATGTTAGGATAGTTATTTACTAATATTTTCATCTTATCATCATATACATACAAGTTTAACTCATATTTGTTAAAATCATGCATAATTAGGATTGCATTCATGTTAGATTGATCAAAACATCCCTCATTCTCATGATTGTCATCCCTAAGTCACTTTGCTCGATAATCTGAGAGTAAAGGCATTGGCTTAAGGGGTCTTGTGAGATAGAGAACAATGGAACATCCCTTGGTAAGTTGAGCTATTCCACATAGCTCCATAACTTGCACCAAGAGTCCCATTGGTGTGTGGACTAGTCATGATTCCGTAATTCTCGTTTCATTGCATCGCTTTTCCCGCATACAGTATACACCTAAAAATGCTCTTAAGATAATTAATTAAATAAGCAATTATTTAATTAATCCCCCTTCCTAATTTAATTGAATTCATTAGGCAATTTGATTAAATTCTCCCTTTCATCTACTTATTAATAAATCTAAGGATTTATTTAATAGGTTTATTTCCATAGTCCCCTTTGATTAATTAATTCAAATAAGATAATCTTCCCCCCCATTTCAATCAATTCTTATAATCCTCTAATTAATTAAAACAAATCAATTTATGAGTTGTTGAGAATTAATTAGTCTTTTCCTATTATTTGAATTTTTAAATTCAAATTACCCACATGCCTCCTAACTTATAACCACCTAACCTAACCATCCCTCTAACCTAACCCATTCCACCTAACCTTGGGTTTAACTAACCCTATCCTATCTTGCACATTCTAACCTCCTTATCCTAACCTCCTATGGTGTGGATATTTTATTCTTGAGACACATGGCACTTTGGCCACGTGTCTCCTCTCTTGGACACTTGCCCTTTTATGAGCAAAGCTCCCTGACACTTGTCACCATAGAGATGACAAGTGTCTCTTCCTCCAACCTCTTCTCCAACCTCCTCCAATTTCACCCTTGATATCTTCAGACTCAATCTTGACCGTAGATTCCTGCCACCTCACCCCTAGCCTTGGAAATCCTATAAATATCCCTCATTTTGGAGCAATAAGGATCCCATCTCATTTCATCTTATGCATTGTTACTATAGGCATATCATTTGAGCATTGTTGTTATAAGCAATTGCATTGTAGATTTAGTTTAATTTGATCATTTTCTAGCATAATTGTTGAATCATGTAGCTTAATCAATCTATTTTCTAGCTTAATCATGCATATCATTAGCTTAATTAGTCTCTTGGATCAATATAGCATAATCAATCTCATCTTTGCATATCATTATCATTTCAAATCCTCCTTCTAGGTGTAGTCAAGTCATTGGGATTGCTTATCTGAATCTGAGAGCAAATCCATACTCGCATCTAAGGAGGCGATAGGTCGCTTTGTCATGGTTCATCTTTGTTTGCTTATTATTTTCTAACCATGTTTGTAATGATCTATTGAGTGTTTTGTGTTGCATCTGCAGGTATCACACTTCACAGGCACGACATTTTGGCGCCCATCGTGGGGCCAGAAATCTCATTTTTGGCCTCTCAAGCATCATCAAATCTTCATTTTTGGCCGGGTCTGAATCAAAATCTCATACGAGTTTCTTTTCAGCTTCGTACGAGCTCCTTTGTGCACCTAGACGATAATTCTTTCTTACTCGTACGAGCTTTTAAGGATACTAAATTGTCGTACGAGCTCCATTTTACACTTGCACGGTCACGAAAAGACACTCGTACAATCAAGTAAATAGTGTCGTACGAAATTATGCTTCTGTGTTTTCAAAGCAGTTTGCATTTTAAGATTTTCATGCTTCAATTTGATTATTACTAATGCTAACCCTGGTCTGTTTGTGAGTTTTCGGCAACCTAACTGGTTTTTGCAGGACGATTGTCAAAGATTACGCTTGTCAAAGCTTCATTTCACCAAAACACATCATGACTACTAATGCATCTATTTTGCAGGTTGCCTAGAAGGACTCAACCAAACTTCATGTCTTCTTTAAACTTTCTAGGCACACTTATTTTTGCTAAAAGAAATGGACAATCATGTATTATGTGTTTTGATGATAGACGAGTATGCTCTCACCTTACTTAGGTGATCAGAAAACAAGACTCATATTTTGCTTTCAATAGTGCATATCTTTAGCAGGCCTACCCGCTCGAGGAGCTAATAACTCTAAGCCATTAAGGTCGGTGAGAGGGGAATGGCTAACACCAAGTACTCCAACCCACTATAAAATAAATGTGATTTGATGAAAATCAAGTCAATGGCAGTGCTTGGGAATAGCTCTCCTCTGTACCTTTGGGTATATCAAACCTTGGTTTTCAAGGTTGGGAGACCTCTTAATTGAGTTTATACCCCAATGCGTCGAACGGATCCCTTACTAGTTTCGGTTAAATTAGAAGCTACCTGATTCACCTCCGAAAGGGTGATAATCTTTGTGCAAGAGAGATAGTAACTCTCCCAAGACACTTGCCATATCGTGCCCCCATTAGCGTTTGGAGTCGAATAATACGATGTTGAGAATCCATTGCGTGAGACTCAACAGTCGTATTCTGATTAGCTATTGGGTGTGTACCTAAGTTTGTAAGCAAAGGTTTTCTCTCTCAGCCAACTTCCTTAGGTAGCGTAATGTGCTTGAGGTCACTTATCATATCGCGCGTTTGTTGTCTTCATCCCTGAAAATAGAAAATCAAACATCTAAAACTGGAAAACAGAAGCAAAACATCAAACTTCAATGATAAAAAATTTGTCCAAACAATTTTTTTTACCTCTGTTTTGTCTTGAGTCATATGAGCTTGTGTTTTGTCGTACGAACCTTCTTGTTTGTCGTATGATTTAGAAAGTTTTGTTGTACGAGCCTTCTTGTTTGTTGTATGGTTTAGAAAATTTTGTCGTGCGAGGCCTCTAGTTTATTGTTTTGCTTAGTGGGAATTGTTGTACGAGCTTGTGCTTTGTCATATGAGGTTCCTGATTTGTCATATGGGCCTGTATGTATTGTCGTCTAATGCTTCTTAAACTGTCGTACGAATTTCTATCTCTTTTGGTCCAGAGTTGTCTTCTTGCACATCTTTTTCAGGTCTGTCATATTTGCTCAGTCAATTTACAGTGAGCATAAACACTTGTTATCTATCATTTTATGCTTGGATTGTCTTATTGGTTTACTTGGTCAAGTTATCATCTGTCAAATCGGACTCTAGAAATAGACACCTCAAGATTTTCAAGTATTCACATTCAACAAGTTCAAGATCTAAACATCTCAAAGTGCATCATCACCCCCTCTTTGATAAACTGATCACTCAAAACATAGTTTCTCATCAGGATCTATCATCCATTATCATGAAACTACAACGTTTTGTCAGGACAACCTTGTCCCATATCGTAGGATATATCGTTCCTATTGGACTTGGTTTTTATCAAAATCATCATCATTGCACTCCAAAACCAAAGATCGAAAAACTTACAAACTTTTAAACACTTGAACCATCTTTTCGTGTCATATCTCTCTATCACATTTACGTTGACAGTTGATCACTTATCAAAACAACTTCTAGACAATCGAATGCTAGCACAATATCTAACACACGTGTATGCCCATTTTAACCAGAGCTCATAGACAAAAAATCGCAGAGACTGAAATTGAAACATTGGAAATAACTGAAGAGCATAGAACCATGGAACATGAAGATGAAATACAAGTTGAAGGAGAAATAACATAACATGTCAAAAACATCAAAAAAGATCCCCAATTTGATAAATTTATGGAAAAAATATTGGAGGGAGACAAAGAAAAATACTTCCTAATGTTACCAAGAATTGGTGCTACACTCCCCCAAGATTTTGATGTGAACAAATTGACACAAAAGAAAAGTGACCCTACCCCTAATAATGAACAATATGAGGATATTTTTGGTCTCAAAATGAATGAAACGTCAATTCCTAGTAACACCAGAACCAATGAGGAAACTTACATGCCCAAAAGGGGTGAAGTAGAAATTATGAATAACGTTCAATCCAATGAAGATACAAGAAGGGGTAGAGATGATACAAGAAGAGATCTAGATCCTCCTAGAATGAAAATCATGGTTATGAAAGAACAAATCATGTTGATAATCCTATCACAACTCTCACGCAACAAATACAAACATTGCAAACACAAATTCAAGATATGCAGAGAGGAAATGTTAGAAGATACTCACTTCAAGAAATTTGTCCTTATCCATTTGACAGAAATCTAAACATGATACCATTTCCTATAGGTTGTGAAACTCCTAGATACTAAAAATATGATGGAAGCACTGACCCTCAAGATCATATATGAGAATTTTGCACAATGAGTATGGAGTTTCAACATGAGGATACCTAGTTGATGAGATTATTTCTGAAAAGCTTAACTGGACTAGCTATGGAATGGTTCTCCAAACTTCCCCGTGGAATCAAATCATTCTTAGAATTGGTGGATAAGTGTGTTTCACAATACTCTTACAACATGAAGTAACAATGCTAGACCTATGTGATGCCAAACAAAAGACTGGAGAACCTTTCATGAAATTTTTACAACAATGGAGATGGTTAGCTTCTAGATATCCTCGTACAGTGCTAGAGTATGAAAAATGGACATATTCATCGACAACCTAAATGATCAAATGAGTTATCATCTAAAAATGCAAGGAAATCAAAGTTTCGAAAAGATGATTGATAATGGAGTCAGAATGGAGGAAGCCATGATAAAGAAAGGTGAGTTGAAAATATACAAAGACGGAGTTAACCCTCCTAACAACACTAACAACAAACACAATGATAAGCCAAAGTTTTGGAATAGAAATCATAATGTCGTCAATGATGGAATAGTCGATAACAACAATGTGAAACCAAAACAACCGGTTTTTAATTTATCCCACCACTCAACAGGAGCTCAGCAAAACAATCATCACCAAAAAGCAACTATCAAAAATTTCTTTCGAAGACAATTTACAAACATTGGGGAATCCCTTGGATCAACACTAAAGACACTTCTCACAAATAGATTGATTACTTTGCCAAAAGAAAGGAACTACGAACCTCAAGTAAAACCACCTTGGTGGAATGATAACCATTATTGTGATTTCCATCGAAACAAGGGACATCACACAAATAATTGTCAACGGTTGAAACATGTCATCCAAGATTTGATTGATAATGGAGTAATAACTGTGGATGGACATACAACAAACGAATCTCATAAAAATTTTAAAACTCCACTTCCAAACTATGAGAAGGGTGAATTATCAACAACAAATAATGGTAAGGGTAAAGCCAAGGTAAACAACGCTCATACATATGATAATGAGGTAAATGTGATTGTAGTTAAAGAAAAGCAAAATCAAGAACCTGTTCATGCTATCACAAGAAGCAAAGCTAAAGTTGTTTTGTCGGGTCCTACAACAAACACGTCATCCACTACAAAACAATATAATCTAGTGGATCAATTACAAAAAATGCCCGCCCAAATATCCATCTTAGAACTTTTAAAGCTTTCACCTGCACACAAAGAAATTCTTGAATGAGCATTGGTAGATACAACAGTGTCTAAAGATCTGGATATAGATAAATTCCAAACCATGGTGGGACACCTCACGACCCCTCACTGCTTATCATTCACCGAAGAAGACGACATGTCCTTGCAACATCCCCATAATTCTCCCTTGCATATCGAAGTCATCATTCATAAGATGCGGGTTAAACGTGTCCTAATAGATGGAGGAGTCGGCTTAAACATTTGCTCTTTGAGTCTAGTCTATGCTCTAGGTTATTCAAAAAATGCAGTTGATCCCTAGAAAAAGATCACCATTAAAGCCTATAATGAAGAAGAATGTTCCTCTAAAGGAATTGTGATGTTACCCATCAGAGTGGGAGCTTTACAGAAAGACACAGCATGCCAAGTTCTAGACTTGGACTTATCATACAACATACTCTTGGGAAGACACTGGATACATGACATACAAGTTGTTCCATCAACATATCATCAGTGCTTAAATTTTCCCTACAATGGGCAGTAAATCACGATCTCGGTAGATTCAAATCCATTTTAGTATTGTAGTAATCTCAAACTAGCTCAAGAAGTCATTGTTCCTCATAATAGAGAGGCATCATCTTCAAACACACAATCTAAAGAAAAATATTCAATATCACAGTTACCCCTTTCTCCTAAATCCTTTGGAAAACCATCAAACTCTAAACAACAACCAATTGTAAAACATCTTCTGATATTTGATGAAGCATTTGTTACTACTCGAACCTTATCAGAGGAAATAGAAGACAAAGATGTACTACAGTGGCTATACAAGGACAAAGAAGTTCAACAAAAGATCAACAATGTCTGCATACCTACAGAAAAGTATGGAAAAGGATTTAATATTCTTAGAAAGATGGGATACACTGGAACATGTCCTATAGGGAAAAGAAAAGAAGGTATATTAGAACCTATCCAACCTTACACTCAACAGGCTACAGACAAAATAAGCTTAGGATATGGACAAGCTACTCTACCAGAAGACACATCTTTTAGCCAACAACAAGAGGAATATGAAAATAGATAAGAACAACTAGCAATTGAAAGAGAAGAAACATCAACTAAGCAACAAACACAAGCAAACATGAAATGGGAAAAGAAGCAAGCTTCAAATCAACAGGAAAAACAAACTAAAAGCACCTCTCAAGCAGCCTTAAATCTCAATCAAAACAAGCATGAACCTATTACTAATCAAGGAGAGCTCATAGCAAGGTTGACATAACTCAATCTCAGTCCCGAAGAGGTTGAATATGAAAGAAGAAAAGATATAACAAGAAAAGTTAAAGAAACGAATCAAACACTATATGAACAAATCTATAGATTGCAGGCTGCAAGTGATACAGATTCTAATGAATGGGAATGGGATTCCTATCACTCTGAAGAATCAACTGAAGCAAATTGCTTTGAAGAAGATATAGGAGTCGATGTAGTTCACACGTATGTAGGGCAAACGTTAGGAACTAGTTCACTTGAATTAGAATCACATTCGGCTGACTTGGACTTAATCGAGGACAATCAGGAGCTCCTAGTGTGAGGTCATTCTAATGAGAGTAACGTTCTAGACATTGACATGCATATTGAAAACTTTGATACATCCATCATGACCCTTGATACTCTCGAAACATCTCAACATGAGGACCCCCTACCTCTAATCCACCCTGAAATTATTGATTGGGAAAATGAAGGACACACTACCATTGATACCTTTCTGAATGACCACTCTATATCTGTATATCTTAATGCAATTGAAACCACAACAACTCTCACCAGGAATTTCAGCAACGCATCTTCCAGTCAAGTGGGTGCCAAATCTCCTAGTCGCAAAAAGAAAAATAAAGAAAACAATATCAAGTCTAATGCTGAAAACCATTTCTTAGCAACATTAGATCAGGAAAAAGTAAAAAGAAAGGATGCATCTAACAGTGAAAACCTCCTCAAGGCGTCGGAAGATGGGAGATTTGACACTTTACCTATGCACTATCAAGAAAGGTCATCTATTTTGATCGAACCAACAGAGATAGTTAACATTGGGACAATAGAGCAACCAAAGATCCTACATCCAACAACTTCTCTATCAGAAGAAGAAATGCAACAATATATGGAATTCTTAAAACGAAGGCAAATCAATTTTGCCCGGTCATATGCAAACATGTTGGGGTTAGATCCAGAGCTTATTATGCATCACTTAAATGTCAAACTAGGAGCCAAACCAGTCAAATAGAAGTTAAGGAAAATGCATCCACATATTGCTCTCCTGGTCAAAGCAGAATTAAAGAAATTATTGGATGTCGGATTCATCAGACCTGTAGCTTATCCTCAATGGGTATCCAACATCGTTTTGTTTCAAAACCAGATAAAAGCATCCAAAGGATGAATTTCCTTTGCCTAACATGTCCAAAGGATGACTTTCCTTTGCCTAACATTGACATCATTGTAGATTTAACTATTGGACACTCCATGTTTTCTCTAATGGATGGCTTCTCCAGATATAATCAAATTAAAATAGCACCTGAAGATCAAGAAAAGATAGCTTTCACATGCCCATGGGGTACTTTCTACTAGAACGTCATGCCTTTTGGACTAAAGAACGCAGGTGCTACATATCAAAGAGCTATGACAACGATATTTTATGACATGATACATAAATTCATGGAAGACTATGTGGATGACATCTTGGCAAAATCATACAATAGAGAAGACCATATAGGAACACTAGAAAAGATCTTTGACAGGTTAGAACAATATAAGCTACGACCCAATCCCAAGAAATGTGCCTTTGGTATTACTTCAGGAAAGCTATTGGGATACATTGTTTCAGTTAGAGGTATCGAAGTAGATCCAGCTAAGGTCAAAGCAATCATGGAGATGACATCTCCCAAGAATATAAGTCAACTCATATCACTCCAAGGAAGACTCCAGTCAATCAAAAGATTTGTTGCTCAACTGGCAGATAAATGTCAACCATTTGCACGTCTATTACACAAAAATGTTCATTTCAAGTGGGACCATCAACATGAGGATGCATTAAACAAGATAAAGGTATATCTCATGCAACCACATGTCCTAATGTCACCAATTCTAGAAAAGTTGTTGTTACTTTATGTATCGACCACCGAAGTATCATTAGGAGTTCTACTTGCACAATAGGATAATGAAAAAAAAGAATGAGCCATCTACTGCATCAGCAGAACATTAGTGGGATACGAGCTCAACTATTCTCCAACAGAAAAAGCATGCTTGGTGGTAGTTTTTGCTTCTCAAAAATTAAGACACTATCTACTATCTCACTCCATCAAGTTGATAGCTAAAATCGATCCATTAAAATATTTACTCAGCAAGGCAACATTAACAGGACGACTACCAAAATGGATCATGATCCTAAGTGAGTTTGATATTGAATATGTAGACAGAAAAGCTATCAAGGGGCAAGTCAATGCAGACCAACTAGCCGAGGCACCGCTTCAAGAGAATCATCCTTTGCAGATTGAATTTCTTGATGTCGATATCCTAACGGTCGCCACAAAAACATGACAATTATACTTTGATGGTTCATATACACAACACAGATCAGGAGCAGGCATTCTATTCATCACACCACAAGGTCATACAATTCCAAAATCATACAAATTAAGCTTTCCATGCACAACAATACAACAGAATATGAAGCTTTGGTTATAGGCATAAAAATGGCTATAGAATGGAACATTACACAACTTCAAATCTTTGGAGACTCTCAACTCGTCATCAATCAAATCAATGACAATTAACAAACAAAGGACAAAAAATTAATGCCTTATAAAAAGATGGTTGATGATATCAAGAAATACTTTGTAGAAATAACTTTTCAGCAGATTCCAAGGAATGACAACAAAGCAGCAGATGCCATGGCTACACTTGCTTCTCTCCCTCAGACATAGGAAAATCAACAGTGTTATGAATTCCTGGTAGAAGAGTTGTTTTACCCTGCTCATAATTGTCTTGATTCCCAAACTATATGTCATCTTGTTGGGCATGATTCCTCCCGCTATGGCCAAACTTATACATACTTGAAAGATAACACCCTACCTCCCGATTTATCAAAGAATCAAAAGAGAAACTTTATTCACCAATCCTCCCATTTTACTCTTGTCGCGGATACCCCATTTAAACGAGGTCTAGATGGTACTCTTTTAAGATGTCTCAAACAAGAAGAATCTTAGAAGGCCTTACATGAAGTCCATAACGATATTTGTGGCACTCATTCAAGTGGTCTTACCCTTTCAAAAAAACTCATACGCTTGGGCTATTATTGGCCAACTATGGAACGAGATTCTTTTCAGATAGCTAGAACATGCAAACAATGTTAGATTCATCAGAATTTGATTCATGCACCAGCACAAGAACTTGATGCTTTGGCAACATCTTGGCCTTTCTGCCAATGGGGTCTTGATCTAGTAGGAAAGATAAATACTTCTTCATCTAATGGTCACAAATTCATCCTTGTAGCTACAGAATATTTCATAAAATGGATTGAGGCAGTACCTCTCACAAATATCACAGGAAAACAAATTGTTGCATTTATCTTGCACTACATCATCTATCGCTATGGAATACCCATGACCATTATCACTGATAATGGGCGACCGTTCAAGAATCAGGATGTCCAAGAGCTATGTGAGAAATTCAAGATCCAACACAAATTTTCCACACCCTACTATCCACAAGGGAATGGGCAAGCAGAAGCATCAAACAAAACTATTCTGAAAATCCTCAAAAAGACAGTGAATGATGCTGGAAGAGATTGGCATATTCAATTGAACCCTACTATATGGGCCTATCGTACTAGTATCTGCACACCAACAGGTGCCACACCTTTCTCTCTTATTTATGGATCAGAAGCAATACTGCCAATAGAAGTAGAGATACCTTCTCTACAAGTATCATTAAAAGGTTTTATCTCAGATGAAGAACAACGAGTATCTAGATTGCAGGAGTTGGAATTAATCCACGAACAAAGACAAAATGCCTTTGATCATTTAAAGGTATATCAACAAAGAATGTGTCGAAGTTATAATCACAGGGTCAAACCACGAGTCTTTCCAGTTGGGGAACTAGTACTAAAGGAAAATCCATGAAACCAGTCAAATCGAGAAAAGAAAGGAAAGTTTGAACCAAACTGGTTAGGTCCGTTTGTAATCACAACAATATTTGGGTCAAGAGCATATCAGCTATCAACATAGGATGAAGATCAGCTTGATGAACCCATCAGTAACATGCATTTGAAGAAATTTTATGTCTAAAAAAGCAGAAAAATCCAAAAACAGTGTAAAATCAAGAAAAATCAAAAACAGTGAAAAAGTAAGAAAATCAAAAAAAAAAAAGAAGAAGTGAAAAAGCAGAAAATCCAAAAAAACAAATATGAGAAAAAGTGCAATAAAAATAGATGGTGAAAACCTGGCAAACAGGCGCTATCTGTCCGCTAGCTCTTCCATCTATTAATTCATGCATCCTTCCACTTGCATTCATTCAACGTTGTTCATATCCATAATAAGCCTTTGTACATATGCAGGCATCCCGGGTGGCTTCTTGCCATGGTTTGGATCATTGGGTATATCATACTGAATTTGTTTCTAGGCTTGGGGCAAAATCCTGCACCTAGATGGGGGCAAAATTTTTGATCATTTTGAGCTTAATCAAACAGGTAGAACAACAATTAGGCAACCCTTATCAAGAAAAAACTGAGACACATCCAACGTTGAACACAAGATCAAATTATCAACCATCAAACTATCACAAAGTCAACCTAAGCACATTTGCACACTTTTCAATGGTGATATCTTTTGGATAATGATTTTAACATGCTTGTTCAACCTTTTCTATCTTGATTTTCGCTATCATGATTTCTAAGTAACTCCAGGATGTCTCTGACTAGAGGAACAGGGAGGAGACATGATATTTTTCTTGTTTGCTATATGTAAATTGAATATTTATATGTGCAAATTTGTCTCAGGACATGATCATCAAAGTATCATTGAAGACATTTCCAATTTGCATATTGAAATGGTTAATATTGCCTGTCTTACGCAAGCAACACTCAGGTCATCTTGGTTCAATTATACCTCGACAGCTTGTGCTAGCTTGCCATATCAAAATCTAGGAAAGTCGTGCTCAAGTCATCATGGTTTAATTATACCATTGATGTTTCAACTCACTTCCCAAATTTAAAAAAGCTCAATGATGACAAAATGCAATAACCCAGTGACTAGTTTGGTCGTAGCCTTGCATTGGCATTTGCATTTAGCTTGCATTTCATTCTTGCATGGGATCCTACAGGCTCATTTTATCCAAGGTTAAATCTATCACAGGAATCATCAAGGCATCATCGTAAGTGTATACGCAATCAGAATGATGACTCATCTCTCTCCAAATATTGTCAACCCAACAAAAATCTAATGTTATCCTCTCAACAGAACCAACATCAGCATATCTAAATCTTCCTATAACTTGATATCAACAAACTGTCAGTTCTTTATCCAATCAACCCTATCAATTCTATCAATCAATCGCATCTAAATCGATCCTATCATGTCTTAAACAGGATGTATCTTTCCTGAAACCAGACATTCTGATCATGTCTTATATAGGATATATCGTTCTTGAAACCAGACGCTTTGATCATCTTTGTCTTATACAGGAGGTGTCATTCCTGAAACCAAACTGAATCTCGATCTTATCAATCTAATCAATCGAGCTAATCGTAGAACTCGTATTTTCATCAACCACGGTTGCATAAATCAAATTATTCTAATTGGGATATCAATTTTGCAAAGATCCAAAAACTCCAAAGATCAATTATCTCAATTGATCTGTCGAGGGAGCATCATCATACCGCAATTTATCGATCAATGTCTGGGGCATCCTATCGCACCAATATCATCATCAAAATGAGATTATTCTTTGAATCAATGTGTCATCACACCTCGCTTCAAAGAGGGGCAAAATGTATACACCTAAAAATGGTCTGAATATAATTAATTAAATAAGCAATTATTTAATTAATTCCCCTTCCTAATTTAATTGAATTCATTAGTCAATTTGATTAAATTATCCCTTTCATCTACTTATTAATAAATCTAAGGATTTATTTAATAGGTTCATTTCCATAGTCCCCTTTGATTAATTAATTCAAATTAATTAATCTTCCCCCCCCCCCCCATTTCAATCAATTCTTCTAATCCTCTAATTAATTAAAACAAATCAATTTATGAGTTGTTGAGAATTAATTTGTCTTTTCCTATTATTTGAATTTTTAAGTTCAAATTACCCACATGCCTCCTAACTTCTAACCACCTAACCTAACCATCCCTCTAACCTAACCCATTCCACCTAACCTTGGGTTTAACTAACCCTATCCTATCTTGCACATTCTAACCTCCTTATCCTAACCTCCTATGGTGTGGATATTTTCTTCTTGAGACACATGGCACTTTGGCCACATGTCTCCTCTCTTGGACACTTGCCCGTTTATGAGCAAAGCTCCTTGATACTTGTCACCACAGAGATGACAAGTGCCTCTTCCTCCAACCTCTTCTCCAACCTCCTCCAATTTCACCCTTGATATCTTCAGACTCAATCTTGACCGTTGATTCCTACCACCTCACCCTTGGCCTTGGAAATCCTATAAATATCCCTCATTTTGGAGCAATAAGGATCCCATCTCATTTCATCTCATGCATTGTTACTATAGGTATATCATTTGAGCATTGTTGTTATAAGCAATTGCATCTTAGATTTAGTTTAATTTGATTATTTTCTAGAATAATTGTTGAATCATGTAGCTTAATCAATCTATTTTGTAGCTTAATTGCATTGTCATCATAGCTTAATCATGCATATCATTAGCTTAATTAGTCTCTTGGATCAATATAGCATAATCAATCTCATCTTTGCATATCATTATCATTTCAAATCCTTCGTCTAGGTGTAGTCAAGTCACTGGGATTGCTTATCCAGATCTCAGAGCAAATCCATACTCGCATCTCTTAGGAGGCGATAGGTCACTTTGTCATGGTTCATCTTTGTTTGCTTATTATTTTCTAACCATGTTTGTAATGATCTATTGAGTGTTTTGTGTTGCAGTTGCAGGTATCACATTTCATAGGCACGACACCCATAATAGGGGATTGTTGACTACCTTAGCAGAGAGATGGCATAGCGAGCATAACTCTTTCCACCTACTCACTGGTGAGATTAGTGTGATGCTCAAGGATGTGTACAGGATTCTTCACATCCCTGTGACTGGTGAGTTAGTCCAGTATGATTTTCAGGATCGTGGAGGGACAGAGGCGTGCAGAGCCATATTTGGTGATGAGAGCATTTCTAGAGGAGAGATCTGATGGGAGGATATGATCATGTATTACGAGACTCTCCCAGTGATTCTTGTAGGTTTGATTGGCAGATTCATCTAGCCAGATAGGAGATCTTGAGGTTTTGTTGTTGGTTGGGGTGAGATTCTTCAGAGCATGATGCAACATCGGACTCAATATGCGTGGGGTGTTTGTATGCTCACTCATTTGTATCATGATCTTCATCAGGTTGTTTTCGACGAGAGTGTCAATCTGTTGACAGGATGCACACTTTTACAGATTTGGTGCTGGGAGCATAATGCTATTACTCAGCCTATCCATCATAGAGTGTATGGTGAGAGGCAGTCGTATGTCTATTTATATGCAGGTATCCTTACTCAGCATAAGCTGGGTAAGATGGAGTATTGGCGTTGGGTTTTAGATTCACTATATAGTGTTATTTGGAGACCTTATATCGATTGTGAGCCATGGATGGATGATGCACGGGCATTACCATATATTATGCAGAGTAGATATCTCATTGGTCAGACTCCATACATTATTGAGCAACAGTTGATTAGGCGCATTTTGAGATAGTTTGGTATCATTCAGCACATGCCTACCGGTGTCACAATATATGCATGATGGTACAAGGATAGGTGAGATTGGAGACTGTCTTTGTCTTTTGAGATAGCACGCACAGAGTTTCTGGCTACTCCTAGGGTGGCTTATGATTTGAGATTGCACATTCTAGATCCTAGGGTTATCGTAGATTATGCTCAATACATGCTTGCACACTCATTTCCTCATATTACCGATCCAACAGACCCTCCTCCTAGCTTAGGAGATGAGGAAGACGATTCAGACGATCCCATCATTAGGAGAGGAAGATGGAGACGAGAGCTTAGAGCTACTCAGGAGGTCAGAGGTGATGGAGATGAGGGAGGAGATGGAGGCGGAGGCAGTAGGAGACCTAGACGGAGAGGAGGTCGATTGAGAGTTCATGGAGGACCTTTTGGACCGGTTGGCAGGATTGGGAGACCACTTCCCATGGGTGGGAGAGATGCAAGATGAATTGGGAGGGATACTGGCAGGGCAAGTATGAGATCAGTGAGAGGGTTACCCTCTACAGGAGGAGGTAGGATTACTGGACTGGATGGGGGTTGCGGGAGAGGCATTGATTTTGGTCAAATTCAGATAGACCCTAGGGTTATTGCAACTCATGGTGGAGAGGTTGAGGATCCAAAGGACCATGTTCCACTTATTAGATGACTGGTTCTGAGATCTAATTGGATTGAGATTCCAGCAGGTGGACAGGGAGGTAGAGATGAGGGGATTGAGGGTCATGTTCCTCAGCAGGATGTGCCAGAGCAGGATGCCTTGGAGAGTCTCAGAGCACAAATAGAGCAGCTTAGAGAATAGGTACAGACACTCATGACAGAGAGAGATAGGTTTGTTAGGAGACAATAGGATACTCAGGGTCTCCTTGATCACATTGAGTGGGTTGGATCGGGCACTCTCTCAGCTGATACTGTTAGAGCACTAGTTCGGGTCGGGAAGGAGACATCACACTAGTGACAATTATATGAGGATTTAGTCGCAGAGAGCTAGAGAGTAGGTAGCTATCATATCACTATGAGGATGGATACTAGCAGCGATGGAGTCATAGGACCTCCTCAGAGGAGTGGTGATTGTGTTAGATAGGCATCTAGAGGATCTTCTCACCCACAGCCACAGAGACGGACAGAGTCAAGTGGTAGTGGTACAGGATAGACTTGACTTGATTTATATTGATGAGGCACTTGTATTTTTTATCTGATATCATTGTATACTCGGACTTTTTATTTTTTTATGATAATCTATATGCAGACATGGACTCTATATGATGATCTTTTATGATGCATGTTACTCTATATGATGATGATCTATATGTATTAATTACATGGATGATTTTATTTTCTTTTTATGATGATGATGCTCTATATGATGCATGTTACTCTATATGATGATGATCTATATGTATTGATTACATGCATGATTTTCTTTTCTTTTTACGATGATGATGCTCTATATGATGCAATGATGAATGCTTTTGATTTTTTTGATTTTAATGATCATGGATGCAAATGAGAATGATTACTGACTTAAATGATGCAAATGCAATGATCTATATGGGAATGCAAATGAATGAGTGATTTTATTTCATTTTTAATGTGTAGGATGATGTAAATGCAACTGATTTATATGAAATGTTTTTTTTTATATATGTAATGCTTATAATGATTATGAATCTAAGTGCAAAGATGCAACTAAATGACAAGTTAATAAGCTTCAATGACAATGCAAATAATAATGATGATATACTACATGATTAATGAAATGCACTTAATGGAATGAAAACTAATGCAATGATTGAATGCAACTAAATGAAATGGATGGTGATTAAAATGATTCTAAAAATGAATGTACCTACAATGATCAAATGCAAATTGCTTTTGTTTGTCCAAGTATACTCAATCTTTATTTATGACCGTTGATTTATGAATGAAATGAAATGCTTATAATGCAAATGATAATGAATGCTTATAATGCAAACGAATAATGAGCTAATCTAAAAAAATGATCTAACTAAAAAAGATACTGTCATTCTTCATATGTTGTCTTGTAACAGTGCTTGATTTCATCATTGAGATTTTAAAATGTTGTAAGAAAATACAAGTAACTTGACATAAAGATTCAAACTGACCTGAGTATTTCATACATGGATTTTGATATAGCAATTTTATACAAGCAACTTGATATAATGAATCAAGCTGACTTGAGTATTTCTTGCAGAATAGACAAGGATCATCTCCTTTCATGCATGACTCAAAACATCCTCCTTGATCTTTTGACGATAGTATCCTTAGACAAGTACATACCTTAATAAGAGATAAACCACAGACAATAATCAAAGAAAACAATCATGCCCCTTCATAGCTTCTCTAGTCATGGACATCCTTGAGTCGCATAGAGTACATGATTGGCAATAAAATCAAGATATAAACACTGAATCTTGTACGTCATTCACATGTTCTCATGGTCATTAACTGATATAATCATTTTGATGAATGATCATTGATAATCATTTATTACTTGTTGGTTGATTGTTTGTTTCCCGAGTTTCATGATTTACTTGTTATTAAAGGTCTTGATCTTAGTTGCTTTGTTGCTCGTTGTCTATTTCAAAATCTTAGATGTTTTTGGTTTTTCTAAGTTTTCCGAATGTTTTGGATTTTCAAAGATTCAAAAGACCACCTTAGCAAAAGGAATTAGGATTTTTCCCCCAGCGGAAACAAAACTTTATTATGGTTGTATGAATAATGATCAAGATCCAAACCATGGCGGGATACAAATGCAGATTGATTGATTATGATAAAATCTAAGACAGTGACTATGACAAGTATGCCAAAGATTGATAATTGTTGGTAAGCTGCATATTTTCTACTAATGGTTCAGAGCAATGAATGCCAAAGCTAAAATGGATAAGCTAGATAGATGGAAGAGGTAAATGTGATAGGATGGAGTGGATAGGTGCGCAAAGCGATCTCATAGATGGAAGAACTCACTTTTTAGATAGCGCCTGTTTACAAGGTTTTCACTATCTAAATTTAGTGCTTTTTTATTTTATTTTATTTTCAGTTGTTTTATGCTTTTTAGGGATTTTCTACTTTTTTTATTTTTATTGATTTCTTCAGGGCTTTATATGTTTTTTATTGATTTTTTTCAGGACTTTATATCTCAAGCATAGAATTTCTTAAGATGGATATAATCGATAGGTTCATCAAACCAATCACCTTCAGGGGTAGATAACTTGTATGCTTCTGAGCCATATGTTGCTACTATGACAAAAGGACCTAACCAATTTGGTTCAAATTTACCCTTCTTTTATCGGTCTTGTTGATTTCTCGGATTCTCCCTTAGAACTATATCTCCAATTTGAAAAATGTGTGGTTTGACTCTATGATTATAACTTCTTGCCATTCTTTATTGATATACCTTCAAATGATCTGTTGCATTTTGGCGACGTTCCTGAATCAGCTTCTTGAAGCCTAGAGACTCGTTCTTCTTCTTCTTCGGGTATAAGTCCTTTCAAGGAAACTCGTAGAGAAGGTATCTCTACTTCTATTAGTAATGTGGCTTCTGATCCATAGACTAAGCAATATGGAGTGACCCCCGTTGGTGTGCGGATGCTGGTTCGGTATGCCTAAAGAGCAGGATTGAGCTGAATGTACCAATCTTTTCTAGCTTCATTGACTGTTTTCTTCAAGATTTTCAAGATAGTCTTGTTTGATGCCTCAGCTTGACCATTTCCTTGTGGATAATATGGAGTAGAAAACCTATGTTGGATATGGAATTACTCACATAGTTCCTTCACTCTTGATTCTTAAATGGTCGTCCATTATCAGTGATAATGGTCATAGGAACTCCACAACGATAGATTATATAATTCGAGATGAGTGATGATATTTGTTTTCCTATCACTTTTGTCAAAGGTACTGCTTCAATCCATTTAGTGAAATATTCAGTAGCAGTCAGAATGAACTTATGTCCATTAGAGGATGAAGGATTTATCTTACCTACCAAATCAAGGCCCCATTGAGAAAATGGCCATGATCCTGCCATAGGATACAATTCTTTGTGTTGGTGTATGGATGAGATTCCCATGGATCTAGCATTGTTTGCATTTCTTGGCATATGTGAATGAATCTCTCTCCATAGTAGGCCAATAGTAACCAATACGAAGAAGTTTCTTAGCCAGTGTTAATCCACTTGAGTGTGTGCCACAAATACCTGTGTGAACTTCGTTAAGAACTTTCTCAGATTCCTCTTGTTCAAGACATATCAATAAAGTGCTATCTAGACCTCGCCTATATTCTCTTTTAAGTATTGATAAGTTTGGTCGTATAAGGATTGACTGGTTCCCAATATATGGAAAATCATGTAGGCATGTTGGGATTGAGTGGTAGGGGTTAAGATATCTTCCACCAGGAATTCATAACTCTGTTGATTCTCCCGATTTTGCAAGAGAGACACTATAGTAGCCATTGCATCTACTGCTTTATTCTCATTTCTTGGGATCTGAGTGAATGATACTTCTTCAAAGTGTTCTTTAAACTCTTCTACCAATTGTTTGTAGGGCATGAGCTTGTCATCCTTAGTTCGATAATCATCATTTATTTGGTTGATGATAAGCTGTGAATCACCATAGACATGTAATTCCTTGATATTCCATTCAATAGCCATTTTGAGACCAATAGTCAATGTTTCATATTTTGCAGTATTGTTTGTGCATGGAAACCGCAGTCTATATGATTTTGGAATTGTGTGTCTCTGAGGTGAGATGAACAAAATTCATGCACCTGGTCCATATTGTGTATAAGAACCATCAAAGTACAACTCCCAAAATTTTGTACTTATTATCTGAATGTCTACATCAGGAAATTCAATATGCAATGGTATGTCATCTTGTAAAGGTGCTTTAGCTAATTGATCAACAATGATATGTCCTTTGATAGATTTTTAATCAACATATTCTATATCAAACTCACTTAGTACCATAACCCACTTTGCCAGTCTACCTGTCAAAGTTGACTTGTTCAACAAATACTTTAGTGGATCTATCTTTGCTATCAGTTTCACAGAATGAGTCAGCATATAATGTTGCAACTTCTGAGATGCAAATACCACTGCTAGGTATGTCTTCTCTATTGATGTATAATTCAATTCATAGCCAACAAGTGTTCTATTGATGTAATACACTACTCTTTCTTTTCCTTCTTCATCATGTTGTGCTAAGAGAGCTCCTAATGATATATTTGTTGCTGAGATATAAAGTAACAATGGTTTCCCTTTGATTGGTGATACAAATATTGGAGGATTCATGAGATATTCTTTGATTTGCAAAAAAGCCTCTTCATCCATTCTTTCTATCCAGCTGGACAACCGACAACCAGACGATATTCTTTCTCCACACTTCTGATCCCATTTGAATGGAACGTTCTTATGTAAAAGATGAGTGAATGGATGACATATATCTACTAATTGAGAGACAAATCTTCTGATTGATTGCAATCTTCCTTGTAAAGAATGCAATTAACTTATGTTCCTATGTGACTCCATTTCCATGATAGCTTTGACCTTTTCTGGATCTACTTCAATTCCATGAGCTAATATAACGTACCCAAGAAGTTTTCTAGAGGTTACTCCAAATGCACATTTCTTTGGGTTTAATCTTAACTGATATCTTTCAAGCCCATCAAAGATCTTGCTCAAGATGTTCAAATGTTCTTTTCTTGTATGAGATTTTGCAAGTATATCATCTACATAGTCTTCCATAAATGTATGCATCATATCATGGAAAATTGTTGTCATAACTCTTTGATGAGTTTATGTTGCATTCTTAAGCCCAAATGGCATAACATTCCAGCAGTAAGTACCCCATGCACAGGTGAATGTTGTATTTTCTTGATCTTCAAGGGCGATTCTTATTTGATTGTATCCTGAGAATCCATCCATTAATGAAAACATCTCATGTCTTATTGATAAGTCCACAATTATATCAATGTTGGGTAGTGGGAAATCATCTTTGGGACATGCCTTGTTCAAATCTCTGAAGTTGGTGCAGACTCTTATGCTTTTATCTAGCTTTGACACTGGCTCAATGCTTGAAACCCATTCTGAATAAGCAATGGGTCTTATGAAACCCACATCTAATAGTTTCTTTAGCTCAACTTTTACAAGGAGAGCGATGTGTGGATGCATCTTCCTTAACTTTTGTTTAACTGGTTTTGCTTTGAGATCCACATTGAGATGATGCATGATAAGATCTGAATTAAGTCCTAGCATATCTGCATAGGACCAAGCAAAATTTATTTGTCTTTGTCTGAAGAATTCTATATATTATTTCCTCACTTCATCTGATAATGATGCAGCAAAATGAAGTATATTGGGATCCTTTGGTGTGTCAATGTCTATTAGAATAGTGGATCTCTCCCGAAAATACGCAGGGAGGATGTCAAAATTTCCATCTTTTAGCACCTCAAAGAGGTTTTCACCATCAGATACGTCTTTTATTTTTCCTCTTGATTGATCTAGTGTTTCCATGAAATGGTTTTCAACACTAGGTCTTTTTCCTTGTTTTATTTCAATTTTGCGACTGGAAAGTTTGGCATTCTCCCGACTGCAAGAAACATTACTTGATTCCACAATGGAAAATATCTTAGGTGTTATGGGTTCGACAACATTAAGATACACAACTAAGTCATGGTCATTGGAAAAGACATCCAATTCAGAGTTTTCTAGGTTATCCCAATCAATTAGTTGTGGATGAAGAAGGGGTAATTCATAATCATTGTCATTTTTAGGTGCTTCAAGGTTCATGACATAATAGTCATAATTTGGCGTAGAGTAGGTAATGTCATAGATAGAATGATCTTGAGGGTAGTCTCTCCCAAGTGTTCTCCAATCAGTTTTAATGAAATCAACATTGGTATTTTGTAGTTCACACTCAAGTGACTCTTCATCTGATGTTTGTCCCTTATATGAATAGATTATATCAAGACACACATCTTTAGTACTGCAAGTTCTTTCTTGATTAATTTCAATAAATTCATTTGTATTTTGAAGTTGACATACTTGTGTACATGATATAGAGGATTCTTTTGCTAGCTTTTGTCTTCTCTCGAACTCAGCTTCTTCTGGACTAATAGTCAATCCTACTTGACTATCTCTTAGTTCTTATATGGTTCTTCCATACCTTGGTACATCTTGCTCCTCATTTGATAGAAATCTGATATTTCTTGATGCTTGATCCATATTTGTTTGTGCTTCTTGTGGCATTACTTCTTTGTCTTTTTCATCCTCTTTCTTTTGTTGTCTTTTATATGCCTCTTTTCTTTGGATTCTGAGTTCTTCTTGTCTTCTTTCTAACTCTATCTTTTGTTTTGTAAAAGACAAGTCTTAATTTGTGATAGTTGCTTGTTCTTCATTCTTTTCTTCACTTGATATGCTAGATGATACATCTGGACCCCATTCATATTCATTTGAATCTATCTCTGAACCATTGTCTAGGATTTCACCACTGTACCATACAGGAATATTGTATGGTGCAAATAGTTTTCTGATTTCTGCCATCTCTGCTTTTACTACTTTTGGAATATCTTGTTCAGATTTTGCATTTGCTCGTATTCCTTGAACTTGTTTACAAGATTATTCTTCTCTTTTTATTGCAAGTTCTTCTTGCTGTTTCTCATATTCTTCTTGTTTTTTCTTGTTGGCTACTATTTATGCTGCTTGATGTAGCTTTTCTTGCCATTATTCTTCTTTAGGGACTGATTTCTTTCTCCACTTTGGTTGTTGATAATTATGTTGCTTTTGATTTGGTTTTGAATATCCAAGTCCTGATTTATCTTCTTTAGATTGCGAGTGAGGACAAATAGGTTTTGAAATACCTTGATGTCGCTTACCAATTGGTCCTTTTCCTTCATATCCCAATTTTTGCATGATCATAACCATTGCCATATTGATCTATGGGAATATTGACTTATGCGATTGTTGCTATAGTTTCATTTTCATCTTTGTACAACTAGCCAAGAATGTCCTTGTCTTCAGTTTCTTCTACAAGTGTCCCAGCTCTAACAAATGCTCCATTAAACATTTTTTGATTTTTCTGAGATCCGTGGTTGAATATTTGTAGGCTTTCCATATGATTTAGGTGAAAGTGGAAAATTATGCAAAGAATATTTTCCTATTCCTTCATCATTTAATTTGATCTTTTTCTCGAAGGTTTCCCATAACTCTTCTTGAATTTCTTTGGTAGGATATAGTGATTCTCTGTTATGTGGAACTCTTGTATCTTATGTTGGCTTTAGATTATTGCAATATTGGCTTGAGTTTGCAATTATAGCGACTTCTTGTCCCTCATGAGGAAACTTTACACATTGGTGATATGTAGAAGGAACTGCTTGCATGTTGTGAATCTATGGCCTTCCTAGAAGAATGTTATAAGAGAGATTCAAATCTAGAACCTGACATAATGAATTCCTTTCCACAGGTCCTATTTTGATTGGTAACACCACAGTTCCTTTAGTAGAACGCTCTTCTTCATCATAAGCCTTAATGGTTATTTTCTTCTTTGGATCTACTGCATTTTTTGAATATCCCAAAGCTTTTATTAAGCTTAATGCACAAATGTTTAAGCCAACTCCACCATCTATGAGTACGCGTTTGACATGAGTTTTATTAATGGTGACTTCAACATGTAAGGGAGCATTATGAGGATGTTGCAAGGATGCGTCATCATTTTCAGAAAATGATAAGCAATGAGGGGCTATAAGGTGTCCCACCATGTTTTGGAACTGATCTACTCCAAGTCTTTTGAAACTGTTGTTTTTGTTAGATATTTTTCCAAAATTTCCTTATGCATAGGTGAAACTTTGAGAAGTTCCAAAATTGATATTTGAGCCGGTATTCTTTGTAATTGTTCCACTAAGTTATATTGTCGTGAAGTGGAGGTTGATTCATTTGTTATACTTGGAAATGTGACCTTCACTTTGCTTCTCGTAATAATGTTGATTGGTTTTGAAGGTGTGTTCTCTTTAACGATGATGACATTTACCACATCATCATATGTATAAGTGTAGTTTACTTTGGCTTTTCCTTTATCATCTTTTGATTTAGATTGTTCACCTTTTTCATAGTTTGGAAGCGAAGTTTTGAAAGCTAGGTGTGATTCATTTGTTTTATGGCTATCCACTGTGATAGTTCCATTATTGATTAAATATTGGATATGGTGTTTCAATCTTTGACAATCATTAGTTTGGTGTCCTTTATTTTGATGGTAATTGCAAAAATTATTGTCATTCCACCAATTAGGTTTGATTTGTGGTTCATAACTTTTTACTTCTGGTAAAATAGTCAGTTTGTTCGCAAGAAGAGTTTTCAAAGCTGATTCCAAGGGTTCTCCAATGTTTGTGAATTTCCTGCAAGGATTGGAGAAGAAAGACTTGGATTTATTGTTTCTTGATTGTTATTGCTTGGGATTTGACTTGATAGATTAAATATTGGTTGTTGTTTTGTAGAATTACTGTCATCATTTCCTCCATTGATGACATTCCTATTCTTTGACCAGAACTTGGGTTTGTCATTGTTGTTGTTATTGTTGTTGTAAGAATTATTTTAAAGCTTTAGCTCTCCTTTCTTTACCATCGCGTCTTCTATTTTTAGACCATTCTCAATCATCTTGGCGAAAGAAGGAGGACATTGCATTTTTAGACGATAACTCATTTCATTGATAAGATTATCAATGAATATATTTATATACACCTAAAAATGGTCTGAAGATAATTAATTAAATAAACAATTATTTAATTAATCCCCCTTCCTAATTTAATTGAACTCATTAAGCAATTTGATTAAATTCCCCCTTTCATCTACTTATTAATAAATCTAAGGATTTATTTAATAGGTTCATTTCATTAATCCCCTTTGATTAATTAATTCAAATTAATTAATCCTACCCCCACTTCCATTAATTCTTCTAATCCCCTAATTAATTAAAACAAATCAATTAAAGAGTTGTTGAGAATTAATTAGTCTTTTCCTATTATTTGAATTTTTAAATTCAAATTACCCACATGCCTCCTAACTTCTAACCACCTAGCCTAACCATCCCTCTAACCTAACTCATTCCACCTAACCTTGGGTTTAACTAACCCTATCCTATCTTGCACATTCTAACCTCCTTATCCTAACCTCCTATGGTGTGGATATTTTCTTCTTGAGACACATGGCACTTTGGCCACATGTCTCCTCTCTTGGACACTTTCCCTTTTATGAGCAAAGCTCCTTGACACTTGTCACCACATAGATGACAAGTGCCTCTTCCTCCAACCTCTTCTCCAACCTCCGCCAATTTCACCCTTGATATCTTTAGACTCAATCTTGATCGTTGATTCCTGCCACCTCACCCCTGGCCTTGGAAATCCTATAAATATCCCCCATTTTGGAGCAATAACGATCCCATATCATTTGCAATTTAGGCATTGTTACTATAGGCATATATCTCTTAGCATATCATTTGAGCATTGTTATTATAGGCATTTGCATCTTAGATCTAGTTTAATTTGATCTCTTTTCTAGCTTAATTGCATCATCATCATAGCTTAATCTTGCATATCATTAGCTTAATTAGTCTCTTGGATCAATCTAGCATAATCAATCTCATTTTTGCATATCATTATCATTCAAATCCTCCATCTAGGTGTAGTCAAGTCACTGGGATTGCTTATTCGGATCTGAGAGCAAATCCATACTCGCATCTCTTAGGAGGCAATAGATCGCTTTGTCATGGTTTTATCTTTCTTTTGCTTATGATTTGCTAACCATGCTTGTAATGATCTATTGAGTGTTTTGTGTTTCAACTGCAAGTATCACACTTAACAGAGCATGACATTTTGGTGCCCACCGTGGGGCTGGAAATCTGTTTTTTGGCCTCTCAAGCATCATCAAATCTTCATTTTTGATCGGGCTAGAATTAGAATTTCGTACGAGCTCCTTTATGTAGGGATACGATAATCCATCTTGACTCATACGAGCTTTTAAGGAGACTAAAAAGTGTTGTACGAGCTCTATTCTTCACTCGTACTGTCTCAGAAGAGCACTCGTACAGTCAGGTAAATTGTGTTGTACGAAATTATGTTTCTATCTTTTCAAAGCAGTTTGCATTTTAAGGGTTTCATGCTTCAAATTGGTTATTACTAACGCTAACCCTGGTCTTTTTGTGATTTTTTTGACAACCTATCTGGTTTGCACAGGATGATTGTCGAAGATTACGCTTGTCAAAGCTTCGTTTCAACAAAACACATCATCACTACTAATGCGTCTATTTTGCAGGTTGCCTAGGAGGACTCAACTAAACTCTATGTCTTCTTTAAGTTTTATAGGCACACTCGATTTTGCTAATGAAAATGAACAATCATGTTTTATGTGTTTTGATGATAGGCAAGTATCCTCTCACCTTTCTTAGGTGATCAGAAAGCTAGACTCATCCTTTGCTTTCATTAGTGCATATCTTTAGTGGGCTTGCCCTCCCGAGGAGCTAATAACTCTTAGCCATTAAGGTCGGTGAGAGGGGAACGACCTAAGTGGGAATGACTAACGCCAAGTAATCCAACCCACTATAAAATAAATGTGATTTGATGAAAATCAAGTCAACGACAGTGCTCGGGAATAGCTCTCCTTCATACCTTCGAGTATATCAAACCTTGGTTTTCAAGGCTAGGAGACCTCTTAATTGAGTATTATACCCCAATGCGCCGAATGGATCCCTTACTAGTTTTGGTTAAATTAGAAGCTACCTGATTCACCTCTGAAAGGGTGATAATCTTTGTTCAAGAGAGATAGTAACTCTCCCAAGACACTTGCCATATCGTGCCCCCATTAGAATTTGGAGTCGGATAATACGGCGTTGAGAATCCATTGCGTGAGACTCAACACTTGTATTCTGATTAGCTATTGGGTGTGTACCTAAGCTTGCAAGCAAAGGTTTTCTCTCTCAGCCAACTTCCTTAGGTAGTGTAATGTGCTTGAGGTCACTTATCATATCATGTGTTTACTGTGTATTCATCCCTTAAGCAGGAAATCTGACATTTAAAACTGGAAAACATAAGCAAAAAAATCAAACTTCACTAATCAAAATTCTGCCAAACAAACATTTTTATCTTTGTTTTGTCCTCTATCATATGATTTTGTTATTTTGTCATACGAGGTATCTACTTTGTCGTATGGTTCGATGCGAATTGTCATATGATCCTATTTAGCAGAAAATTTTATGTTATCTTTCATTGTCCAGTCCAGTGATAATTGTTGTATGAGTCATCTTAGTAGAGGATTTTATGCCATCATTTGTCATCTGGTTCCGTGAGAAAGCTCGTACGAGTTTATGTCTTCTGTCGTGCGAGATTTCTGGTTTGTCGTATGAACCTGTATTCAGGGCTGTGTAGTCTGTCGTATGAACTTCTGTCTCTGTTGGTCAAGAACTGTCTTCTTGCCCATCTTTTTCAGGTCTGTCATGTTTGCTCGGTCAATTTGCAGTGATCATAAATGTCGGTTATCTATCATTTTATGCTTGGATTGTCTTCTTGGTTAGCTTGGTCAAGTTATCATATGTCAAATCAGACTTTAGAAATAAACACCTCAAGATTTTCAAGTATTCACATTCAACAAGTTCAAGATCTAAACATCTCAAAGTGCATTATCACCCTCTTTGATAAACTGATCACCCAAAACATAGTTTCTCATCAGGATCTATCATCCTTTTATCACGAAACTAAAACGTTTGGTCAGGATAACCTTGTCCCACATTGTAGGATATATCGTTCCTACTGGACTTGGTTTTTATCAAATCTTCATCATTGCACTCCAAAAATCGAAGATCGAAAAACTTGCAAACTCTTAAACACTTGAATCATATTTTCGTGTCTTATCACTCTATCACATTTACGTTGACAATTGATCACTTATCAAAACAACTTTTAGAAAATCAAATCCTAGCACAATATCTAACACACATATATGCCCATTTTAACTAGAGTGCAGAGACATAAGATCGCAGGGACGGAAATCGAAACATTTGAAATAGCTGAAAATCATATCAACATGACATATCAAAGCAAAATACAAGAAGACATAACGGGTCAACATATCAAAGCAATCAAACAAGTCCAAAATCAAAATCCAACTATATCAAAACCTCACAAGGATTCAAATGCATCTCAAAAGAAAGGTGGCTCTTTTATGAAACTCTTAAAGATATCCCTAAAGGATTTGGCTAAAGAAGATCACAATCACACACCTATGTCTAGCAATGGCTCATCCCTCCATAAGAAAATTGACTCTCCAAAGGCATCTATTCCTACACCTCCTGAAAGCTTGCAAGAACCTTCCACAACATCCTCACCAAACAATATACCCATCAAGCCTATTTCAGAGGATCTTATTCAAAGCTCATCTCCTTCATATCCAAGCATTAATTCATTGCAACATCCCCATAGCGCTTCCTTGCAAATTGAAGTCCTCATTCATATAACACTCGTTAAATGTGTCCTAATAGATGGGAGAGCAGGCTTAAACATTTTTTCTTTGAGTCTTGTCCATGCTCTAGGTTATTCAGAAGATGCAGTTGATCCCCTGAAAAAGATCACATTCAAAGCATATGATGAAGAAGAACATTCCTCTAAAGGAATTGTGATATTACCCATCAGAGTGGGACCTTTGCAGAGAGACACAACATGCCAAGTTATAGACTTGGACTTACCATACGACATACTCTTGGGAAGACCTTGGATACATGACATACAAGCTATTACATCAACATGTCATCAGTGCCTAAAATTTCCATACAATGGGCAGGAAATCATGATATCAACAGAATCAAATCCATTGCAATGTTGTAGTAATCTGAAATCATCTCAAGAGATCATTGTCCCACATAACAGAGAGGTAGCATATTCGAGCACACAATCCAAGGAACAATCATTTGCATCAATTTTGTCAAACATGGAAAAAAAATGCAGCTAAAAGATCGAGGGAACAAAGAATATTTGCTATCGTGGAAAAACAAACAAGAGCAACTTTAAATTGAAAGAGAAGAAGAAGATGTAGGAGTTGATATAGTTCACACGTATGCAGGGCAAACATTAGGAACTAGTACACTTGAATTAGAATCACATTCGGCTGACTTGGACTTAATCGAGGATGATCAGGAGCTACTTGTGTGAGGTCAACTTGATGAGAGTACCATTCTAGAATAGAAAATACATATTGAAAGCTTTGACATCTCTATCATGACCCCTAATATCTTTGACATGATTCAACATGAGGATCCTTTATCCTTAAGCCCTCCTAAACCTATGGACTGGGAAAATGAAGGACATACTGCCATTGATACCTTACCAAATGACCAGGCCATATCCTTATATCTTAATGAAATCAAACCCGCAACAACTTGCACCAGGGATTTCACTAACGTATCTTCAAGTCAAGTGGGTGTTAAATCTCCTAGTCGCAAAAGTGAAAATCAAGAAAACAATATCGGGTATAATGCTGAAAACCATTTATTGGCAACATTGGACCGAGAAAAAGTAAAAATAAAGGACGCATCTAATGGTGAAAACCTCCTCGAGGCGCCGAAAGATGGGAGATTTGACACTTTACCTGAATTCTATCAAAAGAGGTCATCTATCTTGATCAAACCAACAGAGGCAGTTATAATTGGCACAACTGAACTATATCCAGCAACTTCTCTATCAAAACCAGCAAGGCAAAAATATTTGGAACCCTTAAAAAGATGGCAAATCAATTTTACCTAGTCATATACAAACACTCCAGGGTTCGATCCATATCTTACAATAAATCACCTAAATATCAATCCAGGAGAAAGCATCAATAATAGAGCACAACATGGATCAGAAGCAGGTAGTCTATTCATCACACCACAAGATCATACAATTCCAAAAGCATACAAATTAAGCTTTCCATGCACCAACAATACAATAGAGTATGAAGCTTTGGTTACAGGTATCAAAATGGCTATAGAATGGAACATTACACAACTTCAAGTCTTTGGAGACTCTCAGCTCGTCATCAATCAAATCAATGACAATGATCAAACAAAGAACAAAAATTTGATGCCTTATAAAAATATGGTTGATGATATCAAGAAATACTTTGTAGAAATAACTTTTCAGCAGATTCCAAGGAATGACAACAAAGTAACAGATGTCATGGCTACACTTGCTTCTCTCCCTCAGACATACCTGAAAGATAACACCCTACCTTCCGATTTATCCAAGAACCAAAAGAGAAACTTTATTCGCCAATCCTCCCATTTTACTCTTGTCGCGGATACCCTGTTTAAACAAGGTCTAAACGGTACTCTTTTAAGATGTCTCAAACAAGAAGAATCTTAGAAGGCCTTACACGAAGTCCATAAGGACATTTGTGGCACTCATTCAAGTGGCCAACTATGGAACGAGATTCTTTTTAGATAGCTAGAACATGCAAACAATGTCAAATCCATGGGAATTTGATTCAAGCACCAGCATAAGAACTTCATGCTTTGGCAACATCTTGGCCTTTCTGTCAATGGGGTCTTGATCTAGTAGGAAAGATAAATCCTTCTTCATCTAATGGTCACAAATTCATCCTTGTAGCTACATAATATTTCACAAAATGGATTGAGGCAGTACCTCTCACAAATATCATAGGAAAACAAATTGCTACATTTATCTTGAACTACATCATTTGTCGCTATGGAATACCAATGACCATTATCACTGATAATGGGCGACCATTCAAGAATCAGGATGTACAAGAGCTATGTGAGAAATTCAAGATCCAACACAGATTTTCCACACCCTACTATCCACAAGGGAATGGGCAAGCAAAATCATCAAACAAAACTATTTTGAAAATCCTCAAAAAGACAGTGAACAATGTTGGAAAAGATTGACATATTCAATTAAACCCTACTCTATGGGCCTACTATACTAGTATTCACACACCAATAGGTGCCATACCTTTCTCTCTTGTCTATGGATCAGAAACAATACTGCCAATAAAAGTAGAGATACCTTCTCGACGAGTATCATTAAAAGGTCTTATCTCAGATGAAGAACAACGAGTATCTAGATTGCAGGAGTTAGAATTGATCCACTAATGAAGACAAAATGTCTTTGATCATTTAAAGCTATATCAACAAAGAATGTGTCAAAGTTATAATCACAGGGTCAAACCATGAGTCTTTCAAGTTGGGGAACTAGTACTAAAGGAAAATCCATGAAACCAGCCAGATCGAGAAAAGAAAGGAAAGTTTGAACCAAACTGGTTAGGTCCATTTGTGGTCACAACATTATTTGGGTCAGGAGAATATCAACTCGATGAACCCATCAATAGCATGCATCTAAAGAACTTTTATGTCTGAAAAAGCAGAAAAATCCAAAAACAGTGAAAAAGCAGAAAAATCCAAAAACAGTGAAAAAGCAGAAAAATCCAAAAACAATGAAAAAATAGAAAAATCAAAAATAGTGAAAAAGCAAGAAAATCCCAAAACACTGAAAAAGCAGAAAAATCCCCAAAAAAAGAAGAAGTGAAAAAGCAGAAAATCAAAACAAAATCAAATATGAGAAAAAGTGCAATAAAAACAGATAGTGAAAACCTGGCAAACAGGCGCTATCTGTTCGCTAGCTCTTCCATCTATTAGTTCATGCATCCTTTCACTTGCATTCATTCAGCGTTGTTCATATGCATAATAAAGCCTTGTACATACGCAGGCATCCTGGGTGGCTTCTTGCCATGGTTTGGATCATTGGGTATATCATAATGATTTTGTTTCTAGGCTTGGGGCAAAATCCTGCACCTAGCAAGGGGCAAAATTTTTGATCATTTTGAGCTTAATCAAATAGGTAGAACAAATAGTTAGACAAATCTTATCAAGTGAAAACTAAGAAATATCCAACATTGAACACGAGATCAAATTGTCAAACATCAAACTATCACAAAGTCAGTCTAAGCACACTTTTCCATGGATGATATCTTTTGGATAATGATTTTAGCATGATTGTTCATATTTTTCTATCTTGATTTTTGCTATCATGATTTCTGAGTGACTCCAGGATGTCTTTGACTAGAGAAACAAGGAAGGAACGTGATTTTTTTTTTCTTGTCTGCTATCTATAAATTAATCATTAATATGTGCAAATTTGTCTCAGGATATGATCATCAGAGTATCATCGAAGACATTTTCGATTTGCGTATTGAAATGGTTAATACTGTCTATTTTACGCAAGCAACACTCAGGTAATCTTGGTTCAGTTATACCTCGATGCTTGTGCTAACTTGCCATATCAAAATCCAGGAAATTCGTGCTCAGGTCATCATGGTTTAATTATACCATTGATGTTTGCACTCTCTTCCCACATTTTAAAAAGCTCAATGATGACAAAACGCAATAACCCAGTGACTAGTCTGGTCGTAGCTTTGCATTTAGCTTGCATTTCATTCTTGCATGGGATCCCACATGCTCATTTTATCCAAGGTTAAATATATCACATGAATCATCATAAGTATATACACAATCAGAACTGATGACTCATCTTTATCCAGACGTTATCGACCCAGCAAAAATCTTATATTATTCTCCCCTCAACATAACCAACATTAGCATATCTAAATCTTCCTACAACTTGATATCAACAAACTGTCAGCTCTTTACCCAATCAATCTTATCAATTCTATCAATCAATCGCATCTAAATCAATCTTATCATGTCTTATACAAGATGTATCTTTCCTGAAACTAGACGTTCTGATCATGTCTTATACAGGATATATCATTCCTGAAACCAGACGCTTTGATCATCTTTGTCTTATATAGGAGGTGTCATTCCTGAAACCAGACTGAATCTCGATCTTATCAATCTAATCAATTAAGCTTTATCAATAATCAAGAACCACATCATCCATGATCATAGAACTCGCATTTTCATCAACCATAGTTGCAGAAATCAAATCATTTCTAATCGGGATATCAATTTCGCAAAGATCAAAACACTCCAAAGGTCAATTATCTCAATTGATCTCCCGAGGGGGCATCATCGTATCAGAATTTATCAATCAATAGCTGGGGCATCCTATCGAACCAATATCATCATCAAAATGAGATTATTCTTTGAATCAACACGACATCACACCTCGCTTCAAAGAGGGGCAAAATGTATACACCTAAAAATGGTCTGAAGATAATTAATTAAATAAGCAACTATTTATCTAATCCCCCTTCATACTTTAATTGAATTCATTAAGCAATTTGATTAAATTCCCCCTTTCATCTACTTATTAATAAATCTAAAGATTTATTTAATAGGTTCATTTCATTAATCCCCTTTGATTAATTAATTCAAATTAATTAATCCTCCCCCCACTTCCATTAATTCTTCTAATCCCCTAATTAATTTGTAGTCACACAAATCTGTCCAGCTTAATTAAATAAATATTCGCTATTTATTTGATTAAAAATCCACTAGCCATCAGTTAATTAAATTAATATTTAATTAATTTATTCCCAAACATCATTCTATTAATTAAATAAATTATTCAATTTATTTTAATTAATTCATTAAATCAAATTCACAATCAATTAAATAAATAAAATCTATTTATTTAATTAAAATCCCCTTTTCCTCTTTTAAATAAATTAAATAAAAACATTTATTTAAATCATTATCCCCCCCACTTGCATTTTCCTACAAATGCAACTTGCACACATTTATTGAAATAAATAAATTTTTATTTTAATAAAAACCTATTTTCCCTCACCCACCAAATCCACTTGCAAAATCTAATCCCCTTCTAGATTCTTCTAACCCCTTACTAATTAGCTTAATCCATCCCCTAATTATTGTCACATTCCTAAGCAAAACGAAGTCACTTCTCAAAAGGCTTCAAAAGTCTTTGAAAAGCATTTAATGTTTTGTGTGTTCAACAAATTAACCCCCAAAGTCTTCAAAAACCACTAATGGCTCTTACATGACCATTAATGGCTCTTACATAACCATTTATGGTTATTTCAAACTTGTCCCCCCAAACATTTATTGTTTTGACCATATTTATCCTTTTTACACTTGCACAAGAGTTTATCCATTGGATAAAAGCTTTATTCTTTGAATAAAGAGTTTATTCATTCAACTAACCTTGACTTTAACTCCCCAGGGTCATATCAAACATTTAATGCTTATTCCCTCCCCTCTCAACCTATCTCACATTGACACTTGTTATCCTGGGATTGGGTTGAAAGCCCTCACATGGATTTGAAATCATTCAATCCTGACCCTTGTTGAGATTCCTCAATCTCAACCATCCATTGCTCCATTTTCCCTATAAATAGAGCCCATTTCTTCATAATCCAGATCCTGAAAACTTGTATGCATTTAACCTATAGGCATTTTAGAGAGAATTTAGCATAGCAAACTCCTATATTGTCATTTTGGTTAAAATAAATCATTCTAGTATCAATAGCTTAATATTAGCTTCTTTATTTATATTTAGAGCAATATTTCAATCTCAAACCTCCATAAGCATCTATAGTGCAAAAAACTGCTGAGAGCTACACTATTTTGGAATTTGGAGAGGAGAGGAACAAGGGAGAAGGAGCTAAGAGCATGCTAAGAGGCATTTGGAGATACCTCATTATCTTTGTTTCATTTGTTAGATATATTAGCATGATTTTGGCATCTCTTTTGATATGCCTGTTTAGATTAGCTTTTAGTTAACTAACACTAACGGTTTTCTTGTGTCTTGTGTTGATGGTCATTTGCTAACCTTGTCCATTTTGTAGAGCATCATAATTAAAACAAATCAATTTATGAGTTGTTGAAAATTAATTAGTCCTTTCATGTTAATTGAAATTTTAAATTCAAATTACCCACATGCCTCCTAACTTCTAACCACCTAACCTAACCATCCCTCTAACCTAACCCATTCAGCCTAACCTTGGGTTTGCCTAACCCTATCCTATCTTGCACATCCTAACCTCCTATGGTGTGGATATTTTCTTCTTGAGACACATGGCACTTTGGCCACATGTCTCCTCTCTTGGACACTTGCCCTTTTATGAGCAAAGCTCCTTGACACTTGTCACCACGGAGATGACAAGTGACTCTTCCTCCAACCTCCTCCAATTTCACCCTTGATATCTTCAGACTCAATCTTGACCATTGATTCCTTCCACCTCACCCCTGGCCTTGGAAATCCTATAAATATCCCCCATTTTGGAGCAATAAGGATCCCATCTCATTTGCAATTTAGGCATTGTTACTATAGGCATATATCTCTTAACATATCATTTGAGCATTGTTATTATAGGCATTTGCATCTTAGATCTAGTTTAATCTGATCTCTTTTCTAGCTTAATTGCATCATCATCATAGCTTAATCATGCATATCATTAGCTTAATTAGTCTCTTGGATCAATCTAGCATAATCAATCTCATCTTTGCATATCATTATCATTTCAAATCCTCCATCTAGGTGTAGTCAAGTCACTGGGATTGCTTATCCAGATCTGAGAGAAAATCCATACTCGCATCTCTTAGGAGGCGATATATCGCTTTGTCATGGTTTTATCTTTCTTTTGCTTATGATTTGCTAACCATGCTTGTAATGATATATTGAGTGTTTTGTGTTGCAGCTGCAGGTATCACACTTCACAGAGCACGACAATATTCATCTTTTTTTAATCAGGTACATCTCTTGGATACCTATTAAACATTTGTTTCCATCGTTGCAAGAAGATCATAAAATTTTCACCATTCTTTTCTTTAACATTGCATAAATCCAGCATTGTTATCTCATTTCTTACATTGTAGGAGTATTGTGAAATAAACCTATTCACGAGTTCTTGTTCTTGTTGTTGTAGTTGTTGTAAGAATTATTGTAAAGCTTTAGCTCTCCTTTCTTTACCATCACATCTTCTATTTTGAGACCATTCTCAATCATCTTGGCGAAAGGAGGACATTGCATTTTTAGATGATAACTCATTTCATTGATAAGATTATCAATGAATATATCCATCTTTTGTTGATCAGGTACATCTCTGGATACCTATTAAACATTCGTTTCCATCGCTGCAAGAAGATCATAAAAGATTCACCATTCTTTTGTTTAACATTGCATAAATCCAATATTGTTATCTCATTTCTTACATTGTAGGAGTATTGTGAAATAAACATATTCACGAGTTCTTCAAAAGATTTGATTCCTGATGGTAATCTGGAGAACCATTCCATTGATTGTCCATTTAAACTCCCGGGGAATAGACGCATCAAGTAAGTTTCATCATGTGTAAATTCCATACTCATAGTACAAAACTCCCTAATGTGATCTTGAGGATCAAATTTCCCATCGTATTTGTCATATTTAGGGATCTCGCAATATTGTGGAAATGGTATCATATTCAAACTTTTATCAAAAGGATATGGGCAAATATCTTCCAATGAATACTTCTTGGAGCTTGTTCCATTCTACATATCTTGTATCTGTTGTTGTAGAGTTTGCATTTGTTGAGTGAGATTTAACAATGGATTATCCATACGGCTTCTCCTTGTCTCTTCATAAGTTCTTCTTTCACTACGCTCTCTTCTTGTGTCATCATGTTCTTTTCTTGTTTCTTCACGACTTTCTTTGTTTATGTCTTCGTTATTTGTATATATCTGTGTTTTGAGTATTAATTGTTTCTGCATCTTGTTTCAAGCCTTCTATATTAAAGTCTTGTGGCAATTTAGCTCCTGATTTTGCCAACATCAAAAGATATTTTGCTTTTTTCTTTGCTAATAATTTTTCCATTAGTCTATCAAATTTGAAATCTAGCTCAAGGTCTCTAATGGTGTTATTGATCGCTTCTTCATCAATAGCCGTATACCCAAAAGTGTGAAACATTGAATTATCTTCTTCTTCCATTTGTTTTTGTTGTTTTCTGAGTTGTTCGTATTGAGCTCTAGTCCAAATTGGCATGTGATTGTTTTGATTTTTTTTTAAGTTTTCTAAAGATGACTTAATAGGTGATTATTGGTTTAGGAAGGTATGCTTTGTTGATTTTACCACTATTGTTTGTTCGTTGTGATAAAGCGTCTCTTTGTTGAAAAGCACGTCCTTGCAAAATTTCTCTATCAAATTCTGTCCCACAGCCACGTAAATAGTGACAAAACGGCATAGGAATGTCCTATGTTTCAATAAGATCTTGCGATTGATATACAAGAATCTTATCCTTTTCTGGGTAGCTTTATAACTGGGTTTTCTTTTCTTGAGGCGATACTTAAAAGTCATATAAGCATATGATAGTTTACAAGTTTGCTTGATTCCAATGTGAGCGTAATTCTGATTTTGATATAACCAATGTTCAAAATAGGAAAGATATATCCAAGGTAATGAACACAAGGTGGATTGATCAAGTTTCGTGATAAAGGATTTGATATATCCTGATGAGAAACTGACAATGATGTTGATTTTTGCACTTAAGTTGTTTGAATCAATAGCTTGTTGAATGTTTTATGCTTATGGAAACTTTTGGGAAATAGCCTATTCGATTGGTGACCCAGTTATCGAATTAGTTTGAAAATGTGTGATAGTTTAAAGACAATTCTACTCAAGAAGTGTTTTGATACTGATTTTGAAATTTTGGTTTGATATGCTTTGTCTCAGATGTGAGAAAGCATTTGTGTTAACTTTTTTTTTTATCAAAAGTGTTAACTTATTGGATAAAAGCGCTATTTTGTTGCTTGAAAGCACTACTCTGACTATGTTTCAAGGATTCTTTTCAAATTTTCCAGCAAGTTGTTGGATTTTTGCTCATCTTTAGATGATGTCTTTCTTCAATTTTTGGCCATTATGAACATGTTATAGACATAAAAGACACAATGTTTGAAAAACAAAATGCACAAGCAAGTACAAATCTTATGGCAGGCTGAGACAATAACTGTTGAATCTCAATGGGGTTTCCCCCAAGGCTACGCCATTCATAGCAGATATTTAGATGCTTGACCCTATTGGCTCCACCCTCGGCACTCACTTCTCCGGGGCAACTAGGCACTAGTTTCCATGAAAACGCCTCATGGCAAACTTTATATCTCTACTAAGAACCATATGTGTGTGTGCCGCTTCAGAGGTCCGACCTCCTGTGCCAACAATTAGAAGGATTTTGGCAACTAGTAAAAGTGGTTTTTAGTAAAGGCTTCTGGTCATGTGGCCATGCGACACTTTCATCTTTGTAAATACAGAAGGTTCCCAGCCTATAGAGGTTACGCTCCATAGGGTTTATGGGGAAATATAGTGTCGGTATGAACTTATCAACACATGTTGCTTGTGACTTTTGTCACAAACACGATTTATTTAGAGTGGATCGAAAGGACTTGGTATTAGCCCATTTCCACTTTGGGTCGTTCCCCTCTCACTGGCCCCCTCGAGGAAGCTCGAGAAGGCAGACCCTCTAAAGGTTACACATAAAAGAAAGTAGGTCTTGTTTTTTGATCATCGTATGAAGGTGAGAGCATACTTACCTACTACTTCATCAAGCATGGAAAACACAAGTTTATTTTAGCTTTCTAAAGTCTATGTGCAACTACTTTAAAGAAGTCACTTAAAATACAAGTTGCATGCTGTCAAATTATCCCCTTAGTTAAGCTAAATGAGCAAGATATGATGTGTTACTTTCCAAAATAAAACTCTTAATTAAATACATGAAGAAATGCATGAAGTTTGCTTAAAAACAATCCTGCACATAGATATGTTAGTAGTTTGAAATTTTTTAATTCTTGGACATTCGGACCTGTAGGAAAAGTTTGTTAGTTGTAAATAAAAGCACTATCCTAACAAATGTGTTGTCTTTCACCTCAAAAGCTCTAACCTAGAGGACAAAAGTGTGAACCTGCGATACAAAAGCACTGCTCTATGGACAAAGAAGCGAGAAATTACTGACAAAAGCACTAACCAAAATGACACATGCGGTAACCTGTGGGACAAAAGCACTTCTTTGAGGATTAAATGCGTTGATTTGCAGACAAAAGCGCTAACCTAAATGCCAAATGCGTTAACTTGTAGGACAAAAGCGCTAACCTATTAAATAAAAGCGCTATCAAAACTCACACAGACGTGAATCTGGATTACAAATGCGTTAAATTTATTTTTGTGAGAACTAGACAGGATATTAGAAAGATATATGCGAGGCTCTGGCCCCACGGTGGGCGCCAAAATGTGTGGACTTGAATTTTATCATCAGAATACTACCTGCAACATATTAGTTTCACAAAATACAAAAGAAATGCTACAAGAAATCCAAACTCAACCAATGAAACTAAATGAAATGAATATTAAAATAAAAACACTATTTTTACCTTCACGATTTAAGTCTCATTGTGTCCTAACTCCATTGTTTCTGGTTGCAGATGATGTGCTCTCAGACAACCAGTGATAGCTTCCAAGATGGCATATGAATAATGGACTAATAATTGATAGTTAATTGATACTATGATATGCAATGCAAATGATTTAAAGCTAAATGATTATGCTAAATTGCTTCAATATTAAAACTCACAGATGCATAAGTTTTCTCAAATTGTTAACTTGAAAACTCACTCGAAGACTAACTCTTTCTCAACTCAAACTCCCACTTTTATAGACTTTTGAGAGGATAAGATGATGTGGCCTAAATCAACGGTCATGATCAGATCTGCAGATTTGGATGGCTGTGAGCAAAGGTGAAGGTTGAGAGAAAGGGGGAAGGAGAAGACAAGTGTCACTCATCTCACCTTGGCTGGGTTGTTGACTGAGGAAATCTAGGGATGGTTGGAGAAGATTTAGGCATGAGAGGACGAGTGGACTCAAATCCTTCCTAAGATGTAGGGATGTTGGAGAGAATATAGAAGAAGGTTAGGAAATATGTGTACGTACACAATATTTCATTTATTTTGGAGGTTGGAGATAAGTGGCTAATAAATGTTTATTTAATTAATTTTGTTGAATTAATTTAGCCACTTGATGGATGAGTTGGCAAAGGAAAGATGAAGTGGAGATGGAAGGATGAGTTGGAAAAGAAATTAAATAATTTAGAAATCATTTAATATTTGAGACTATTGGATAGAAGAATAGTCATTAAATATTAGATATTTAATTGATTGATTAGAGGAATAATTAAATATTAGATATTTAATTAATTGATTAGAAGAATAATTAAATATTAGATATTTAATTAATTGATTAGAAGAAAAGGATAAATGAATTAATTAATAAAATATTTCAATTAAATTAATTAATAGAAGGACATGAAATGAATTAAATAAATTATTCTTTTCAAATTAACTATTTAATGGAACAATAAATATTTATTTAATTGCTCATAGCCATTTTTTATGTGTATACAACAGGTGATGCGGGTTATAGGATCTCATCGGACGCAATGAAGAAGATAAGTGAATGGGGTTGTTGGTTCCTTCAAAACCAACGCTCTACCTACATTAGAGTGAGTGGATTCACTAGGAACCCATTTCTTCTTCCACGGTTCTACAAAAACAATATTATTATTCTTGAATATACTAGACAAATTGTAGGATTGCAGTCGCTCCTAACCCTCAAGCATAAAATTGGGGTTACTTTTCCAATTTCATTGGAATATTATACATGCCAAAACATTTAAGCAGCTAAGGCAACTGAGTAAGAGCTATAGGACCTTAGCCTAAAGGAGTTTAACTATGAAAGATAGGTATGACCCAATGGGTAAGCTGAAACAAATGATGCCAATCTCATATCCAGGTCACCTGCCGGCATTGGAAGATTTCTGGGCGGATATGCAGGACAACTTTGAGGCTTGGGAGAGAAGATATCACGGATTGCCAATTCCTTAGATCAGGAACTTTAACATAGAAACCAATCTCCCTAAGGATCTCAGGGATGATGGAGAGATACTGGACCTAGTATACAAGGAAAAAGGGATTGATAAGAAACCACTCTCTCCTATTTGATGGTAATTTCAAGAAATTGTTGATGTAGATACGGTCTCAGGAAAAGTAATTGAAAGAATAATGCAGTGGTTGAATTTGAGGATCCATCCAAGCACGACGAAGGAAAAGAAGAAAGGTAAAGCAATGGATAGTCCTCAATCCAAAACAACCAAGGAGTACACTAGATGAACTAGATCCAAAAACTGCTGCTTCAACCATTGATAAAGGAGAATTAATGAAACAACTTGATACAAAAATGAAGGAGTCCCAACTCCTCAAGACAACAGTTGAACATGGGATAACCACCAGATTGCAAGCAGTTCCTCGAGCTTCTATCCATCCCGTTGTTCCAACTATTGGGATCATACCGGGAGAAGGTATCTCCCAAGCTAAGACCACTGAAACACAAGCACAAACATCAACACCTACTCCCATTCCAACACAAGAGCAGGTAATAATTCATAATATTGAAATAGATTTTGACTAGGATGATGAACCCATTGCAGTGGTTGCTCAAAAAAAGAAAGGTGAAACAAAGAAAAAGCAACCCACTATTGAATAGGTTCATGATACAACACCCAAAGCCCAAGAAGAACTTGAGATTCGGGTACAACCAATGGATGTACAAGTATAAATGATGGAGGCAGAAGGATAGGAAGAATAGGATGAAAGAACGGTCCTCACTCCTCAAGACCAAGAGAACCTTCTTAGACAGCTAGAGGGAGGTGAGGAGAAACAGATAGATGAATTTGAGAAGGTGTTTGACGAAGAGGTGACTGAAAGGTTAGAAGAGTTAGCTAAACAACAACAATTAACTCATGAACAGGTCCTTCAAGCCAACCTTGCTCAACAGGTGTCTCGAATCCCACAATAGCAAGAAGGTCCTCTACCCTAACAAACTCATGAGCAAGAGAAACAAGAAGAGGAAGAGCAGGAACAACGAGAGGAAGCACGCAGGGTTACTGTAGAAGTAACAATACAGGGAGGGGAGCAAGACGACAATATGCCCCAATGGTTAAACTTCACTTTCAAGAAAAAAAGGAGAAAGTTGTCCTCCCAAGCATCACTTTGTAGCAAGCAATTATCGAGTCTCCAAGGAGAGCCAAGAAGGCCAAAACAATTCATCATATTTCTAGAACTGACACAGGGGACGTAATCACAAGTATAACAACTCCTATACGGAATACTGAAGGACAACCTCAATCCATCTCAAAATATCAAGTATCAGAGGTCAATTTGGGTAAACAGACCACGTGGGGAGAGATTGCTACTTTAATTATTGTGACTTCCATTGCTCAGACCAGGATGGAGAAAGAACATAAGACCAAAACAGAAGTTAAAGCACAACCGAGGCAATATAAACAATTGAACATGGAGATAGCCAGGCCACTTGACTCCAGAGTAGATGACACCTTGCCATCTACTTCATCTCTCCCACAAGGTGATATAAAAGCATTATACGAGATGAGGAAAGTGGCAACAACAATCAAAACATGGGCTCAAGATCAGTTGAGTAAAATCAAAATGTTCTTGCAAGATACAATGGAGGTATTTGAAGAAGCCCGTTTCAATGAGAAAGTTCTTATTTACTGTTTTGCACAGTAGGAATGAAAACTCCTTAAGTTCTCAAGGCAGCATAAGACACTTAAGAAAATCCAAAGACTGGGAGAGACGGTGATTGCAAAGGAGGACCTACTGGGAGGAGAAAATATCAATAGTCTACAATCATGCATAGATATTTTGGAGTTAAAGATGGAGATAATGGAGCAGTGCCGCATCAAGGTTCTTAAAGAACATCCTCCACCCCTTAACATGCTTGAACAATATGAGCAATTCATCATCAAACTGCTAGGAAAATATGGGTCTAACCTTAAACAAGGTGGAATGTTGCATCAAAAAACTATACTTAATAGATGGGATTCTTACATGGCTGACCATTTTGCAACCACTGTTGAATTCAATATAGAAACAATGAACATATACATGTATGTGGTATTCCAATGTCAGGGAATTGAGGCAGTGATTGATGAAATGGTCAGTAGGCTAAAGAGTACAAATGAAGTACTCAGAGTATCCAAATTACAGATGGAGTATATTACTGACCCACTTGCTGCTTCCATAGATTGCTTCATCGACAACTACCAAAAATACAAGAAAAATAAAAGACAAACAGGTAGTTAGTCATATAATGCATATTAAAGCAATATCATTGCCTCAACCACTGCATTATTAACTCACTTATTGTCACGCTTGCTTTTATTTTGCATCATCCTTGCATGATTTGAAGATCCTGGAGCTGATGCATCACCAAAAACATGAACTACAAGCACCAGTTTAGTAACAGTTAAGTGGAGTTCATAGGCAATGACTTGCATGTCAACTACGATTCATCTTTTTGTAACTAAATATTAAGCATGATTTAATCCTAGGGTATAGGGATGAAACACTATAAATTGTAAAGTTTGGGGTCATTTAGAGGGTCTGCAAATTGATGATTCAAGGCCATTTAGTTAGAGAATTTATACTTTTTCTGCAATTTATTCTCATAACTATTTTGTTATACATTTTGAAGATTAATACAAAGCAACTTGTGGATTGCCTGATCCACAATACGTGTCTTCGTAGTTGATATTCTTCGCAATCTGGTATCTTCTTTCATTTGAATCAACAACTTGTCCTTTCAGTTTTATTGTTTTATGAATCATATTATGCATGTGAATGGTGTATGAGGATGAAATGGTAGAGCAATTTTATGATCTTTTGATATCCAATTTCATTTATATGTGAGTTGACTAACTTTGCATATTTGTTGGAACGTTATTTGAAAGCTGATTGAATGTTATTGATAATACTCCTCTGTGATGCGTCAACTTCGTAATTTGCTCAATTGTTAAGTATTGGTATTGTTATTGTCTCTTGTTACCCTGATTGATCTTTTGACGTTTCTTTATTAAAGTTAAAATTAAAAAATACAAAAAAAGGATTTTGTTTGTTCTATTCCAACCAGCAGGCCCCTTGATAGGTACAGTTACATCAACCACTAAGTTACCCAACGCCATCGTGACCCGACTACAAAGACCTTGGAGTTGTTAGTCTTTAAGATTGACTCCTTTTCAGAAGAGGTGGTATATGTTCTCATATCCTACCTGATTGTTGGGGAGTGTGTCAAAATACTCATCAACACTAAGGTTTCAAATGCTTCTGTATATACACAACTAATCCATTTCCAAAACCTATATAGAATGAATACCCTCAAAATGGAGTATTCATTTACGACTGCCTCGATAAACTAATCATATGATTTAAGAAAGACTCTTATTGAATCACATTTATGCATAAGAATTGCTTACTTTTTTATGTAACGCAGATTATACTAAGGTTTCAAATGTTTCCTCATATACATAAGTAATCCATTTCCAGAACATATACAAAATGAATACCCTCAAAAGAAAATATTGGTAATTGATTCAGTTTGCATAAGAAGCAAGTCAAAGCATAAATTTTATGGAATGAAACATGCTTGTGGTTTGCTATTAGTTGGCGAAATGTGGTTGACTTGTTCTTCTCTTAATTGTGCACTCGAGCTACAATCTCTTTACAGCTGCTTTGCTCAATAAGTATTCTTGTTTGTTCTTTTACCAATGCTTTCTTTCTCGTTGTGATTAATCTCAAAAATATATTTTTCTTTCATTATAAAGTCAAACTTCAAAATGATATCCAATTCGCATGTTCAAGACATAGTTATCTCGAATGCTCCATCTAATTGCCCACATCAGTTTGATTGTTTTAGCTAATGAAATTATTATTATTTTTTCAAACATGTTTATTTAAAAAAACTGCATCTAAACTTAAATTAATATTTGTTTGCATATGGAAAGTTTCTATAACATGATTAGTTAAAAAAAATGCATTAATAACATGTTAAATACAACATGATTACTATAGTTCTAAGATGAACTAAATCTAATAATAATGACAATATAATAATTTTTTAAGTGAAATAATGAACAAATATGATATATTTCCATGTAATTTATCTATATTCTTCTATAAATAAGTATGCTATAATCTATACATATTATAAATCATTAGATTAATTTATGTTTACACATAATTAACTATATTCTTCTAAAGATAAATATACTAATTCGATAATATATATATTACAAGTTATTAATTAATCTAGATTAATTTTATGTTTATGTATATGCATGTTATTGGCTTAGCCTAAATTAAGCTTCGGAAAAGCATTTTCCTTCACCCCTTGGCTTAGGGTTTTCTTATAATCCAATATATACGTAGATGAAGAGTTAGGGTTTTCTTTTGACCTTGCAGGGGCGGCTGGTGGAGGAGTAGAAGGAAGCAGCATGAGTCACAGGAAGTTCGAGCATCCCAGGCATGGATCCCTCGGATTCCTTCCTCGCAAGAGAGCTCGTCGTCACAGAGGAAAAGGTAAGAGAAATGGGAAAAACCCATCAATTTTTGCAATAAAAATTTCAATTTACAGAAAACAAACCGAATATGTAAATATCAAAAAGCTTCAGTATACAAAAATACAAGGTCTAATCTAGGCCTTATGGTATTGAATGACAGTGAAGTCGTTTCCGAGGGATGACCCAACAAAGCCCTGTAAGCTGACGGCGTTCATGGGATACAAGGCCGGCATGACACATATCGTCAGAGAGGTCGAGAAGCCCGGATCCAGTGAGCCTACTTTCTTAATCTATTTGTTTTCAACACACATTATCTTGTTTTGACACTTTTTAACTTATAGTTACATGGTTATTTTGCAGAGCTTCACAAAAAGGAGACCTGTGAGACGGTGACTATCTTGGAGACTCCACCCATGGTGATTGTGGGTGTGGTGGCCTACATCAAGACCCCTCGCGGTCTTCGCACGCTGAACACTGTGTGGGCTCAGCATCTCAGCGAGGAGTTAAGGAGGCGCTTTTATAAGAACTGGTACAAGGCCAAGAAGAAGGCTTTCACCAAGTATGCAAAGAAATATGAGAATGAAGATAGCAAAAAGAGCATCGAGGCCGAGCTTGAGAAGATGAAGAAGTATGCCTCTGTTATCAGGGTTCTAGCTCACACTCAGGTAAGAGGACTGACATTTTTTAGGGTTTATCCTTGCTTATGAGAAACAAGGAACACAACTTTTAATCCGTTTTCTATTTTCTATTTTCAATGCTGGGAGGGTCCGAAGATTAAGGAACTTTGAACACTATTTGATCTAGGTAAGCATTAGCGTTAATAGTTGGATATATGGCGCAGTAGCCGGAGTGGGTCAGATAAATCCAACAGACTCCAAGCAGCATATAGATCACATTTGCACAACAGAAGCAAAAAAAAGCCGAAACTCACATTGGGACATTGGGAAGTGAACACAGTTTTATAAAATCTTTAGGTTTCCAATACAAAATTATTAGATTCAGCCCACACAGGCAGCCGTAGTCTTGATGCAACCAAATGGGAAATGGAAGCAAGTCCAGCGGACTCAAAATAGATCTGGAAACAACTTCCAGTTACAGCAACCGAGGCCCACTCTACATGCGGACACATCTCACCTCTTCTCTTAGATTACTGATATCACAAATGCTCTGCTTCGGTCGCTCAAACACAATTGCAGACCAACAAGAAGGCAGCTCCTCGATCACAGCAAAAAGGTGTCTTCAAATGGTTACACATTTATCTTTACGTAGGCCTGAATTTCATCAACTCTTAATTGCTTGGCAACTTCTAGATCTTGAGAAAATAAGATCAGATAGACAGTGGAGATAAATAAAACCACATTAGTCATCCAATTGAGGATCCCCGACTTAACAAAGACAGACCATATGGGAATTAGTGAACCTTGCCAGCCAAAACTATGAAAATGAAACAAGCAAAACAACGCTAAAATGTTGTTTTTTTGGTTTTGATTTTGATTGCTCGTGAACTTACATGGGCACGATCCTTCAAACTCAATAAACTTTCGCTTGCAGAATTTTTAATCCAATGTGCATGTAATATCTTGAATATAATATTTTATGATATATACCCAATTTCAGTTCACTCAAAAATTGCTTAGGATTAACCCCAAAATGAAGGAATATTTTTATTTGCTATATAATTATCAATTGTCCAACAAGTTTGCTTAGGTCCTCAAGGGCTTGCTAGAATGTAGTATCAAAAAAAGCCCTTAATCGACTTGATGAACAATTGGTGATGATGCCATCTAGATCCATACTGCTGCTATATAATTATCATCTGTAAAGTGCTTATCATATAGACTGGTGTGATCTAAAAGGATATTTTAATGAGCTGCTCAAGGAGGTGTTTTCAATGCGTCAGAATTTGCTACTAGTTTAGATTGGTGAGATGCACCTGAATGCAATGTCCCCTCCTTGAAATTAAATCAAGATTGACCCAACAACCATTTTAACATTTCTCACAGGTCATGGAAACCTGACATTAAATGAATGGGCTTTGATTATAACTGCCGTCATTGTGCTATCCAAAGTTAGGTGGTTGCGGGAGACATCAAACCAAGTCAATAGTGAAAGAAAGTGAAATACCCCTTAGACATAAAGGTTGTAATTACCAACAATAATGCCATGGGAATAAATAAGCTCTGATTTAAGGCTGCAATTCACAACAAAGTTAATGCTTTATTGCCAATTCCCACACAACCAATAGAAGGATTAAGTAAAATATTTAAATATCTAAGCCTAAAGGAATTTAGAAGTGGGTGGGCTCTAGTAGGAAGAGGTGCTAGCATAAAGTCTACAATTAGTTAGGGATGAGGCAACCCCACCTTTATGCCAAATCTTAGAAGAAAATAAGAAAAGGAACAAAAGAAAGAAGCGTTGGGGTTTATTGACCATGAGGGTCTAAACCAAGAATTTAATGCCTATTTGATGAAAATAATTTCAAACAAATAAGATGTGGTGGATCCCTCATCCGTGTCGCAATACTTAGGGAAATATTGTTTATATTTTGAAATTCATGTCAAGAGAAAAGGAGTGGGGGTCTCATAATAACAAATATAACAGGTCCTTAATATATAAGTTAAATCCTCAACACGAAAAAATGCAATTTATTGTAGGGTTTAAATAATAATATAAATTATAATTGTAATTATAATTTATTTTTAATAAAGTAACATTTAAGAGGTACATCTATTGGGGGAAGTTATTTTTAAGGGAGGCCATGTAAGAAGGGGCATCATTGAGAAACATTTAATTATTTGAATTTTACCCCTTGTGAGCATGGAACTACGATTCATGATTCTATTAACTTGAAGATGAGACCCCTCTAGATCTAGAATTGAAGGATGAAAACCTACAATTCCTTGAGATTGATTTTACACATAAATCACAATTGTGTTGACTTGACTAATCATTTTGTAGGTGTTGATAAAGATTTCAAGGTAATAATATTTACTGCCCATAGACAAATTTGATCACTATCCATGGAGATTTTTAACTATCCAAACTATTATTGTGAGCTAGGGTGTATAATATTTAAGAAAAATTAAATGATATATTACACTAAACACCATCAAAAGTTGCAGAAAATCCATCACAATATAGTTGTAAATTTGCAAGATTTGCCATTGAAAATATTGTCACATTTCTCTCAGGTTTGCTATTTAATATTTGTCATTATTATCTAGACTTCATCTCTAGTTTATGCCATTGCAAATACAATCTGTCCTTTGGATAGCAAATCAATTTAATAAAATTTGCACTATTATGTTGACTTTGATGTCAAGTAAATTTTGACAATATAAATTGCTTCAACCTTGACAAAGATTATGGATTGTTGCAAACCAGCTATGAATTGTACATTTGGAAGGATATTTCTATAATTACAACTTGAAAATGAACCAAATTTGCACAATGGTGGTTTTTGTTTGAATACTCCAAAATTCCAAATAATTGTGAGTTTTCATCCTCCAATTCTTGACTTGGAGGGTTTTCATTCTCTAGGTTAATTGAACCAAAGTTCAATGATCCACTAGGGAGTAGAAATTAGAAAATAGAATGGTTGATCAAATATGCCTCCTTGCTTGGCTTCTCTAAAAGGGCTTCCCTCCAAAAGAGAACTCTTCAAATTTCCGTCATGACCATGGATTGATATTTGAGAGGGATTATTTAAATTAGACTTTAATTATAGTAGATGTTATTTTATATTTTAACTCTACGTGAACTCCAATTTATTATTATTTCATTTAATGCTATCACTTAAGCAGCCCCCTTTTGTGACATTATCACCTTAATTTATTATTATGGGCGCAAATAAATGCATTATGGGGATTTGGTTTTAAATTGGCATAACTTGGAAGAGGGGACATTACAATTCATCTTGCGCAATATTGCTTTTATTCAAGCAATCATAAATTAGGATGAAGAATTTTTGCTACCTCCCATGTAGCATCATTTACAATAAGATCTTTTTCGTTGGACTATGTATCATGCCATTGTTTTGTTCCTTTGAAATTTATAATTGCCTTAGTAATAAGAATTAGTTTCCCTTTATTTAGTGAGGGTAGCTCTATTGGCGAAATAATTTGACTTCTTTATGCTGGTTCTAAATTAGAGACATGAAATACATTATGAATTCTACTATTATCTAGTAATTCTAGTTAATATGCAACCTTCCCAGTTTTTCGTTTGATTTTGTTAGGGTAATGGAATTTCGGTTTCATTTTATTTGCTCCATTCTTCTACAAGGATGTAGCCTCAAGAAGACCATCTTTACTACTTTGAATGTTCTTTCAATTTAGTAATGATTTGCATATAACTTATGTTGATTTAATGTTCTCTATAATTTTTGCTTTCATTGATTGCCAAATCAATGAAGGATAAAGCATCATGACTATACAAGGTTTGTAAGGTGTCATCCGAAAGGGCATATATAGTGTTGTAGTATTTTTCCCCCAAATAAAGCCCATTTTATTAAGGTTGTTTGTTGCCTTCCTACATAATTTCTCAAACAGCCCTCAATCCACTTGACTATTTTCATCCATCCATAATGTGGGTGATAACCAGTGCTTGGAGACAATTCAATTTCTATTAAATGAAAAAGCTTTTGCCAAAACAAGTTCAGGAACCTACCATCTCTATCATTTACTATGTTTTTGGCAACCCACGCATTTTGAGAACTTATTTGGAAAATAGATTAGCCACTTTAGGGTGTCTTGAGTGCTGAAGATATGGCAAAGAAATGACCATATTTAGTGCATGTATAGTGTTTACCTTGTGCCTTAGTCCTATATTAAAATCCATTAAGATACTTTCTCATTTCTAGTTTGGAATTGGTGAAGTTGTGATATCTCTATAAGAAAAATATGATTTGTTTTGTTGGCAAGTAAGGCATTCCTTGATGGTCCTAAGAACTTCTCTAAGATCCTTCCATGAAATTTCTCTCTAATTTGTTGGTAAGTCTTGAAGTAACCTTGATGTCTTGCTAGTGATGTGTCATGAGAAGCCTTAGAAAAAGTAGTCCTTACCTTCATTCCCAAGGAAAGATAAATTCTCTCTTTATATAGAATAAGGTCATTTACATTGTACCTTTCATGTTGGATCCTCCCATCAAGATCAATATCCAATGCTTCCTCATATTCTGCTATTATGTTAGCCTTCTAATTAAGAGAAATATTTTATATTGAACATAAGTAAGGCTTCTTAGATAGAGCATTTGTTTACCACTCATTTTTTACCATTTGCATATTTAATATCAAAGTCACAGGCTTGAAGCTTATCAACCAATTTTGTTGTTTGTCATTCAAATCTTTTTGGTTGAGAAGAAACCTCAAATTATTGTGACCTATTTTTACCACATGCCATATATTGCCAATATCTGTCACAAGCATTCATAATGGCTAGCATCCCTCTATCATAGATTGAATCATTTGTTTCAGTGTGTTTGCTCTTTGTTTTTAAAAGCTGTTGGATGTCCCTTTTACATAAAAATTGTTCAAACAACTTGATTGGATGCATCACATTCTATAACAAATGGAAGTGAGAAGTTTGGAATAGCTAGTACATATACTCACTTTCTTGAATTAATCAAAAGTTTATTGAGCCATCTTTGTCCAAACAAGTACCCTTTTTTGCCCAAATTTGTCAATGGAACAATCAATTGAGAGAATCCATTGATAAATTTTCTATAATAACTACAAGGCCTAAAGGACCCTTTCGATTGAGTTAAATTGGTTGGTGGAGGCTAATCTAAATTAGCTTAGGTAACTATATGAATCAACTTTAGGTAACTAAATCAATCAATCTTGTTGACAAATTAATCAATTTAGTTAACAAATCAATCAAAATAGCTAACTAATTGATTGAATTAGATTAGAACTCAAATGATACAACTTGCTAATTACTTCCATGCAAATGGGTAATAGTTGCCACCTCTCCACATCCATTCCACCATCAATGGGAGTAAACTCATGATCCAAGATCAAATTCTAGCCTTTTATCTGTTTCATTAAATTACAAATTAAGGTCAAATTCATCATTTCATCATTTCAATTTGGAACACAAGTAGATGATGTCCATGTAAGCAACAAGCATTCTATCATTTGCAAAGCACATCCATTTGTCCAAAGTTATTGCATTTTGGTTTCAATTCATTATGTTTATGCAATTTATCTTTTTGCTTTATTGGAGATAAGTATGTGATTCAATTTTAAAATTTACATTTTGTTTTGTTGAAAACTTTCTTCTGTGTTTGAATCTTATTCCCATGGTGTATACAAACAAGGGGAGATCTCTTACATCATTCCATTGACACATGCTTGTCTCTTGTATCATTCTTTAAAGATAGCAAAAATAGAAATGGCCGAAGTGACATTGCACAAGTTTGAATCAAGGGCATCTTTCAAATCTATTTAATATGAAAGGAATTGAAAAACTTTTGGGCTAATTGCAAAAATGAAATTTGAGATAGGAAGAGAAGCTTCCCACAATTTGATGTCCTATCAAATGCAAGTTTTGCTGATCACAAGAGTACTTATAGAAGCTTAGGGTGGTTTGAAATTTTTTGATCCCTCTTATGACAAAAAGGGATTGTAGATAAACCATTTTCAAAAATAAATTGGAATAGCAAGGAATTGAAGGCCACTAAGGAATGTATATAAAGGGTCATTGAATTGAGCTTAAAATGGTTAGAGGAGAAGAAGAAGAATCTCAAGCTATTAAGGGGAATGTTCTTAAGGAAGGAAAAGGAGGAAGAGGAACACCAAAAACACAGCAAAGACCTAGAAATAGCCTCAAAGCCACCTCTGAAGTTTGTAAATAAAGGAGATTGAGAGGAAGATTTTGAAGAGGAAACATAGAAGTTAGAAAGGAAGAAACCAAAGATCAAGTTCTTTTGTTTAAGAAAAATTCGAAGAGAAGGTTAATCCTAGGTGTGTGGAGCTTCTCTTGCACCTAATCCTTTGTTGAGTCTTCAAGCTAAACGAAGGAAGAGAACACCAAAAACATGACAAAGCACTAGAAATAGCCTCAAAGCAACTTTTTAAGGCTATAAATAGAGGAGAATTTAGAAGAGGAAATGCATTAGTCAGAAATGAAGAAACTAAAGGTCAGTTTTTTTTGTTCAAGAGACTCAACTAAGAGATGGTTACCCCTAGTCCTATGTTGAGTTTTCAAGCTAAACAAGGTTTTGTATATATTGTTTATCTAACTCTATTGAAGGAATTCCTAAGATGCTAAAAGAATGTTCCCCATCGCCTTCAATGTCTCCTAAGACACCTCCTATTGCCTCTCGTTTACATTCACTTACTATTGTGCCATCCATATTCGCCTCCTAGTTCTCCACCTCCATAGGGTTGTTCATTGGTATTATCTCCCAACTTGGATTTCTAGAAAAAATTCCAAGACTATATCAATTGCACACTCTCCTAGGAGAACTCCCATGTCATCCCAAACCAGATCTGCTTCATCTCCTTGCAGAAGGACACCAATTAACTCTCCCAATAAGAAACTCACCCCTTCATAGAAATTTATTGAGGACCAAAAGCCCCTTCTAAACCCCTTCATAGAAATTTCTTGAGGACCAAAAGCCCCTTCTAAACATGATTCCCAATAGTAGAAGTAAAGAGATAAGACGTAGCAAGAAGGATCAACGCCATAGGACACCTCCATTTGGTTTAATTAGATTATATAGGAAGAGAAGAGGGTAACTAAGCTTGTAACTAATGATTTTTCACTATTGACCTCTATGATTTCAAGCCTTCTCCATCGACAAAAGAGTGAGATTTCAAATTACAATTGTTGTACAAGGGTAAGACAAGCTCAAATTATCACCTGTTTGGTAGATGAAGTAGAAGAAAAAATGCAACCCTTTGATTGCTAAGTAACCGTGGATTAATTGGATAGGCAATCAATGGATGAAGTTTAGAAAGTTGTGAAGCTCTCCATTGATTTGATGATACAAAAGATTGATGAGGATAAAGTGACGAAGAAAGAGTTGTAAGAAAATGCTTCATATCTCACCCCCTATATGGAATATTTGGTTGTCTGCATTGAATCATCAGAAAGATTAGAAAGTTGTGAAGTCCTCCATTAGTTTGATGATACAAAAGATGGATAAAGTGATGAATGAAAAGCTGGAAGAAAAGTTTCATATCTCACTGCCTATATTCAACATTTGTTTGTCCCTATTGAATCATTGGCTGCTATACATACTTTGTAGTTTGGTTAAGCAATAAAGAAGCATATTCTTTCTGCTGGAGAACAAGGAAACATTGTCAGGGCCACCAAAACAAGGAATTGTGAGTTGCTTTCATTGGGATTCAAGGTCATGGAGGACACTGTTGCTTTGTATGATAAGATTTCAAAGGAGGTCAATGCCATGAAATTAACACTCGAAGGATCAAATAGAAAACTATAAGTTATAGAGAATAACTACCCTAAAGTTGTAGAGATGGATTTTCTTGCAAAATTTGTCTTATTTGCATTTGGTAGGGGCAACTTTTCATGAATATTGAATGAAAATGAAATGTGGTTTATATCACTTGTATCTTGTTGATGGTGGAGGCATGGTCAACTTGAGCATGTTTGTGTACTTTGGAAAGTGAATTGTTGTGCACATCAGCTGTGAGTTGTTCTTCAACCTATGTATGGAATAGGGTGGTTGCTGTAGTAACTTTCATAGTTGGTCCAATTCCTAAGATTGCAGTGTATTGGCTGTGAGTATTCAGGCTCAATGGAGATTGGTTTTATTAAGTTTTCTATTTGCCAAATTGTGAAAGAAGTTCAAGATTGCTTGTCTTAGTTTTAATTATTTTTCTTTCTTGCCTGTCATACTTTTTTAATCTTATGGTTAGATTAGGATTAGTTAGTTGCAATTTTAGTTTCAATTTTATGATTTTTTTGTCAGGTTTTCAAATAAACAAAATGATAAGTCTTGTCTGATTTGAGTCCAAAACTTGAAACGAGACTTGGGCTTGACATGGACTCGGCAAGGGTGACTTGACTCAAGACTAGGGGCTCGGCAAATTTTTTTGGTGCAGACTCAACAAGACTTGGCAAAGTGAAAAACCCAAGAAATTTAGAGATTTTTAAGGATTTAAAACTTGTTTCATGCACCCTTTATTTAATAAACTTTAAAGGCACAATTACCTCGTCAAATAGAAGTTAATTCGATCACATACACAAGTATAAACACAAATTGTAGCTGAAGGAAATAGCAAACTTAGATATATATATTATAAATATTGTCAAATTTATAAAAAACTCATGGAATGTAAAATCCATGACATTAAACTGCTTTAACTGCTGTCTATGGATTTATGTCAAATGTATAAAAAACTCATGGATCTCTGGTCCAAAAATTGAAGTGATTCTCCTGCTTATAATGAATCTTGATCATGGCAAATTAATTAATTCATTATAAATTTCAGAAATATACAGTTTTTTTATTTCAGTGCTGAAAGAAACTGTTTTGGGAGTAAAATCTGCAATAAAATTTTTGTTATAAATAGAACCCTACATACTTTTGGACTACACGTGGATGTTGTTGCAGTCACACATGCTTAGCCTATGCTGCTGACCTTTAGTATTCTGGTGGAGCGTACTGAATGAGAACCAAAATACTTTTCTACCTCACCTTTCGAGCATCATATAAACTTACAAACTTATATAGCTGTTTGGATTTAAAACCTTTTAAGTAGGGTAACTTTGGATGTTCCAACTTGGTGTGTCAAAACACACATCAACAGGACTTAAAACAGATCTGGAAACAAATTCTAGCCACAGCATCTTAGGCCCACAACATATACAGAGACTTCTCATCATGTCTCAAATTGCTCATACCATAGATGCTCTGCTTCAATATTTGGTCACTCAGACCCAAGCAGATTCAATATGCAGCCAACAAAAGATCCTATGTGCAAACACACATGTAGGCAGCTTTTCAATTGCTGGAAGTTGTCCTCAAATGGTTAGATGGTTGTCTTTATATAGACCCGCTTTCACCAACTCTCAACCACTTGGAAACTTCTAGAACTTGTGTAAATAAGATCTTATATACGTTGGAAATCAATAACAACAGATCAGTCATTCAATTGAGGATCCTCAATCCAAAAAAGACAGCCTCCATCTAGGAATTAGTGAACCACGTCAGTCATCTGCAACATTTAAACAAGTTGATCTTTTGGGTCCTGACCCAGACATCATGCATTGTAGGTTCTACCACATGGATAAATTGTTCAAGATGTGGACCCCAGACCAAGCAGGAGAAAAATTAAGCATACAAATGCAGTACATTACCATATGGTATTGATTTCAGAGGCTCAAAATTAAGGCAGATAAAGCAACATAGTTTTCAAATTGTCTTTCATTGGCTAATGTATATCCAAAATGTGATAAATGTTCTTACTAAAGAAAGCAAATAGAAACTGTTTGAAGGTGAATGCTCATTTTTTCAAATGACAGATACAATAGTTGTGCTTTAACTGCTGTCTATGGATTTATGTCTCTCTGCTTCATCAGATTGTGGATTGTTTATCAAAATCCTTAGATAATACTATTGGAAATTCCATACAAGGAGGGTTTTGTGAAAATTCTAGTCTTGAATTAGATGGATTGACAAGGCTTGGGTTTATGCCAAGCTTGATATCTAGACAGCATGCAATTTTAGAAGTGGATGCTTGTGTTATGAATTGTAATGTGTTCAATCTGGATTAAATTATGGAAGGTGATCTTATATTTTTAATTGTTTAATAAATGTTTAATCATATAGGTAGTATTTTCATATTCTACTGTACATTTCAGGTGAAGAAGATGAAAGGCTTGAAGCAGAAGAAGGCTCATCTGATGGAAATCCAAGTGAATGGTGGAACAATTCCACAAAAAGTAGATTATGCATACAACTTTTTTGAGAAGGAGGTACCTATTGATGCTATTTTCCAGAAAGATGAAATGATTGATGTGATTGGTGTTACAAAGGGGAAGGGGTATGAAGGTGTTGTAACTAGGTGGGGTGTCACAAGGCTGCCACGTAAAACACATAGAGGTTTGCGGAAGGTTGCCTGTATCGGTGCTTGGCATCCAGCCAGAGTTTCCTTCACTGTTGCCAGGGCTGGGCAGAATGGATATCATCATCGTACTGAAATGAATAAGAAGATCTATAAGATTGGCAAGCGAGAGCAGGAATCTCACACCGCACTCACTGACTTTGACCGGACTGAGAAGGATATCACTCCAATGGGTGGATTTCCTCACTATGGTATAGTAAAGGATGATTATATCATGCTCAAAGGCTGTTGTGTTGGTCCGAAGAAGCGAGTTGTAACTTTGCGTCAGTCACTCCTGAAACAGACGTCTCGTACAGCCTTGGAAGAAATCAAGCTTAAATTTATTGACACATCCTCCAAGTTTGGACATGGAAGGTTCCAGACATCATTAGAGAAGGCTAAGATTTTTGGTAAAGTGAAGGCATGATAGGGAAATTATGTGGTTCCTAGTAGTATCTGTAGCTGCAGGTGGTGTTTATTTTTCAAGAGCATTTATTATTATCCTTGAATTTTGAGATTGAATTTAAGTTGTTGAAAGTGACGAAACTACTATCATCCATTTAAAACTGTTGAGAATTATTATCCGGTGGTAATGTCTAAAGTAATTGTCACTGTACTAAAGATTGCTACTTCGAGTAAAATAGGCTGGTGTCATTAGCCTCTAAAATAGTTTTCATGCAAGTTATTGTCGTAAACTAATATATTTTGGTTGTTAATTGTCACTGCATCAAGGATTGCTACTTAGAGTAAATCAGGGTGGTGATGGTGGCCTCTGAAATAAATTTGATGCAGTTTACATTCTATAAACTAATCTTTTAATGGTTGCACTTTATTGTCACTGCATCAAGGATTGCTACTTAGAGTAAAACAGGGTGGTGATGGTGGCCTCTGAAATAAATTTGATGCGGTTTACATTCTATAAACTAGTCTTTTGATGGTTGCACTTTTTTTTTTTTTAATAAGAGAAATTTCACGTGTTCATTATTTTACCTAAAAATTGTTGGGACAATTGGTTTTGGGTGACTCTGATTCTTACCCTGTTTTCAGAGTCATGTAGATGTTACTTGTCGAGGCAGCTTGATTAAGGTTTCTTATATGGATGTTTATCCTGCTTGCCTTTTACGACATGATCATATTGCCATATCCTTTTGTTTTAATTGATTTTTATCTTAGGAGATGTAACTTTATTTCAAGTTTTGACTGCTGAAATATTGTTTCTTTTATTTCTACAGCCATGTTAGAATTAAGAAAGCGTTGCAATGTTATATTGTTTTATTGGTTACTTCATTGTTGCCACATAACTTGGTTTTGATTTCAGAGAGTTTTTGAGCATTCCCTCTCTTATTTTTTGTTCACTGGCTTTTAATGGAATAAACCTTTTGTTGATAGGGATTTTTAACTTGGTTGTCTGTTCATTCATTATGATCATTTTCATAACCATTTTCTTTTAGTGGATTAATTATATTTTGCCTGCTGGAATATTCAGATTCTTTTATTTCTATGACATCCTACTTAAACAGAAAATTCTAATATAAATTTCTGTAGGCCTTCTTTTAACATTTTACTTTCAGATGGTGTCTCAATGTCCAATTCCTTTATATTCATTGATTATGTTAGCTATGCACGGAACATTCTTAAAGTCATCCTTTGTCTTCTATTGAAGATTGAGAATTATAATGCTAGTTATTGCATCTTTTATAAATTCTTTTTATTTAATTGTTTCTTTGCAAAAAGCTTAAGTTGAAACTTACAATTTACACAGTTTGCTAGCTAGTTATCTTAAGATACCTGAGTGATACAGATGATAAATTTCTCTTAATCTGGATAAGACAATTTGGTCCAGTAACCTGTCACGCCTGTTTCTTGCTTGTTAAACTAGCGTATTTTCTGGTGCAATGCTTGTAGTTTTTATAATCCTATTTTTTGATAAAAACTGCAATCTACGTAAGTTATGTAACCAGAGCATTTAGGGTTGCCATGGAGATAGAAAGCAGGGCCCTGTGCTTTGGGAAAATGCATGGCCTACACAATGAAATATATTAATTTTACAAACCCGAGTGCATTTCAACAGAACATTAGTGCAGCAAGGTGTGCAGTTGGAAGGTATTTGAATATGGGAAATCACAAATTTATTACGATTTAAGCAGAAAGTGGAGAGGTGTGCAGTTGGAAGATATTGGTTTAAGCAGAAAGTGGAGAGGTGTGCAGTTGGAAGATATTGGTTTAAGCACTCCGCTCTTGCACATACTTCTTTATACGCATCTTCAAATTGCATTGTTAGAATCATTGTAACATCCGAAAGGTGTTGGGAAAATTAACACAACTTAGCATACTTCACATGGCTTATTTGCATGCAACTAGAGATATTGCATTGTTAGAATCGCTATGATACCTACTTGCCTTCAGGCCAATGCATATTCGCACCACATTGGCTGTGAAAAAAGAAAAATGTCAAGAAAAGAGTTTGCCAATACACCTTCTAGGATGATTGTTAATTGGTTTACCTTCTAGAATGACTGTTAATTGTTTTTTATTTATTTTGGGCAAAAGGACGAAGCCTATAAGCCCATGGCGATCAACCACATGGAACACAGCAAATGCCGAAATCTTGCCCCTTAAGCATGTCTAGAAAGCCACCTCTGAGAAGAATTTGAAACGCCATAGACGAGCCAGAGCAAAGGCAGCATATCACCATTTGGTGTAATCAAACCCCATTTTGAAAGCAATTTGACAATTCTTGGCACATGCGAAAGGAGATAAAGTTCCAACTCCCCCCTGCAATCATAATGAACATGATATGGAGCATTAGCGAACTGCAGAAACAACAGCCGAAGGGAAGGAAACCATATTCCAACCGTCCGATCAATCCACGAGCCAATGTGACAGAGACATTCTTTACATATCCGCACAGGTGAAGAGAGAAACATATGCCATGATTTGGTACCAAGAATGATCAAGGACGTAAACTCCCTTGTGCAGACGTGTCATATAACATCAAATATACAATCACTGAACACACCCACATTCAGGCTGACGAAAATGGTAAACCTAGTCACTTAATAAACATTATAACACAAAATGCTTCATCCCTCACAATGATTTGAAAAATATACACACGTGGCAGATAACCTGAACCCTGCAAAAAACACACATTAGGAAAGAACACTCAAATTAGGATGGATTTCAGGGCCCGCATCAACCAATATTTGATTGTTAATTGTTAAATCTTACGGGTTATACATAAAATGGTTGTTACTATATTTATATTTTAGGAAAATAAGGTAGTCATTTTTTAAGTTTAGACAATGGTGTGTTGTAGTATTCTGAGATAGGAATTGTGCATAGAAATTATGACTCATCTTTGCATTAATTCTATGTGGATTGACAAAAAAAATTGAATGTCGGGTAGAAAATCTGTTCATATGAGCATGTCTACCAGGCAAGGAATTATTTACAGTTGATTATTACATTTCTCTGAAGTAAATTATAGATGTTGAGAGCATTTTTATGTCGCATGCCAATTGTATAACATAATTCGGAAGGCCTCATTTTGTATTGCTTTCAGATGGCAACATGTAATACCATGAAATCACTAGATAGCTGTAATAAGATGGCGCACCATATTCTATAATTTTGAGATTAGCATATTTTTCCATGGAAGATAAACCATTTGGAAGTGTTACAGTAATGAAGGTTCATTTCCTTGGCATGCCTATGGAACAAGAAGATAGGAGCTATAAAGGTTGTTGATTGACCCAACCCTTGATATAATGATTAATGTTGGATATTGCATTTAAGAATGTTCGTAGTTGCCCTTAGATACATTTGAATTTTCAAATACCATGTCATCTTAAGGGGTTCATGTTTACAACTTCCACATGAAATAACCATAATTGACACGATATTTGGATGGTTTTCATCCATGTTAAGAGTGATGTAGTTGTTGATAATCACAAATGTTGGTAGTTCTAAGGACCTAGTGTTAGATCTATTGACAATGACAGCTACTTATTTGAGAGCAAGAATCGAAAAATAAACATTTTAGTGTAAATCAAAATATTTTCACTCAAAATCAGATTGAAAGTACATTGGTATAGACAATGACAAGAACTTGGTCAGAAATTCCCATTTACAAGGCCAATTGTGACACATAACTACAATGCATTAGAAATCTCCAAACCAACAACAAGAAGAGTAATCTCGTCTTTGCCAATAACCTAAAAAATATTAGAAATGATCCAAGTCCATTCTTTAAAAGAAAAACCTCATTTTCTTTTCAACATAGTTGATGTGATATATATTCATCAACTTATCTATTTGATTTTTAGAATAAATAGTGTATTATTACAAAACCAATAATAATCTTATCTTTAACAATAACCTTAGAAATGATCCAAGTCCTCTTTTAAAAGAGAAGCCTTTTTTTTCCAACATAGTTGATGTGATATAGTAATCAACATACCTATTTGATTTTTAGAATTAACAATGTATTATTATTATTTAGCTGATTTGCAAGTAAAGGATAAAGATTTAATAGGAAAACAATAAAGTATAAAGATTTAATAGGAAAACATGTTGTGAGTTTAATACAATGATTACATTTGGGATAAATGAAAATAATTCAGTATGAATCATATTGCATAAATACAAATGAAAGATGACAAGTGAAATGAATAGCAAATAAGTAAATCTTATATGCCTAGAGAAATATACTTTCTACATTTATTGACAAAATTATATAAGAAAAAACTTGTTAATAAATGAAATCAATGAGAACATGAGATTTATTTTGAATTTGTTTCTTTATAATTTTCATAAGGTTAAGATGTATATCACAAAATCAACTCTAATTCCTTGCACTTTTTATAAGAACAAATCCATGAAACTCTTTAAAATTATATAATACCTCTATGAACATTTTATATTACTTTTAGCTATGCAATCAATACAACAATACATATTAAACTAGCATACCTATCTTTAGAAGAATATAGGTAAAGTATGCTGAAAATATCTTAGAACAAATCCATGAAACTCTCTTTAAAATTATATAATACCTCTATGAACAATTTATATTACTTTTAGCTATGTAATCAATACAACAACATGTATTAAACTAGCATACCTATCTTTAGAAGAATATAGTTTAAGTATGCTGAAAATATCTTATTTGTTCATTATTTCACTTAATTTTTTTTTTATATTATTAAATTGTAAGTAATATTCAATTATTATTGAATTTATTTTATATTATTGTAACATTTATCAATGACAGATGGAGCGGAAGAGGAGGAGTGGGAGCGACCGCTACCCAAAATTTGAACTAGGTAATGGGCGGGTAAATTCTCGAGGTGCAAGAAGGACAGGTTTGCAATAGGGTTTTGTAGGTAACGATTGGCTAGGTCACAAGCACAAATACGGTCATCAACAAACTCATACTTTGACGAGCAAGAGAAGACAACAAAAACCTGACCCTAGGGTTGTTTTTGACATTTGTGATGGATCTCCTCAAGTGCTAAATAAGGATCATTTGAAGACCTTTGATGAAAGAATATGGAAAAATAAGTGGCTAAATGTTCATGGTAAGGGTACAAATGTATTTGATAGGTGCGCAGACACTTACCACCGTCTCCTATCTTTCGTCTCGTGGCCAAACAATGTCTCTATCAAAAACGCTAAATTTCTTTCCAGTCCAAATAACATTTTGATCCAAAATAGGTCTACGGAAGGGGAAGTTTTGAAGGTAATACGAACTAATAGTGCTCCCTTCATACCAAAAAAATATAAAAGAACCTGGAGAAAGAAGGTGCCGCAAACTGAGAAAAACAGGACCAAGGAGAAGGTGTTGCAATTTGAGAAAGACAGGCCCAAGGATCATCCCATAGAGAAAGATGTTGATGGTGGTTTTATTAACAACAATTATAGCATTGCATTGCCAGATGAGTTACTTTCATCTCATATCAAATTCTTAAAGGATACGACACTCATAGGTAAATTCAGGGGCCAAAATCTTCAACTTTTTGATATTATGGAATGGGCAAATAAAATGTGGATAGGGGTTAAGTGTATTTCATTTATAGATTCACAATCAAAATTCCTGATTGTTTTATTTGATTCGAAAGAGAATAGAGATGAAGTCCATAAACACAAAGGTTGGTTTTGCATGGGTTCAAAACTTTTTACTTTGCCTTGGGTTCCAAATTTTAAGCCCAACCCAAATTTATGTCAATTCATGCCTTTCTGGATATCATTTCCAGACCTACCCCTAGAATACAGAGACCTTGATATTATTGAAATTATGGCAAACAAGCTTGGAATTTTTATAAAACATGGTTTGATCCCATTTGAGTTTATTAATTTGCCAGTTAGAGTGCGTCTTCTTCTCAATCTTTCAAAGTCTTTTCCTTACTCAATATCTATTCAAAGCAAGTGGGGTACTTGGGATTAGAAAATAGAAATCCAAAATGCTACCTATGTAGATCAACATCAACATTTTCTGGGTCACTACAACACACAGTTTTAGGGCACTGCTCAACAAAGGATTTTTGTGTGTAAAGATCACACTTCGTATCCTTTTTAATGCTTTTTACATTTGACAGAAAAAAGGTCAATATGAGGATGAGGGATTGGGTGAGGAGCCTTCATTACTGTCGTTTAAGGTACAAGATAAGATGATTTTAAATGTCCCTTTTGAGTCATTGTTTAAGAATACCCATCCAGACGGTTCATCTGTTTCTCCTAATCAGGAAGACCTAAATGCAATCAATCTTAAGTTGGTTTATAAAGCACTTTTAGATGCATTTCTTAAGGTGTTTCTCCCATCTATTCAGAGAAAACACAAGTTCTTAGGTTATGATAGGAGCTGGTTTTTTGGAAAGATATCAATTCTGGTTTATCTTTGAATGGAACATTTTGGCTTCATAAGCCTCTGGGTCATAGACAAAAAAATTTCAACATTTCACATGAAGGACTCCGTTCTCACTTTAATTTGAAAAATATTGTTCAAACTATGATCTTCCAGAGTGATCTAATTGATTTCGTTCATAAAGAGCCATTCTCTCCTTCCTTGCATCCTGTTAAATGTAACAAGAAATCAGAAGAAGAGCTTCAAAGAATGGTGGATGAGTTGATTTTAAGTGTGGCTTCTCAACATTTTGATGAAATTGCTCATGAGGAGATGCTCGGAAAATATGTTAATTGTGTGCAATTAGTAGGGCATGTTAATAAGATTGGATCTAGCGCAAGTGGCAAAGTTGACAATATGTGTCATTTAACTAAATTTGAGGACCCTGAGATATTTTCATAGTCTCACTTTAAAGACTGGATTGGGAATCAAAAGGCAACTGTTCAAACTCAGGATATTGCAACTGATCAAATTTTTCCAGTTGACCATTGCAATCTGGAAAATATGCATTATTTTGGTCCATTTAACTTTGGTCTAGATGATGCTGATATCAGTCACCAACTATCACCGGTTGTGCTTCCAAGAAATTTTTCAAAAATAGACGGAAAAGAGGTTCTAATAGAGGAAGAGCAATTAGATTTTGTCCCTTGTAACTTGACCTTGGAAGAAGATCAATTTAAGGAAAGTTTTGATTTTTCTCAAACCCTTTCCATCTCCCAAACGCCTGCTTTAAGTAAATCAGATTTGAGAACTCCTAAAAAGAGAGGGAGAAAGGCAAAAGCGGTTAAAGCAAAAGAAGAAATTGAGGCTGGTGTCCAAACCACCATTGATAAAAAATTCTCAGCTACAAAGAGAGTTACGAGGAGGACTAAATGTAGTTCTCCTCAAAAGGTATGAAAGTTTTGTCTTGGAATGTCAGGGGTATAAATGCCTCTGACAAAAGGAAGAGAATCAAGTTACAACTTGACTCTTATCAAGCAGATGTAGTTTTGCTTCAAGAAACTAAAATGTCAGATGAGGTTTTTCAAAAAACAATAGCCAAATGGCCAAATTGGAAATCAGCACACAACTAAAGTATAGGTGCTTCAGAAGGTCTCATGGTACTCTAGAATCCAAATTCGATAATTACTCAGTTTGTGAAGCAAGGAACCAATTGGTAGTATATAAGTATAAAGCATTTTGACATGTTTTTTAATTTGATAAATGTTTATGGCCCAACATCTACCTAGGATAAGAAGAATTTATGGTCCTCTCTCACTCTAATCATTCAACAAGTTGCAGGGCAAAATGTTATTTTTTTTTGGGAGGGGGGATTTTAATGCAATTACTTCACTAAAGGAGAAAAAGGGTGGTATTTGCCCCCCTATCAAGACTATTGAAGATTTCAATGAATTTATAAATGATAATGACTTGTTTGACAGTCTTTCGCAAAATGGATTTTTTACATGGACTAATAGGAGAACTGGCTTCTTACAAATTGCAGAGAGATTAGACAGATTTCTCTTTTCACAAGAGTGTAGGACTCAAAACTATTCTTTGCAGGTTCAAATTTTAACCTTATCAGGCTCAGATAATTTCCCTATCCTTTTGAGTATTGAAAAAATGGTAGCCTTACCAAAACATAACCATAAACCTTCTTTCAAATTTGAAAGGATGTGGTTCCAGCATCCTCACTTTCATGCCTTGATTCAAAAGTGGTGGGTAAGTGCCCCTCAGGTGGTGAGCACCAAAATGTTTAAGTTCCATTAAAAAATGCAGTATGTTAAAGCTCAAATTAAAACATGGAATAAGAAAGTCTTCAAAAACATATTTTCTCAAAAAGAACTTGTTGAAAACCAGTTGCATTTGATTAATGAACATATCATCTCTAAAGGGCTAGATTTAGAGTTGTTTGCTAAGCAGAAACAGGTTCAGGCGGAATGGGAAGAAATTTGTAAGAGAGAGGAGGAATACAAGAGACAGAAGTCTCGTGAGCTATGGTAAAGGGAAGGGGATAAAAAAACCAATTTTTTTCAGATGTCAGCTAAGCAGAAGAGGGCAGCCACTAATATATTTTCCATTAAGGAAGCTTCCTCAAGAAAAACCCTTCGAGATGCACAAGAAATTCAAGATGAAGGAGTAAATTACTTTAAGAACTTACTTGCTCCTGCTTCTTTAGACCTTCCACTTGATGTGCAAGAGCAGGAGATTATGGATGCTCTCCCTCATATTGTTTATCCCCTTGATAATCAACAATTATTGTCTCCTTTCAAAATTGAAGAGATTCGTAAAGTAGTCTTTTCTTTCCTGTCGGATAAGGCCCCGAGTCCGAATTTTACGACTCTTTTTTTTCCAAAAATATTGGGATGTTTTGGGTTCTGAATTGCTAGCAGTAATGGAGGAGTCACGAAAGAGCTCATCCATTCTTCAAAATTTCAATACTACTAATATTGCTATTATTCCTAAAATCAAAGAGTCAACATCTTTTGCAGATTTCATGCCCATTTTGCTATGCAATACAATATACAAGATCATTACCAAAGCCATTTACCTGAGATTGCAGAAATTGATTATCAAAATCATATCCCTAGAACAAGGTGGTTTCGTAGCAAAAAGAGAGACCATGGAAGGTGCCTTAGTGGCCCATGAAGTGTTGCACTCCATCCGTTCCAACAATGTCTCTTCTTTTGTAGTCAAAATGGATATGATGAAAGCATATGATAAACTTAACTTGTTTTTTCTGTTTAAAGTCTTGTGCAAATTTGGATTTGCTGAGAAGTGGTGTAAGTGGGTCAGGGCATGTATCTCAGAGCTCACTTTTCAGTGTTAATTAATGGTACTCCTATTGGTTTCTTTGTTGCCTCACAAGGTGTGAGACAAGGAGACCCCCTATCCCTGTCTCTATTTATAGTTATGGCAGAAGCTTTTAGCAGAATCATTAAGTCTAAACATGGTCAAGGGCTTTGGAGGGGTGCTCATATTGAAGGAACATCTATGCCAGTTACACATTCTTTATTTGTTGATAACACACTTTTGTTTGGTAAATCAAATGTTCAGGAGGCAAAGCAGATCAGGCAAACTTTGGATCTTTACATGGTAGTTTCAGGACAAAGAATAAATGCTCAGAAATCAAAGATATATGTTTTTAATACAAATGATGTCGTCACAAGGAAAATTGTTGATACTTTGGGTTTCTCACAAGAATGTCTTCCCACAACATATCTTGGCATTCCTTTTTTTATGGGTGTCAATAAGTCAGCTTATTGGAAAGCTATTATAGACAGAATTAAGATTGTCATTTCCACATGGAAGGCCCGTTGGCTGTCCCTATTAGGTAGATTACTTTTAATAAAAAACAGTCTTGTCTGTCATTCCCAATTATTACATGTCAGTCCTCAAAACCCCTGCTGGAGTCATTCATCATATTGAGGAACTCATTAGAGGTTTCTTATGGAGGGACAATATGTCAGAAGAAACGAAGATCCCACTTATATCAATTCAGGAAATAGCACATGATAAGGGGGGAGGGGGAGTCGGTCTACATGACTTATCTAAAAGAAACATTGCCTTTGGGGGTAAACTTGTGTGGCAAATGGTCTCCAAACTAGACATGAAGTGGCGCAAAATCATGCAAGAAAAATACTTGGACTCTTTAAACCCTTCCCAAGTCATAACAACTCTTGATCCTCCAAAAGGGTCAGCTATTTGGAACTCCATGATGTCTTGTAGGTTGATTACTACAAGATATGTATCTTGGGAGGTTGAAAATGGTGAGAGCATTCATTTTGGGGAGGACTCGTGAAATGGTCTACCTCCTTTAATGTTTTCAAAGCTTCTTTTGGATGCCATTCCAACTATAAAAAATTGTTGGGGCTCACTTTTGATAGATTATGTTATTGGTGTGGAAATTTTTTCAGGTAAAGTCATTTGGAAAGATCCTCTCAATCTACCGGTTAGAGATGATCAAAGGATTTGTTTTCAGGAAATATTGACAAGAAGAAGAGTGTATATTTCAAATCAAGAAGAGAAATTGTTATGGGCTCCATCTCATGATGCCAAATATTCAGTTAAAGATGGTTATGTGGTTGTCCGACATATGGAAAATCAACAAGTTAAGAGTAGAGCCTTTTTCATTTTGTTGGAATAGTATTGTGCTTCCTAAAGCAAGTTGCTTTGCCTAGTTAGCTTTGAGAAAGAGGATATTAACAAGTGATAAATTGGAAAGATTACATATTGCTAACTCTTTCGCTTGTGTATTATGCAAAGATGAAACTGAAATTGTGGATCATTTACTCCTAAGGTGTTCCTTTGCTCAGCAATGCTGGATCCATGTTTTGAAAAAACTAAATCTATCTATGTCGTTGCCCTATACTTTATGGGAGCTATTCCAATCCTAGCCTACTCTATTCACAAACTGTTTATTTGCAAGCATTTGGAAATGTATCCCGACAATTGTCATTTGGTCAATCTGGTGGGAAAGAAATAAAAGATTTTTTAGACAGATTGAATCTCCAATTCATTTGGTTCTGGAAGAATTGAGAAATATGCTTCAAAACAGGTTAATGCTTATATCAAGAACACAAATAGCAATTTTAATTTTTCATCTTGGGATGGTCGCATTATCAAGATTTGGAAAGGTCTAACTATCCCTTCTTTTTGTGCTACATTTGGCCAGGAAAATCATTCAATCAATAGAAACCTAGTTAAATGGCAACCTCCTCCAATTGGCTTTGTCAAATTAAACTTTGATGGTTCATCTAGAGGAAACCCTGGTGATTCGGGGATTGGAGTTTGTATTAGAGATCACTTAGGTCTTCTCTTGGCAGCTAAATCTTCTCCTATTCCTCTTGGTACAAACAATTTAGCGGAAGCTCTTGCCCTATTATATGGACTGACATTGGCAAAAAAAACTTAGGTTCTCTAGGATACATGTTGAAGGAGACTCTTCTATTATAGTGAAAGCTTGCATTTCCAGATGTTCGTTTAACTAGAAAATTTCCTACATTTTAAATCAAGCATGGTTGTTACTAGATTCATTTGAGGAATGTTGCATCTCTCATGTATTTAGGGAAGGTAATAGAGAAGCAGATGTATTAGCAAATTTGGGCTGTGACAAGCTAGAAGTGGACTCGTCACTTCCAAATTTCAATATGGAAAATTTTCCTCAACTAGCAAGCATTGTCAATGCAGAAAGGAAAAATATTTAAACGAATGGCACACTTTTCACTTTATTATTCAAGATTTTTGCAAAATGAATTAACTTTTTGTTTTTTCTCAAGTGAGCAGATAATGATGATTCTAAATTCGCAACATGTTGATTTAAAGATTGGCACTTCGTCTCATGAGCCTACAGACACATGCCATGTTCGCCTTTATTACATCGTGTTGATTGATTCTTCACCCCTCTTCCTTGCTGGCAATACGATGGCAACTGAAATGATGTCTGTCGTTCTTTCATTCATCCTCCATGTTGGCAGTACGATGGCGGCCTATACTATGAGCCTTGTGAGATCAAAGATATTTCCTCATTTGATCTCACACATGCGGCATCTCTTGCTACTTTGCAATATAATTAAAAAAACCAGCTTCAAGCATGTCGCTTAGACTTGTTAATCATTTCACATTATATGAAGATTTGTAATGATTTTGGCAGGGAATGTGATTTTCAAGATAGCCATTGCTTTTTACTGAGTGTCGATACTTCACTTGCTTGTTTTTTCTTTTGTAGCTTGCCCTGTTTTGATGCATAATTGATGTGTTGCAGTCATGGGTTCCCTTAAAAAACATCGTCCATAAAACGATTTGGGCAGATTTTTTGGATGATAACCAAATTTTGGAAGCCATCCGCTAGTATGATCTATGGAATGGTCAAGCAAAAGTTGGTGGTTTATTCCCCAGGCAGTTACTACTTAGTATGATGAATTTCCCCCAATCTTTGATAGCATAAAGTGGTCACTCTCCCTGCAAAATGTAAGACCTTTCCAAATAGTTGTTCGCAATGTTGGTAGAGGTTTAAGTTCAGACTTAAAAAGATGAATCTTCTCAAAAATACATGCCATCCTAGCGATCTTAGGCCACGAACATGGGCAAACAGAGCCCTCTACTCTCTCTATGTTAGTGCTAGTGGGTAATGAAGCTTCAATGCAAGTTAACTGAGTCTCTCCACCTCATCGGCTCTCGTTTGACCAAGTTAATGAGATCCATTGTTCACCGATTGAAGGCCTAATAACTTCCTTTGCTGCATTAAATGTTGGAGATGGCTTATTGTTGGGCTCACAACCTATGGAGGAGAGTAATCTTGGTGTTCATACAGTTTTTGGGTTACATTTTATGCCTATCCTCAGTTTTTTCGATAGCCCAATCTTGATAAGTATGAAGAAGGATGCAGATATATGTAAATATTCATTATATTAGATTTGTAGAATATCTGGTGCTTTTACTATGGTCTCAAAATGATCTACTTAGGTTGTTTAATTCAAGATCAGTATTGAATTGTAAAGATTGGACTGTGTCAGTCCTTGGATACACTAATGTTTCTGGTGTTACTCGGGTAAAATTTAGGTTTCTTTGGATGTTCCATACTTCTATTTAGCTAGATATGGAGGTTTTCTTAGCTGGTTCTTTCCTCCAGGACCTCTTGAACCAGTCTATTATAATTATAATATATATATGTGGCTCGTCCACTTTTGCCAAAAACAAAAAAAAAATCAATTATTATTATAATATTATGATAGTGTAATTAATACTAATATACCTATCTTTAGAAAAATATAGGTAAAGTATGCTAAAAGATATCATATTTGTTCATTATTCCGCTTCAAATATAATTATATTATTATGATATAATTAATATTAAATTATTATTATATAATTAATATTAAATTATTATTATATTATGATAATCAATATTAAATTATTATTAAGATATTACTATATTTTATTAAACTCTTCACCAAAGCAAAAGAATCTATTAGGACTAATTATTATTATTATATTATTATTATAATATTAGATTGACATAATTACAAAGTCAACTATTAGTATAGAATTGATTAATAGTTAAACTCAAAGTGAGTGGTAGTTGAGAGAAGAAAATAAATACAATATTTTTTTAGCTTTTCATATTTATAAGTGTCACAAACCCGTCAAATTTAATGCTTCTAATTTTTATTAACACATATTTGTGCATCCATTATGTGAATGTAACATGCCTTTGGCATAATGATACACCCACTTGACCCCACGATATTCCACATGATACACCATATTACATATGATTCCTTGTGCATAATTGTCTTTGATCCATTACAAACATAGTTTCAAGAGTAAGACACATCTAAGATTTAACATAACTAAGGTGTAGTGAAGGACACATTTAATTGCACTTGTTTTCTTGGTGCCCTCCTATCACAACTTTAGGATTTCAATTTTAGTGGATATTAGTGTTAGAGTGGATATTTTAGTTAAAAAATATATAATTTAATATATATCTAGGATTTCATATAACTAGGGTGTGGTAAATAATATTCGATTGTAGTTGTTTTCTCGGTACCCTCCTATCACATTTTAGAATTCTAATATTAGAGTGGATATTGTATTTTTTAAAATATTATTTCATTACACTTAAATAAGTTTAAGAGGTACAACAAGCCTTGTACATATCTTGCATGAGTATTTGTCTGACACAAATGAGAAAGTGAAGATGAACTACAGTTTCATTATGTTGATAAACTTAATTAGGTGAACTTTTTTTCTTGGTATCTTTCATTCGTTCATCTTGCAAGACAACATGTCGAAGGTGAAATCACTAATTATATGGAGTTGTGCAAAATTACATATACAAAATAAGCATTAGGAAATAATATTCAATTGGCAATGATGAAGAGAGAAATAAATTATCTTAATAAAATCAAATAACCATGGTTTCATTATGTTGACAATTCCTCAAGTAGGTGGGCATTTTTTTCTTGGTGTCTTCTATTCATTCATCTTACAGGATGGCCAAATTTTATTTGTCATAGATGGAGAATCCTTTTTCCGATTCTTTTAGTTTCATACTTTTAAATTCTACATAATGCCCCTTTTATATTAGCATTGATCTAAATCTTTTGTCTAAAGCATTACACTCTGCAACAATGGTTGTGAGGAAGTAAGAACAAAAGACACTAAACACAAACTCATTATCTCTTTAAGTCTATAAAAAACATCTTGCGTTGTCTCATTCCGCTTAAAAGTTCCCTTTTTGGTCATTGACCAAGGGGGCTACTAGCTAAGAAAAAACCTTAACAAAATTCTTATAATAGTTTACAAAGACTAAAGGTGCCTATGAATAGTATCAACACATTAAAATGTGCCCAATCTAGAATTGCTTGGATCTTTTTCAAATTCAACTAAACACCTTGACACTAATGATATGGCCCAAATACAAAACCTTTGTAACACCAAATTCACATTTATATTCCTTTCCAAAAAGAGTTTGTTTCTCTAATACAACCATAACTGTATCTAAATTCTTCAAATGATCTTTCTGAGAGTCATATTGTAAATCAAATTATCATCAAAGGAAAATAAAAATAAAAAATCTTTTTGTATGCCTAATCCATGCATCATTAGAAGGTGGTTGATGTATTACTAAGAAGTCAAAGAATTTAAAGTGACATCCAAATACTATTTTGTGTATATCCTCATCCTTACATGGATTTGATGGTAGCTCAATCTGAAATTGATTTTTAAAACATTAATAAGTCAACGTAATTCACCAATTAGATAATTGATCCTAGGAATAGGACAGTTATTGTTAATATTTTTATTTTTCAAGGCTCTACCATTGATACACCTCCACATAATGTCATTATTTTCTTCACAAGAAAAAAATCTAGAGTTTGTGTTTCCTCTTATAGGAGCCACTCTTGCTCCCCCTAATGTTGTCCCTTTTGCACCCTTTGTGCCTAAGTTAGTTGCATTAGGTGTGGCAACAACTCTTCCTAGCGGGAAGGCTTTAGAGGACCGAGTGATTATGGATGATGTCGGCGTGTTAGGGTAGGATGTTGCTACAAAACTTGGTCCTAGGGATCGCCCAAGCCCTCTTTCAAAATCTATTGTAAAGAATTGAAGTTATGCCCGTGCTGCTCGGACTAGTCCTATTTTCCCTTAGTGTGTGTTTCAACCTCTTTCTTGTGCCAAATCCTCTCTTGTCATTGTATATGCTGAGGACATTGTAGATAATGAGGATTTTTACCGACAACATAGCTTGGTGTATTGATTACCCTCTCTTAGCCTTCACTTCCAGACCTACACAATTGGATCAAGACCTCTTGGAAGTCTTTGGTGTTTGGTAAGATCAAACTCTTTCCCTGTACTAAGGGTTATTTCAGAGTTTCTTTTGCTTCATCTAATGACAAAAATTTGGTGTTGGGACAACCTTGGTCATGGGGAGAGCATTCTGTTTCCATAAAAGTCTAGACTCCCTTTTTCAATCCACTCACTAAAACACTCGTGTTCGGTCTAGGTCAAACTGCCTAATCTTCCCCTTCAGTTTTGGGAGGAAACACATTACGAGGCCATGATAAACTCTATTGGTCATTTCTTGAAGGTTGATGATTCCACTTCCTACATGGGTCACTCCACCTTTGCTCACCTTCTAGTTGACATTTACATCTCCAAACCTCTCCATGGGGATGTGGTTTTGATGGTCAACACAACCATTGGATTATGAGGGCCTCCCCTTTTGTTCTCGTTAATGCTTCATTATTGGTCACCTGGCTTTGGACTTCTCTTTGTTGCATTGGAAAGGTGTTGTTAGTTGGTGGAAGGATGCTAAGGAATATCACTTATCTATTGAGGTTCCCTCTAAGATTGACTATTCCTAAGATTCTATCGAGCTTCTTGATTTGAGTGTGGCTGTGTCGTATCCTGATGTACTTGCCACAATTCATCTTGCTCCCTGTCTAATCCCATAGGCTACTCCTTCGTAGCTATTGTCTTCTCTGATTATTGATGATATGCCTTACAATCTAATAGTCCCTCCTTCAGTTGTTGTTGATCCTCAAGTTGGAGGGTTACCTCTTGATTCCCTTTGTAATGGGGTGCTAGATGGTAACATTGCTTGGACAATAGCTCAAAGGACGAAAGGTCCTTCTCCTTCCCTCCTTACTCTTTTAGGGGTGGCAAAATATTTTTTTTTTGTGTAGGGTCAGGACCCTTGTCTCTCCCTGATCCTCAGCTTCGATCAAAAGCTTCCTCTCTTCTTTTTTTCCAATCTCACCTCTCGTGAGATTTTCTCCTTTTGCCTTGATGACTGACATATAATAGATCCAGGCCCTTCTCGTGCTTATCTAATCAAAAGTATAGGTTTCCCTTCACATTCCATTTGGAGTATGACCACCTTCAAACCAATTTAATGTTAGGTTGTCACCCAAAACACTTACTCATCGACGCATTATCCATTCTAGAGATTAGTATATTGATTATAATATTAGCAATCTTCAATAAATGCCATCCTCTAATGAAATGAAAGAAACCCATGTTGGAATCGTTTGTCGTTGCACCAAAAGCTTGAACTATCAACGCTCGATACAAATGTTAGATTTAAGCCTATCCACAGGAGGCGGTTAAGCCGTGCCACAAGTCCCCAAGGAGGTGTTGACCACCAAGTCAACAATCACACCCTCAACATCAACTGAGCCTTCAACACCCACTAAAGGAAGACTTGAACCTGTGACCCAAGGCTTTGATACCAATTGTTGGAATTGTTTGTCATTGCACCAAAAGCTCGAACTATCAACACTCAATACAAACGCCAGATTTAACTCGACCCATGAGAGGCAATTAAGCCATATCACAAGTCCCCAAGAAGATGCTGACCACCAAGTCAACAACCCCTACCTCACATAGATCTTTTGGCCTAGGTAACATAAGAGACATGCCTTAAAGTTTCAACCATGTGAGAAGCATGATACATTCATTGAAGTTACCCTAAATTTCTCAATAAGAAAAACATCCTCATGTATGTGTGCATAATGTAACAATTAAAATGACTTGAAATGTTAAGATGTGTCTCTATTAGAATAAAAGTCATTTAATATCAAGTCTTCACTAAGATTTGACATAACACAAGCCATCCCATCGTGGAATGATGAATCATCAATAATATCATGTGAAGGAGAGAGAAAATAATGCCCAACACTTAAGCATATGCCACTAAGCTCCTCACTAGACAAGTCATCAACATACCATGAGCCAAGGGATAGAGTGCAAGGACTATCATGAGCCACCTGAAGAATATTATCAACAAGTAGTCTAACAAGTTAAAGCATCACCACCACTAGATGAATCTTTATCAAATGACATACAAGTAATGTGATCATTATGAGTTGTGAACAAATGAAGTAAAGACTTCCCACATAGAAGAAGAGGTGGAAACAAGTTCTAGGAACAATGAAAATTATTAACATGTTTTAAACCAATGCATCCCTACACTTTTTTATAAAGTATATAGCTTATTCAAAGATCAAAGGAATTTGTGCAACAACTAGTGAAAACATCTTAAGACCATCAAGGTATATAGGAATTGAAGCGAAGGGCAAGGGCTTATTATAATCCATTATTAAAGAGTTGGCAATAAAGTACAAAGAAAAAGGGATAAAAGAAGGGTGATAATCAACTAAGGGTAAAACTCGAGTGAAGTATTAAGTTCACAAGAAACAATCAACTTGAAAAAATAATGGGAAAGTCAATGCACTTAGAAAAACAAAAAATCAAACCATCAAGACAAGCTCCTTTAAAGCACATACTAAATTGCTTAGAAGACCAAAACTCACACCTTAGAAATTTGCTTTATTCAAAGCCACATCCACATTAGAAGCCAACTATGGAAGACCAAGAATCACCACTTACAATTCCACATTAGATGTCCTCGTGGAGATTTGAACTTGTGTCTCCATAATGAGAACCCAATGTTGTTCACCGATAATGCAAATGTTTTTACAAATTTATGTAGAGGAAATAAACAACCCTCTACATATATAGTTCTAGAATCAATGAGTTAATTTCAAATAAAACCCCTAAAACATAAGAGCTAAGGATATAAATTTATTGAAGTAACCTGTAAGACTAAAATTAAACATGGGCTAAATTGAAATGAGAAATGAGAAATGAATGGGTCATGTAACTTGAAATGAAAGGATAGTGAATTTTACTTGATGACACATTATAATGAAGGATTGTAATTAGAAAACTAGATTGGATTGTTGGTGAACGTTAACAAAATTCTAAGAAGATAAGATGTTGGACCAAAATAACAATGACCGTTATCTTTTTGGTGGTATGATCCTTATACAATCTATGTAATCTTCTCCAAAAAAAAAAAATGATTTTTGAGACTACAAGATTGGTTCCTCTATTGATATCTAAGTTTTTCTAAAAAATAGTACTCAAAAGCACTATTGAACTTGTTACACAACCATTAGAATGTCCTTGCACCTTAGTCAAGCGCCAAGACTAAATTAATAGTAAAGATGAGAATGACTATAAGTTTAGATACTAATGCTAATGTGAGGGGTTATTGTGAACCTATAAAACATCAAAGATAATATATTGATAATAATGTGAGGTTCTATGAACCTCTAAATATAAAAGATGTGTATGAAAATATTTAGCTGATTGGCTAAATAACTTTTTCTATCACATCGAAATACTGTTCCATGAAAATGAAAATGCTCTATGGGTGTGAGGGGTTATTGTGAACCTATAGAACATCAAAGATAATATATTGATAATAATGTGAGGTGAACCTCTAAATATAAAAGATGTGTATGAAAATATTTAGCTGATTGGCTAAATAACTTTTTCTATCACATCGAAATACTGTTCCATGAAAATGAAAATGATCTATGGGTGCGTGGAAAATCACTTTGTCACACTAATTTTTTAATGATTTTAGAAGTATCGGGACAAAATTTGTCGTAGGTGAAACTAGGTTGGATAAGATTCGAGATTTAAGGGGGGTATTTTATGAAACTGAAAATATATTTAACATTCTTTAAAGTGTCATTTCCTAGGCACATGATTTGCAAGTGCAGGAGATGTGCCAGTATAGATCAGTAAAATTGTAGACTGCGTTTTCAATTTGCTATAATTTCATATCACGCAAAGAAGTCTGACCTAGTTTGTCTGGAAATACAGACAACTCGCATGCTACAATTTTAGCAGTTACCAATCAACGAAACGATACTGTTGTCTGCTATATATTTTTATAACGTTTTCTCTTTAAAATTCGACTGAAATGTCACTTTCTGTCGAGCATTTCTAGGTGTTCCTACTGTGGTTTTCAAACTTGCAAGCCGAATACTATTATAAATACTATATTAGATGAATATTATCATTTAATAGTGTATAATTAAGATTTCAATCCGATAGAATGATGGCAAAAGCTTCTGGAAAACTGTGGAAGACAAATTTACACAGTTTTTTTGGAGAAGATATGCACCTTGCATGTATAATTTAAACAATGGTTCAGAGCCTCGGAGACCCAATCCTGACAGATCGTGCCATTTCTAATGTTTGGCACATAGGTCATAACGACAAGTCAATTGGAAGAAAAAGCACTGACAGTTTGCCCTGATCAGCTTATATATCAGACCCTGGTCTTTATAAACCGAGTGGCCTGCTCTTCATATATCAATCTATGGGATCATAAACCTACTTGAACAATAAATGTGGTAAATAGCAACACATTCCCATTGTAAATCTCCCAGAGATGTCAAATTTGTCAGCGATCTGAAAAACTACCAAGTATTTCTTGTTGGCATTTAACAGATATCTGAAAAAGACCAACAGATCTTTGACCTCCTTCATCGCCAATTAACAATGGAAGTGTATCGATTTCAAGCTAGTGATGCTCAGAGCTCAATCAGGAAACTACACTAACTAAAAACCTTAGTTTGAGCTCAACTGAGCTTAACTTCCTTAGCGAAGGGACCAATACATGCACAATTCAACACAAATGCTAAAACCTGTAGCTAGAAATGTCCTTATTGCAAATAAGTCTTACATACCCTTTTACCTGAAATTTCCTTAGCGAAGGGACCAATACATGCACAATTCAACACAAATGCTAAAACCTGTAGCTAGAAATGTCCTTATTGCAAATAAGTCTTACACACCCTTTTACCTGAAATTTATATTTTGTCAGGGTCTGTGCGTCAGAAAACCTCATTTCCATCTCAGTTTCCATCCAGGAGAATAAATCACAAAAAGCGTTAATACTGTTTCCATCATCAGGTAAACTGAAAATATCGTCAATTAAAAAGGAGACATACATTGTCCTTTAACTACTAATTTAGAGATAGTTACAGCCATAACTAAACCAGTTCTGCAAATTCAAATCAATACAGGAGACATGGTGGCAGATAGAGAACAGTGCCCAACACTGCCCTCTGCATCACCAAATAGTTACTCACAGTATGAGCTTCATCAAGACATACTCTAGAGGATAGGTCTATGTACAGCGCACATCCCACGAGTAAATCATTGCAAAAATTTAAGCCATAAATTATAAGACTTTGCAGTGAAGATGATTCTGTTCAAGGATGATCATTCCTCTATGGAGGGAGCTAATAATACTGCAAAGATACGATCATACTTCCAGGAAAAATAGTATAGTATACTAAAAGGCTGTTACTGTACCCATTTTGCAATCAAAATACATATGCCACTAAAGCAAGCCAGCAAGCTCTATGTCAAATGCAGACATGCCTGACATTGCTGAGGCTAAAGCCAAGGCACCTCACTTCTGACCCCGTTTCTTCCACAGATCTCCAATTTTCTTCAGCATGGCCTTCTTCTTCTTTGAGTTTGGTGAGCCATCAAAATCATCCTTCATGGGAGATGAGAATCTCATGTTAAGTACATCAGAATCTGATAACAGAGAGGCTGATCTTTCCACTACTTTACCATTAAGTTCCCCATTGTGGGCAGCAGCCAGAACAGTTGCAGCTGCATCAGCCGCCTTCTTCCATTGTTCAGTTTGTATCCTCAACCTTTTCATATCTGCTTCCATTGATAGATTTGCAGCCTGTGCAGCCTCAAGCTGCTCCACTGATCTATTTGCTCTCTGGCTACTGTTTTCAAGCTCCAATTCACAAACCCTAAGCTTTTCCACGGCTTCTCTCTCTCTAGCATTAGCACTTGCAGCTGCTTTGAGGGCTTCCGCCAGTTTTTCATTTGAAGGACCATCTCCTCCCCCTTGGGCTCCATCATCCAGTGCAACACGATTAGCTTCTGATGGTTCAGAATTCTTGGCCATGGCAAGTGATTTCTCCAAATGGGCAATTTTCTCAAGCAGTACAGTCTCATTAGATTTTACAGTCTCATTTTCCTCCAGTATATTCTGTAACTCTGTCTCTTTATCCATCAAACAGGCTTTCAGATCTGCCACTTCCAACTTAATCTTTTCCAATTCTTCTTTTGTTTCATTAGCCTTGGCTCCTGTTTCTCTCAAAGCCTCCATCAACTTACACTCTCTTTCATTGATGAGGGCTGCATACTCCTCAGCATCCATCTTAGCTCTCATACCTGCTTCTTTATCGTGCTCTGCCTCAGCTCTGGCCTCACTGAGCATTGCCTCAAACTTAGATTCTGTGCCTTCAAATAAAGCTTTCATTTGTTCAACTTCAAATTTAGCTTTCTGTGCATCCTCATAAGCAGCCTGAAGCTCAATTTTAACATGCCCTGCTTCTGCAGTAACTTGGTGGAGGTCTAATTCAAGACTTTCCAATGCCTTTTTATTCCTTTCTTCTCCTTCAGCTTCTCTCTTCTTTACTTCAACCAGCTCTGTTCTAGCTTTCTCAAGCTCAGCCATCAAGCGCTGCACTGTTTCTGTTAGTTCAGCCACCTCGCATTTAGAGTTTTTAAGACCAGTGTTGGCTTCTACAAGCTCTGCACTTATTTGTCTCAACGACTCCATCGCCTTATTCTCGTCTTCTTTAGCAGCATTCATTTTCATCCTGGCTTCCTCCAGATTGAGGTTAGCATCGCGGGCTGCCATGAAAGCCCTAGCCTCTGAAGCTCTTGCTTCTTTCAATTCGGATCTCAGATTCTCCAAATGAGCATGCGCATCGGACAAATTTGGCTCAGGCATTCTCAAATTAGCAATCTCAAGTTTTAAGCTATCGATTTCCATATTGGCCTGCTCGACCTGAGCAATGGTCAGGGTTCTCGAATCCATGGCTAAGCTCAGCTCTTGCTTGACCCTCTGAAGCTCTTGGGAAGCCGACATCAAGGCAGCCACATCCATCGAATTTTGTCTTTCCACAGCTTCAAGCCGGGACTGCCATGCCATTTCCCTCTCCCTCGAAGCTTCCTCATAAGCCTGCTGCAGATCAACGAGTTGAGCCGATCCATTCTCAGAAATCTCCTGAGCTCTCTTCTCAGATTCTTCAAGCTTTGAAGCAGTTGCCTCGCTAAGCTTTTTCGCCTCTTGGAGCGACTCCAATTCTTGCGCACTTTTAGCTTCTGCTGCTACGAGCTGTTCCTTAGTCTTCTTTAGCTCTTCTTGGACCTCCGATGCTTGTGCCCTTTCAGTTTCAGCTGCAACTAGCTGTTCCTTTGTCTTCTTCAGCTCTACTTGAACCTCTGCAAGCTGTTGCTGCAGCTCAGATGCCTTGGTTGCGCGTTTCTGCCATTGACAAGCCAAATCTCAGGGCAAAGATAAGTTGTACTTTAAAATCTCGAAAAAAAAATGTTCAATGTAAAATCTGAGCAAAAACACAAATTGCCTAAATAATCTAAATGAAAAATAAACATTTTTAAATGTTTCATAACAAAATATCACCGAATAAGAATTGCTGTGAAGAGCAAGTGTTACATGAAAAATCTGAAAAAACAACATAGTGTCTGCTCAAAATATCTCGGGAAAATAACTTCTACATGAAAAATCTCAGTAGAATGAAAGTGTCTGGCGTAATAATCACACAGGAAATGATTTGTTCGTGACTAAAACCCGATAAACAAGTCCATGCTAAAATATCTAGCAAAATGGTTGGGTTCAATTTTTTTGTTTCTTTGTAAATCTTAATGAAAACTAAAAGCTTATATAAAATGCCTGTTAGAAGAACAAATGAGTGAAGAAGACGATAAAAACCTCAGATAGTGGACTCCTTGGTGACTTATGCTCGGGGATTTTAGGCTTGGGGCTGGACCTGGGGCTTCTATCAAGCGGCAGCCTGCTGCCATTGCGAGGAGGAGTAGCCCCGCTATCTGAATCCGAAGCCGCGCTTTTCACTATCCGTGTAGATCTCGGCGTGACCGGAGACACGCCGGAAGTAGAAGAACCACCTCTGTTTCACAACAAAATGAAAAATGCAGCAATCTCAGACACCGAATATCCATATTTTTCTAGCACATTTCTAAGATCCCCAGCCAAATGACTCAAAACCTAAAAGAAGCCAAGAAATGAAGCTAAAACTGCCAAACCTTGACTTCTGCGACTGCATTTTCGAAAGCGAGCAGCGTTCTCAAATTAAAAGGAAGGAACACTCAACTCTCAAGGCCACCGCTCACTGATTTACTTCAGCAAAAAGCTTATGCTATATTTTCACTACTTAAAACTACACAGCGAACAGGACATTATCACTGAGAATCCTTCACCACACAATCTGCAGCAGCAAATGTACACAAAGATTCGACATTAATAATCAGATTCAAAGAACTCACTGCATTTAAAGCCTAACAACAAAATATTAACTCGATCTTGACGTCTTCAACAGCATATAGCCAGTAAAACACTGTAAACCGAACAAAACAGCCAAAACGGCCATGCAATCTATAGAAATGCAGTCAAAACCTCGTCTAAAACACAAATACAGGATTTCGCCCTTCCTACTCTAAATATTTCTCCTACATTTGAGCGCACACATTTTCCTTGTCCATTTTTTCACGGTACACCATATATAACTATTCCGAACTTGTTTTCTGCTCCCTTAACCACAAATAAACGCAAAATAGGCAGAGCATCTGCAGTATCTATCAAGAAAACCAAAAAACAAAAGACCTCACCAATGCGATTCGATCTGCGGTCTATTTCCCAGCGATAAACAATTTCAAAGGCGCGCAGATGACGGATTTATCACCATTCCCAATGAAAAACCCCCCTCAACACATGGAAAAAAAAATGGCATTGCATGCATTCAAAGTAACAGATAATACCGATGGCATAGATTTATTTTTGTCTCTTCCTACTTACTTGGACATAAAGGCTGTAAAAGCTTGCAAGTGTGACAAACTAGCAAATATCCATTGGAAAAATGTGCATTCCTGGACCACCTCCACGCAACAAACCTCTTCGCTTATACAACAATTATAGGTATTAGGGTTTCATTATCAACGATTTGAATTTCATTCATGCCGCTCCTCTCTCTCTCTCCCTGTGATTGTTTGAATAATTAATTAAGAAAACAACAAAACGTTTGAATTTCATGTAATTATTCTTATCACGGACATGTGATTTCCTGTTATTATTCTTATCACGGACATGTGTGCAGGTCTTCTTTTATAGTTTTTTAGTGGGAGTAGATATCTGGTCTGTCACCAACTATATTTAGTGGGAGTAGGATAGGTACTTCAAAGTTCAAACTCTACTAGTAAAAGCACAGCTAAATATACACATTCTCCTTTTTCTAGTACCGTTTTTGGAGGAAAAGCTTCTTTTTTTTTTACTAGTACGGTGGACTAAGTTTAAACAGTCAAGCCCACCTTTTTGTCTTCCTTATTGGGCTTTTAAATTAAAATTAATGCCCGTTTTCACCTTTTTCGGGCTTCTAACAGTCTATTGATTAGCCCGTCTCCCTACACCCTACATTTTTCAAAGTTGAGGGGAAAAAAACTGCCTTACTTGACTAAACAAATAATTTATAATATTATATAGTGTTGTTGGAAATGAATAAATTAATTATATAGGTATTTAGTTCTGAGTTTGATGAAGACATTATTGTGTCTTGTCATAAAATTATTTGTCTTCATATTGTAATTTTAGTATCTTTGGTGTGACTCTTATTAACTTCTTAAATTACTATGAGAGCTCACATTTGTATGTTGTAATTGATAGGTGTGGGGACATAAAGCTTGATGCACAATGAAGAGTTATAATGTCTAAAACTTGGTTGTCTCTATGTGTGTTCTAAATTTAATAGGGGTTAGATGATGTTTATAAATATATTTTTATAAGGTTAATGTTCTCCTCAATTAAACTTATGGATGAACCAATTCAACAATGATAAACCAAGGTCAAGAATAACAAGCATGTAATATGCTCCTAGGATGATGATGCGATATCAATGTAATTATTCATCCAAGGGAAATGGATACAAATGTCAGATCTAGGGTTAAGTACATCCATAATTCAATTACAAATGGATACAGTATAACTCTACTTTCAATTATGCTCCTTGGATGTGAAAAAAATTGGAACAATTGAAAGTAGAGTTATATTGTAGGTAAAAGAATCTAAGAAGGAACTTGAGTTGTAGTTCACAAAGAGTTTTTTCATAGGTACATCAGTGTTTCCATATTGGAGGAAAAGAGGAGAATGGAAGTGTGTGATAATTTGTAATCTTGTTTCGAAGATAATGCATACTTGGCCTCTCTTCTTAGTGGAGTTTTTTCCTATTAGAAGCATGAGCTTGTATGGTTGTCATTGATGTCAAACCTAGTTATCTGAATGGATGTTGGTTTGGATATGCTCTTGGTTGTTGCAGTTGTGTTTTGTGTTGCAGATTGAGTTTGGTACTTTTGGTGTTGGTTGTGGCATTTTGTTTTGGATAGTTATTGTCCTTTGGCAAGAAGTGTGTTTGTCAAAATGGTCCAGGAAGCCTTTCATGCCCTCCGGATATGTTGTAGATTGTGTTACATTTTAGTGGGCATGGTTTCATGGCATGTGTAGTATTTTAAATATGTTTTTCAAATGGTTTCTTTGGTCCACAAGAGAGCTTTGTTGATTTATGTTCAAGATATTTAGTTATGTTATGACTCAGTGTGTCTGATTAAGTTATCTTAATTGTATCATATTCTTTTGGTCTGGATATGAGTTGGAAGTTGTATAGAGATGTTGTTATGGGTCTCATTGTGGCATGTGGAGATTCGCATTAAGTATTTTTCATTGGAAGATGTTTTGTGGCCGACTGATTGCTATATTTACACATTACGACTTTGGAGAATGTATTAACGTGTGCAAATTGTTGGATTAATCTTGGATGGATGTGAAAGGGAAATAACATGAAGTACCAAGAAATAACTAACCAATGAGTAATTGTTTGAAGGTAGAGTATTACCATGAAAATGAGAAGCCAAAACCAAGAGCAAGCACACCATAATCCAGGAAGGAGACACGAGATTTATAAAGGGGAAAAAGAAAAGAAAAAACTCCCATGATTATGAAGATGGCACAATGAGAGAAAGAGAGAATGAGCTTAGCATAGAAATGCTTCCATAGAAGAAAAGAGAGAGGCACCTCAAATATATAGAGGTGAGAGAGGAGTTGCATTTATGTAACTCCCAAGTCTAAGGATACCATCTATCATTCTATGTGTGTGCAAAATGTCACAATCCTCATAAGGAGGATATCTAATAATCCACATATATGAAATAAATAAAATGAGTTCTAAGAACTCAAATAAGACAAAGGACTTGTAGAGATTCTTTAGGAATATTCCCACAAGTAATAAGTAAAAGGAAAATAACTTTTCCAAGTAAATATTAACTCCTAATAGGATGTATTGTAATATGTTTTGGTTCCCTCTTTCTCTTGGAGTGGACCACTTTGATTATTTTAGGTCCAGGTGGCTTATTTTATGTAATATTGCTTATTCTATTTTGGGCAAGCCCAAATTAAGTTTTCAATGATATATCTCATATTTAAAAGGTGTGGATGTATGAGTTGAGTGTGACATGGTAGTGTGGTATGTGGCATTAAGTGGAGTGTGTGTGAATTGAAAAGAAGTGTTGTGAATGATATGCAAGCAGATTTTAATTTGTGAATGTGCAAAAGCCAGATTGAGAAGAGCTTTGAAGGTGATATATTTAGTGAGACAATGTGTTGTGACAATGGAGATTATCAGAGATGTTTGTCATGATGTTGGTCATTTTATTCAATTGTTCAATGATAATTTCATGTTCAGGAGAATCATTCTTAGTTTCAATACAACTATTTCCTTCGTTGTTGTTTGGCAACGAGTCCTTCAACATCAGTTTGTATCTTGCCCTAAAGTAGTGAGCCTCAGTTGTGCAAGTCTTTGTATCTTGCCCTAAGGCAGTGTTTATTAGCCTTGCAAGTCTTTTAGGTGTTGTTGCTCCTTGATAGTAAGCCTAAAACTTTGTAATCATTCTTATTTATATTGTGAGTTAGATTCTCATTGTGGTTTTTCCTTGTTTGGGTTTTCCACATAAATCTGGTGTTCATGTATTGATGTTTAATGTGTTACTACTAAGTTATTTGATGGTGTTTGTAATTAGTTTGTTTTGAAGTTCCAGGTTGATTCACACCCCCTGTCAGTCTTGCCATGTGTTCAACAATTGGTATCGAAGCATTGGTTCCTTTTTGGAAAGCTTAACCACTTGAGGTAGATTCAGAATGACACATGGACTTCATGTTAAAGCATTGATGTTTGATGAAACAAACTTTTATTATTGGAAGGACACAATGGAATCTTACTTAGAGATATTGTAGAATGGAATTTGGGAGATTATTCAGACTGGTTATAAACAACCTCATAATGGACCTTCGAATTTGAATGAACTTAAGGCTCATGAGACAAATGCAAAGGCTAGAATAGTATTTATCAGTTGTCTGAGTGATGAAGTGTTTGGTAAGGTAAAAAGAATGAAATAAGCTAAGGAGATCTAGAACAAGTTGTGTTATGCATTTGAAGGTGATCCTAAAACTCAGCAAGCTAGACTTATGAATTTGCAGCAGAAATTTGAAGGTTTCAAATTGGTTGATGATGAGAGTGTTGAGAACTACATACATATCTAGTCAATGATATTGTAGAGGCTATTCGAGAAGTGATGTTATCAGAAAGATCCTATTTACATTAACCAGACCCTACAAATTGAAAAAAATGTGTTATTGAAGAATGCCATGATTTGAATAACTATTTGATTGATTAGATTATTGGAGCATTATCTGCCCATGAAATTGGAGAGATGGATGACATAAAAAAACTCTTGAAAAGAAGTTGCATTTAAAGTTTCAAGGCTATCAGGAGATGAACCAGAAACAAGTGAAACCTAGATGAGATTGATGCGAACTTTGTAAGAAAATTGAAGAGAGGAATTGGAAATTACAAAGGTAAGTCACCCTTAAAATGCTTTAATTGTGGAAGAATTGGTCATTATGCTTCTAAATGTGTGTATACAGATAACTTCAAGAAATATGATGATGATGAAAAGAAAAGTAGATATAGAAGACAAGATTTTAAGAAAAGGATAGATGATAGAGATAATGGAAAAAATAGTTTTTGTTCCATAGAGACAAATTCATTTGAGGATGAAGATGGTGAGGACTCAAATGAAGAATCTCTATTTTTGGCTATAAGAGAGAAGAATTAGGATAGGTCCGGAAAACCATAAGAGAAGACTACACTACATACAAAGGTTGAACCAAGATCTTGGATCATTGACTCTAGATATTTAAATCACATGATTGTTAGTAGCAATCAAGAAGAAGACTGAGAAGGGGGGGGGGGTGAATCAGTCTTCACTGGATGCAGAAAATTAAACTCCAAAATATAAACTAATAAACTGCAACAATGAACAAATAAGCAAATTAACAACACAACACACAACACCAGGATTTTGACGTGGAAAACTCAGTTAAGGGAAAACCCACGATGGGAACCTACCCACATTAAGATGATACTCTATAGTAGTATGTGAAAACTATTACAATGGGGAATGCACATGCATTCAAGAACACTGCCTAGAAATCACTGCTCAAAAGATATTTTCTCGGAAGGCTACAACCCTCAAGGAAGTCTCACTGACTTACGATATAATTCAAATTACAATCTAGAAGAAATGAACTACAATGATAGTATCTACAAATGCCTGATGATAGTTCCAGTTAAGCACAATTGTTTTCCCTGCAACACCAATCTCACCTCAACGCTTCACTGAATGATAAATTTCTTGTTTACACATTCACCTCTCTCTGATAATGCAGACACAATACCAACACCAAAACTAAGTGAATAACTCACCTATATATACAATTCATCAAGCTTGATAACAAGGTCAGTTAAACCCTCAACTCATAATTATAAAAATTACATTACATGATACAAAGATCAACCACCAGACCAATATAATGATTTACATTACATAGCATGGACGTAATTAAAATTCCCAAATGATCACATCCACCAGAAATCACGCCAAGATCAACCACAACACGCTACACCATTAGAAATACAACATAACATGAAAAATCAATGTCGGTTGATGAAAACCACCAAAAAATCACACAACGATCAATGTGGATTGCCAAAATAAATAGGAAACAACTAGGAAACACCAACAAGCATGTTAGAACCATCACCAATAGCTGCACCAACACCAGTTATCAAATCTTCATCGATCAACATCAGAAAGCTCAAGAACACAACCAATCAACAACTACCGCGGAGAAAGATAACTTGTGAGGCACCAAATCACGAACCATCTAAAATGAAGATACACAAGATCATCCAAAACAATATTTCAAAACCTCAACACAAGATCTGATCACAACGAAATATACCAGAGGAAATACCGAATTCTGTAAAACCAAACCACAAAACCGGATCAAAAGATCTTCCTAAAATCACCAAAATAAATCACAGGAGTGTGTTAACATCAATGACAACAACATCCTAGTAGCAGCGATGAACAACCATATCCAACAACTCCAACAATCTCCCCCTTTGGCATTGATGGCAACATATGAATGTGAAAAACAATCAATGCAAAGAAAGAAGATATCACCAGCAAAATCCCCCTAAGATCAAGATAGATAATGCAATACCAAATATCTCCATAATAGAAAACCAAACTCTCTCCCAAAATAGAAACATGAATCTCTCTCCCCTTGGGACATACAACCAAATCAATAGACTACTCCAACAAAGGAGCAACACCAACACACCAATCCAGATAAAAGAATAAGGCTCTGAAATCCACTAGATCGATGCAACTCAATGCATCTAGTTTTCATTAGGTCGGGTGGATACCCCTAACTTGTCTCTCAAATAGACAAATGTGTATGCGGGCAAAGGCTTTGTGAAAATATCAGAAATTTGTTCCTTTGTAGATACATATTCCAGCTTCACCTTCTCTTCACTGACTTGCTCTCTTAAGTAATTATATTTGATTAATATATTCTTAGTCTTTGAATGTTGCACCAGATTCTTTGACATGTTTATAACACTGGAATTATCAGTATATAACAATAGGTTCATCGTGAGTAACTCTGATATCTTTCAACATTTGCTTCATCCAAACTATCTGAGTGCAATTACTAGCAACAACAATGTACTCAACTTCAATAGTAGATAAGGATACTGAATCTTGTTTCTTACTTGTCCAAGAAACCATCTTCTTTCCCAAAAATAATGCTCTATCGATAGTACTCTTCCGGTCATCAAAATCCCCAATCTGCATCAGTGTAGGCACACAACATGAAATCATTATTCTTTGGATACCATAAATCATAATCCATAGTTCCCTTTAGATATCTTAATATCCTCTTAACATCAGTGATATGAATCTCCTTTGGATCAGCTTGATATCTAGCAGCCATACCCATGACATGCATAATGGCAAGCCTAGTCTGAGTAAGATATAGCAGTCCACCAACCATAGATCTATACAAACTCTTATTAGCTTTCAGAGATTCCTCATTTTTGGACAACTTACAACTAGTCACCATAGGAGTTCCAACCGGTTTGGAAGTCCAAACTTCTTCAACAGTTCCTTCACATACTTAGTTTGAGATATAAAGATACCTTTTTCCTGTTTGTGCAATCTGCAAACCTAAGAAAAACTTCATCTCACCAATCATAGACATCTCAAATTCTTTCTATATATCATCGGAAAACTTCATACTCATAACATCATCACCACCAAAAATAATGTCATCAACAAAGACTTCAACAATCAGAATGTTATCATTTTCAATCTTAAAGTACAATTTACTGTCAGCAACACCTTTAGTAAATCCCAATTTCAACAAGTATTTGTCTAATCTAGCATACCAGGCTCTAGGAACTTATTTCAATCCATAAAGTGCTTTCTTCAACTTGCACACCATGTCTCCATCATCCGACAGTGAAAATCCATCAGGTTGCTCAATGTAAACTTCTTCCTCTAGATCACCATTCAAAAATGCAAATTTGACATCCATCTAATATACTTTGAAATATTTATAAGCAACATAAGCAAGTAACAGTCTAACAACTTCAATTCTAGCAACCAGAGCAAAAGTCTCCTCATAATCAATTCCTTCTTGCTGTGAATATCCTCTGCAAACCATTCTAGCTTTATTTCTGACTACTTCATTGACTTCATTCAATTTGTTTCTGAAAACCGATTTAGTACCAATAACATTTTTATTCTTAGGTCTGGGCACAAGTTCCCAAGTATTATTCTTTTCAATTTGATCTAATTCTTCTTCCATAGCTCTTATCCAGTTACCATCTTTACAAGCTTCAACAACATCTTTAGGTTCAACTTTAGAAATCAAACATACTTCTTCTACAACTAACCTTCTTCTATTCATCATGCCTTTATTCTTATAACCAATAATCTGATTCTAAGAGTGATTCAATTTGACATACCTCAGAGTCTTATGTTTGTTCAGATCCTCGGGTTCTTAAACATCTTCACCAACATCAGCATCATTTGGATTAACAATCTCTACTGGATCATTCTGTTTAGACTCTTCAGGCTGAATAGGAGCTAAAACAATAGGTTGACCATCATCATAAGCTCTAATCTCCTTCCCAAGGTTCTCATCCACCTTCACATTTGCACTCAACTATCTTTCTCAGTCTCTTATTATAGTACCGATGGGCTTTTCTCTTTGTAGAATATCCCAAAAAGATACCTTCATCACTTCTAGCATCAAACTTTCCAATATCCTCATCTCTCTTGATATAGAATTTTCAACCAAAAACTCTGAAATATTTCATAGTAGGAACATGACCAAACCAAAGCTCATAAGGGGTACCTAACATGGCCTCATAGCCGAGACCCATCTTGCATTACTTAGTTGCATTGTAGACTTTAGTGCATTCCCCTAAGTTGCACTTAAGGGGGGGTGTTGGTGTAAATAATTATTCATCATGGATATTATTACACTTTACTTAAGTTTACTTAGGTACATGCATTTCATGGTATTTTGGTCATCGACTTGTTACCTGGTTTTGTCACACTTTGACATTTTTGGTACAACATTGGCTCTCCTTCTTCCTTATGGGGAGGTATTTTGGTCATCATCATTGGACCATCTTTGCAAAAGATTCAATATTGAGGGGGGGCTTAATGGTATTTCTTCTCTCTTATGGGGGGGATATATTTTGTTCTTCTCTTTCATCATTGAGAGCATTGTGTGCTTTTTTCATCTCTCTTTTGGGGGAGGGTTTTTTCCCATTGGTTTTTTCTCTCTTTCTCCATTTATGGGAGATTTCATTTACATTTGCACATGGGTACCTAACATGGCCTCGCAACCGGGACCCATCTTGCATTGCTTAGTTGCATTGTAGACTTTAGTGCATTCCCCTAAGTTACACTTAAGGGGGGGTGTTGGTGTAAATAATTATTCATCATGGATATTATTCACTTTACTTAAGTTTACTTAGGTACATGCATTTCATAGTAGTTTGGGTATGAGACACTTGGGTGTTTGTGTCACATTGGGATAGTGTGTGTAGGAGAATTTCCACCTTTTATGGTGTTGATCTTGTTACTACTCTATCATATCCACTTATCATAGAGTGATAATTCCACCTTCGGTGGGTGATCCACCTCATGTGGAATATTTTATTGTTTCTCCTACCTAGCACACCTATTTCCTACCTACCCTTGTTTCTTATTGAGCCACATGTCATGTTTGTGTGCTCACATATCCATAAGCCTTGCCTACATAAGCAAGCTCATCTACATTGTATGTATGGGTATTCATTGAACAAAGCTTGATGATCCAGTTGATCAGTATTTTCATCTTGATAGAATACAGTTTATTCCTATCATCTATTTTGTTCTCGCTTATTTGTGCTTTCCATTGCCTCTAGATCTTGGCAAAATCTCATAGAAAGCTACATGTGTATAGCTTATACAAGGTGCTAATATGAACACCCTTAGCAAGCATCATATCTCCTTTGGTCATCTTTCATCCTCGTTGCAAGAAAAAACATACACAACCAAATCATTCAATATACTTACATAAAGTAGATTCCATTCCAAAACTAGGATATGTAGAACATCATTGATCCCCTTCACTTTATCATCGAGGAATCTAATCTTGACTCTTCCATGACCAAAAATATTTAGATAAGAATCATCACCAAGATACACGTTCCCATCATCATATTTTGTGTATTGTATAAACCAACCCCTATGAGAGTACATGTGAAAAGATGCACCCAAATCTATAAACCACACATCTTTTGATGTGTATGTTTCCATAGATGCAAAAAAATGCTTCATTGTCATCCGAAGAGGATTTATCTAAATCTGAACCAAAGGGATTTCTCTTTTTCTTCTTTTTCTCCTCCTTACATTCTTTACAAAGTTGACCAATTTGGGTGCACTTCCAACACTTCGCCTTGGAATTTCTAGGAGACTTAGATCTCCCACAAGATTTGGATTGACCTTTTTCTTCTTTCTTGCCTTTCTCTTTTGATCTGCCACTAACTACAAGAGCCTCCTTAACTAACTTAGAATTTTTCCCACGCATCTCTTTAGAAATAGTAGTGTCATAAATTGTAACCCCTTACAATTTCACACTCTTTTTTGTGCCCTTGCCTTAGTGTGTATCCTCATAGCTCTTTCCAAGCTAATTGTTGGCCTTGTACTAACAAACTACTGTCATATGTCAATTTGGTGATTAGATCATGTGTTGTGAACTTGTGTACACCTACCTCTATTCCACCCCCTTCTGGGTGGACTAGGGTGCTAAGCATCATAGTCCCCCCAATTTAGGCCCAATTTTGAACATGTCAATGTGTTGTTTCCCACTAGTTGTTATTCGGTCTCAAAACTTTAACATGGCCATTGGAGGTCAACCTAATTTATGAAATACCTTGGGAAGCCTATATAAGAGCATCTTTCCTTATTCATTTTCATACCTGCACATTCCAATAAACTCCTATAGTAACTATTATGAGTGGATTTCTTTAGATATGAGCATTATGGAGCAACAAGTTATAGAAATATTCATATAAATGGGCTTTTATGATTGATTTTTTATTGTGATTTCATGTTATTTCATCAAAACTTGAGGGTCCTTTCCAGAGAGCATTGCATCATCATCAATTTCGAGGTGTGATCTCATGAATTCAACATTTTACTTCAAAATTAGTCTCTGACCTACAAGGGTAAGCTCTCTCTTTCTAATCATAATTGTTGTAGATTTGATTCCAACTTGGGGTTTGACTAATGCAAACCCCTATGCATTCCAGCACCATTTCACTCTCTCTCATGTGTGAAAGATTCAAATCTGATGGAGAAAGATTATAAATTTAGAGAGTATAGGCTAAGACAAAGAGATCTAGACTTCAAACGAGCAGAAAACCCTAGACACTTTGGCTTAGCCACATAGTTTGACACTTTTTCAACATAAATTTAGGGAGATAATTTGAGTGACATCCTAATCTAAACTTCATTTATAATATTTGAATCATACACCTCTAGAACTATGACATCTGGCCACATAGTCTAGTACTTTCAGACTGAAATTACAAACATAGGTTCGTTCTTGATTCCTATTTCCATATTTGTTCTCATATTTTGCATATATCTTCTTTAGCTTATTGTTCATGTTGATTACTATCAATTTTACATCTTTATACCTAGTTCTTACATTCTATCATATCCAATCATATCAATCACCCTCAAAAAAGGATAATCAATCCATTGTGCCTAGCTCTCTCAAGGGTTTGAAGTCAGTCCTATTCATTATCCTTGAATGTATTATTGATGTGAATGGATTTTATTCCTAGTTTGCATGACTAGACTAGTGAATCCCATTTACCACTCTATAGGAAGTAACAATGCAACCACCTCATTTATCTTGAAATTGATGGTGGTACTCCTAATGACCATCACAAGGTGGTCTCACGAGTCCTACATATAACATAGTAAAGTCGTGTACCAATCCTCCTCCTCCACATTCACATGAACAAAGGTCAATTATGAAACAATCATACTAAATGAATTTAGATGATCAATTATGGATCCTCCATCTTCAATTATCAAAGAAAATATATTCTTCCTCGAGAATAAATTATGTACTAGGGGTTTATCCTAATAAACATCTCCAAGCTTCTTTTATATAAGTTTTGTAGTCTTATCTTCATGAATATTCAATAACATGGAGTATACTAAATAAAGTCTAATGAGACCCTTGACTTTTTGATTCATCAAGTTCTTGCCTATTTGAGTAATGGTTGATAGTTTAGATTCAGATATAGCAGCCCATTGATCTCTATCCATGAGCATATCCTCCATCTTCATGTTTCACAACTCAAAGTTAGTGTCCTTAAAATTTTCAACTTCAATTCATTTGGATGTGCTTCCATATTCTTCTTGCAACAAGAATTTGAAAAACCTCTACAAAATCTCCCACTCAAACATTGGATACCTACTCCCATCATTTCCCTTATGCATTCGAGTAGGTCAATTTATGAGTATATGTAATTTTAGAACATTTGAGTCATATACAATGTAACTTGTAATTATATTTATCGGACCTCTCTTGAAGAGGCAAATTTAATTTGAATAAATGAGAATGTATTAGTATTAGTTATGTGCCTTGGTGTGGGTATCGAGCACGAAGATATTATGTCTTTTCCTCCAATATTAAGTGTTGCAGATAGTTAAAATGAATGTAGGAACCTTTAGTTGGGCTTATAATGAATCTCCTATTTCTTACAACAAATCCTCTTAAACGTTGTTTGAACTATCTAAAAGACAAAAAAAGAAGTGTTTCAAGCTTCAAGGATTGGGCCTTTGCCTTGTGAAGTTAATCAAATGTGTGAATATGATCATGTTTCTTTGGAAGAATATAATCACAACAACCTTAATGATTTCAAGAGAATTTAGCTAGTAGATGGCGCACAAAGATTTAGGGCAGAGTATGCTAGTTTAGGGCATAAGGGTTTGGATGCTTGGAGTGATTTTCCTATGTTTCATGATGAGGAGATGATTAAGATAGTCTTAAGTAGAATTTATGGAGATTGTCTATGGCTGGATCAACCATATCAGATTTTGAAACAAGCCCTAAGGGATGTGATTGTTTTATGCTCGATTAGAATCGTGCTTGCATTAAAATTTGTGAAAAATGATGAAGTAAACAAATTGACTAGTGTTGTGTCTAATAAGAGAGCCTTATGAATTGATACCATTGTGGACCTGACAATTAAATATGCGAGTATGGGAATTTTATATAAGGTGTATTACAAGAATCATGAAGATTTGACTTCTTCTACGATAGTATTTGTGGCTTATAAGATGGTGAAAGAAAATTTTGTATATGATCTAAGTGAGTTGTTGAGGTGAAAATTGTTGGATAACCTCCAATTGATAAAGACTGAGTTGTACCCCTTCCGGTATGGTTCACTTGTTGTGTGCTTGGTATTCTACTTTCTCAATGGATTACAAGGATTAAACAATATGGTATGAATAATTATTTCGGTAAGTGCTCAAATTAGAGGATATTTGGATAATTTAGATGATTGTGATGTTGCTTGTCATAAGTTCTTTTCAGATATTCGGAAAGAGATGATTATGAGGAATCAGATTCCTCTGAAGGTTGTTGAATGGTACATAGATGATTTTACCTCTCTAGTGGACAAGGACAACTATTTCATTGAAGTTGTTATTCTAATAACTTCATGGGTGGATAAGATTCCTTATGAAGCATTAGAAGATGAATGCATGAGCACTGTGGAAATAATTCTTAACATGCCAAAAGATGTAAATGCGGGAAGGTTTGGGACTTATGATGAGATTATGAGTATATCAAATTTTGTGAATGATATGGAGAAGTTTAATGGAAATAACTTTGAACTATGGAGGTTGAAGATGGAAGACAACAACACTACAAACTACAATATCCAGAAAAAAACCTCAAACCACAACACAAGATGTGTTGAGATATGATGGATAAAAAAGCTAAGGGACTCATAAGGCTCTATCTAGAAAACTTTGTTATGTTAAATATACATTAGGAGAAGACTATGAAAGATATTTGGAAGAAGATTGGAGATGTTTATCAGGCTAAATCCCTAGTAAACGATATTTTTTTTGAGAAAGAAGATGTATTCTCCAAAGATGGAAAATGGAGGATTCTTAGCAAATCGTCTTGATGCATTCAACATTATTGTTTCTCAATTAGGTTCTATTGGTGACAAGATTGAGGAGGATTGTTGCATGCTTCTATTGTATTTTTTGCATGACTCATGGGACCACCTTATTATGGCTATTGCGAGTACAACCACCAAGTTCAAGATGAATTAGGTGGTAGTATCATTACTATTGGAGTTGAGGAAAAATCATCTCTACAACTCCCAAGGATCACTTACATGCAAACCTTTCACAGAAGGAGAGAAGCAAAAAAGCTATGGAGGTCAAAATTCAGAGATCCAGAAAAGAGTAGTCATATTGATTGTGCAACAAGAATCTAACAAAAATCCAATTCAATAATTACAATTGCTATAAAATTACAAAGAGAGAATCCTTATAAAAGGATACTCGAAACCCTAAAGGTGAATAACTAATACAATGCAACTAAGCAATGCATCATCCATTTGTACATGGGTACCTAAGCAAGGAAGTTAAAGTCTACAATGCAACTAAGCAATGCAAGATGGGTCTCGGCTATGAGGCCATGTTAGGTACCCATGTACAAATGGGTCCCGGCTACGAGCTCGTAATGATGAACAACTAATACCCTAATCAAAACTGAGAGGGGAGGGGTGAATCAGTATAGACAAAAATTGCTTCAATATTTTGACACTCTCTTAACACAGATAACCGATTGTCTATACCACTGTACTTGACCATAGCAATACCGGTTAAATAGAAAAGCTTCAAACAACTGAACTGATTAACCAAAAGTACTTAAAACAACATTCAACAGATCTCGGATCTTGATAGCTACTTTACCAGTTTAGTCATGCATGAGTTGCATCAATAATACCACAGTCATTTAGCATTGCATGCACATTCAACTTTAATAAAAAACTACTCAATCATCACATGAAAACTCACAACCCATAACACATAGATTTTTCACATGGAAACCCAAATGGGAAAAACCACAATGGGGATGAATATCCACAAGCTTGTTTTGAACTCTTTTGAAGTCCACTCTATTAGGAGCCTAGTCCGGTTAAAGACTTTACAATAAGGTTCTGTTAGGAACTGATCCTATTAGGGATCACCCAGTTAAGGGATGGCTATAAACCCTGTTAAAGGTTACCTCACTAGAGGATTTAAAGAACTCAATGAACTTGAGTCACCTGGCTAGAGGATTTGCAACAAGCCTGTTAAAGCTACCCGGTCAAGGGATTTTCCTTTTGTTGAAATGGTTAGAAGTCAACAGGTAAAGCTCTGATATGATAACAACACTACTTGTTAAGGCAGATCCTTTTCAGCTCCTCTTCTCTACAATCACACTCTGCAGATTCCACACTTTGGTTTGACAAGTATCTCAACATGCGGACACAAACTCAACATTTGCCAACACAAACAATTAACAAACATCATCGACCTTATAGACAACAATTAGGTCATAAACCCTAAACCCTAAACATTTTAGGTTTACAATTACAAGCAGTCCAATCCTAACCATCCAAACATTTTGTATAGAGTGAAACGATCTAAAACAAATCTCAAGTCATTCTGCATCGTCCAATCTTCACCGTATCTGGAAAATAGTAACCCATCACGTACACTTCACACACCACTCAGAACACGCGCATTCCGAGGTAGGCATTCAATACATTCGATCTTCATGCGCAAGATCCTCAAGGAAATCCTTCACATGCACATAACTGACATGATATCCTGATCCTTATCCTTATTGTTCACAAAATACCATCAGTTGTACCGCATAAGCTAAACTGGAAATCCTAGAGCTGAATAGAGACTACCAACCGATAGTCACACTTAGTGAGCCCTAACTGCGAACCCCAACACTAGTTCACACCATCCCGGTTAACTATAGCCGCTTCCAGTCTTCATACTAGTACATCGGTTCACTTATTGATATCAATGACAACATACACTATCACCGTTTCATCATATGCCAACATAATGTTGGGCATTGTCGGATTCAGTATTGTATTGTTGGTTCTTGGTTTTCTCGAGATCTACTTTGAGGAGTGTTACTTCTTTCTATAGCTTCTCACATTCTTCATTTTTGCACTTCACCATTCGATTTAGATATTCTTTAGTCTTCTCATTGTCTTCATATTTGATCTTCAAATCTAAAATGGTGTTGTTTGCTTGCTTGAGCTCCTCATCGACTTCTTTGTGTCTAATCTTAAATTTATAGATTTGCTCTCTTAGCTTCTTGATGCATTCATTTGCTAGTTGGACATTCTCCTCCAGATCTTTGGTTTCATATTTTGTTGCCTCAAGTTCTTCAAGATCTTTTCTTAAGTCGTCATTTAAATCCATGAGTTCAACTTTCCGAATCTCCTTTGAGTGGTTAGACTCTCCTAAAGGACTTGGCTTTGATACCAATTATTGTATAGCCGAAATAATGAGAGGGGAGGGGTGAATCAGAATTCCTTTAAACTTATTTAAATTTCTAATTAACCAATTACAAACATAATTAAAATGTAACAAACAAAAATGAGACATAACACATGTAGCGTCATAAATTGTACACAATACAATTTCACACCTAGTTTAGCACTCGCCTTGGCATTTTGCATTTTGCATTGCACTTCCCCTTTAGCACTTAATTAACCAAATTAATTAGGTCTAAGGTCCTATTTCATCGTCCTCCACATCATAAAGTTGGGCCCTTTCATTAAAGTGTGCCCCTTTCATTTTATTCCTCCAATACATCATTTAATCAAAAACCCTAATTAAGTCCTATTTTGAACTTGGGGGCTTGATTTCGGGGGTCAAAACATCTCGAAATCACCTGTAACTTCGAGATTCTCTCTAAAATCATCATATCCGACGGCCCTGAAAATTTGGTGAAAAGTTGCCGGGACCATGGCGCCCGGAGTGCACACGGTCCTGGACATTTTTCCCAAAATTTTAGGAGCGCGATCCAATCATAAAATAAAGCTTAACCCCAAGAAATTGGCGGGAGATTCAATCTCTAGGTCGGCCAAAAGTTGAAATTAAGACCTAGGGTTTTAATATATAAGGGCTCTCTTTCTTCATTTGAAAGGATCCAGATTTTTGTTTCAGGGACCTTCTATGCAGTGAAAGAGCAGATCTTTGAAGACTTCAACAACATTCAACATCCATCTATCAAGCATTCATTAATTTCATTCATCCATTTAGGGCTTTGAAGACATTGAAGAGCAATAAGGGATCACCGACTGAAGATTGGCTTGTACCCCTCCCTTGGGGTTGGGTATGATTTCATGTTGTTTTCATGTCTTTGCATAAGCCTCATTATATCACTTGTATTCATGCTTTAGATCTCTTTACACCTTGATTTGGAGCATTTACATTATCATTTACAAGCAATTAGGGTTTACTTTCTAGGTTGCTCTAGTTTGCTTACTTGCATTTTAGGATCTTGCACACACACAAGGTCTGCACACACATTAATTTTACAATACAACTTGGCTATTCGTGGAGGTGGAAATCACCAAAGTGGGGGTTTGACTAAGGCAAAACCCTATATAGCCACCCAAAACACCTTTTCAGATATAAGTGCAGATTTCGGGATTCAGACGACGCCGCAAGTTGCAGATCCGGAAGAAGCAGACGGAGACCGAACCATACACCAGATTTCAGAGCAAAAGACCAGGATAGGAGTGTGGGGCACCCTGGTCCTGCTAGGACAGGGGCGCTAGGTGCCCTGGTCCCTGAGACAGGGGCGCTGGGCCCCCTGGTCCTTCTGTCAAACAACATTTACGACAGTTTTCCAGGTTGCAAAATAGCAGTTTTAGGTGCAGTTTCAGGAGCAGAATCAGGACAGTGGCACCTGCGCCCCCGTCCTGAACATTTTCACTCAGATTTTAACTCCGGGTACGCATCTGCATTCTTGTCTTGTCCTTGTGTTTGCAGCTTTCCATTGTTTAACTTCCATTCTGCAATTTTGTTATTAGTTCATACTTGCACTTTGAGGTTAGGAATTGAACTTGCATCATTTTATCTTTCAATTACAATAAAGGAATAGAAACCCTAATAGGTAGCCCGTGGTTCTCTCTTTCACAAAAAGAAGTAGCCAATTGTGTGATACCTCTAGGCTCTTTCGTATTCCGCAATGTGTGTCAAAAGGTAGGATTAGGACATGTTAACCTAGTGTCAACCCACTGGCCATATGAAAAGATATTACAAAATATGGGGGCCTGCACTTGTAGGAAGGATTACAACCTAGAGAACACTGCTTATCACAAAAGGAGTCTCACTGACTACATACAAATCCAAACTACAATCCGAAGAAATGAGTGAACTGCAATGATAGAATCTTCTATGCCTGAATACAGTCTCGGTTAAGCTCTATCTATTTCGGTTTGAAACCCTAAACCCTTACCAGAATACCCTCCTACATAATCAACATTCCTCACATTACAAATATCATTCTCATATCTTTCCATGCTCTTACATATTACAAAATGATCTAATCAACTGACCTATATACCCTTACAATCTTTCATGCCTTATGTCGGCTTACAAAGATAATTACAAAATGAATATACATGTTGGCTCAATAACATAAATACATAAATATCAAAATCAATTGCCAATGCCGGATCTCCCAAAATGATTTCGACCTCCTATACCAGTATCTTCAATGTGAACCATGTCGGCTTGCAATGTTTTTAACCAAAGAATTCCCTCCAACCGATGAAGATACCTTTTAGTGTCGGTGAAGTGTTGTCGGTAAACAACCAAACCAAAATATGAAGTTGGAACATGTTGCCATCAATGACAACATATCAAAACCAATCAAATGAGTGTCGATTGCCAACAATATCCCCCTTTGGAATTGATGGCAACACTCATCTGAAAAATGATAGTGGTTTCCATCTATCGGTTTGACCCCGAGATTGCTCCCCCTGAGCTGAATATCCATTCGTGATCACGATCTGTACAAAATACTCCATACCTCCTGAATATTTTTCACCTATACCTCCCCCTTTGACATCAATGCCAAGAAAATACCAAAAAGAGGGATGAAGAATGAAAGTCTGGACAAAGAATATCCCAAAATACCTTACCTGAGTTGAATATACATGAAAATTTCTAGATAGTCTTTTTCCAAAAGCTCTAGATAGGTATCCCAACTAGATTTGAGTGTGTCAAAAATAGATACAAGTCCATTAAGCATATGGGTATATGACTCTTTATCCTTAAGCTCTGTCAGTGTGGTCTTACCAACCATATCAATACACTCCTTCTTATGTACACTTAATGAATCCAACCAGGGACTCACCAATCCTCTAAGACCTCTGGCTCTCCTAATGATTTAATCTTTGTCCCTCTCGAGAGCTGAAACTTGGGCTTCCAAAACCAAAATGTGATCATCAATAGATGTAGTCAAAGAATTTGTGCCATCAAAAGAATTGACTATACCTACAATCTTCTCCTGAATATCTTTAATCCTTTTATCTGTCTTTGTTGTAAGTAAACCTGTGTTACAACATACTCTGTAAATGTTAGTACACTTCCTCAAAGCATTATCAATCAACTTCAACTTATCATTAATCTCCTTCTTCTCATACTAGGATTGGCGGATCAATAACTCCTTTGTCCAAAGATCCTTCCTTCATCGTCTTCTGTGAAACCATCATCATGAGCTCAGTAGAACTCATCTTCGTTAAACTTTTATGTTCTACCTGTGAAGTGTCAATTGACAACAATGATGCACTCACTACTGGTTCCCTGTCAGATTCCTCTCTCTTCTCCTCTGATGGTTTGTTAAATTTTATAGCTTCCTCTCTTACACCAGTGGCTTCGCCACTTGGTGCAGTATCAATTACTGTTGGTTCCTCCTTATGAACTGTGACCTCAACCTGTACATTCTAATCTGGAGGACTATTATCCTCAACATTTGTAACATGTACACTCTCTGAATCTGTCGATATATCTACATTTTATGGTAACACCTTTGTGTTCTGTACATTAGATTCTACCGAGGGCTCTAGATCCAGTATCTTAATGTTGGCATTCTACACTCAATGAGAATGGTTGATGTTGTCATTGATGGAAACCAACTGGTAACAGGATTCTATAGGTTCATCGGCAACACAAACATCATTCACTGACATCGACGGGCACAACAAAGGTCACTCATTAACATCCAGATTACACTGGCAATGAAGTATATCGACATCCAGGCCAACATGAGACAAGTTTTGTTTATGTGAATTGTATTGTAAATGTAATTAATTATTTGTAAGATGACATGTTGTATTGTAAAGACTCGTATATGTATGAGATCTTATTGGTCATTTTTGATATAGCATGGAGAGGAAATTATGTAATGGTATTATGTAGAAGATAGCGAAAAGATTTTGTAATAAGGCAGATAGGTTATGTAAGTGAATATCATTCACCGGGAGGTTTTTGGTTAAGGTTTCTGATAGAGTTTAAACCGGTACTGAATGAAGCATTGTAGATGCTAATTTGAGCAGTACATTATCTTGGATTTAATTGTCCATTTTGTAGTCAGTGAGACTCTTCTATTGAGCAGTGAGTTCTAGGTTGTTGGCCTTGCTGCATGTGCAAGCCCCTTTTGTAAGTAATATTTATTCATATTGGCCAGTGAGTAAATATTGTGGGTCACAAATCCCACCGAGGTTTTTCCCACATCAGGTTTCCTCGCCAAAACATCTTGTGTTATGGTGTGCATTTATGTTGTCTCTATTATTTTTATTTGTTGCACTATTACTTATTTACCAGTACATTAATTTGAGTTGCAAAGTTATGAATAAGTTCAAATATTCCATTAACTAGTTAGACATTGATTCACCCCCCCTCTCAGTGTCTTTGGGATTGTCATTGTATCTAACAATTGGCATCAGAGCTTGGTCCTCTATTTGCAAAAGTCTAACAGCTTGAGGAAGATTCTGAAACCAGTATCGATGGAGAGTTTGAGAAAACAGGTGGAAGGAGCTCTTGAAGATTTTGATGCAGAAAAATTAAAGAATATAAAACTTGAAGATGATTTGAGGATTGCTAAGGAATTCATTAAAGGACTTCAGGAGAACCTGGTTATAGCACAAAACAAGAGAAAGGAACTTCATGAGCAAATGCAGAAACATGATGATGAAAAGGAAACTCTTAGTGATATTGCAGAGAAGCTGAGACAAGAGAACACTAACATGAGGAATGACATGAAAGATTTAACCATGAGGCTATGTGAGGATATTGATGACAAAAAGAAGATTGAAGAAGACTTGACTAGGAGACTTAATGATGGAGCAAATGAAAATCTGAGAATTTGTCATGAGAATGATATGCTAAAGACAGATCTAATTCACATGCAACATGATAAAGAGGAGGTTAGGAGACAAATTGGCATTCTATAAAATGAGTTGCTCACTACAAATGAACACAAAGACAAATTCAAGAAAAATTCAGAAATGCTTGATGACATGCTGAAAAGACAAAAACCTAATGGAGATACAATTGGACTTGGATTTGAACATGGAGAAAGTTCTGGGATTGCAAATAATCAAGATCATAGAAAAACGGTAAGATAACCTAATGCTTATAAATTTAATGGGAAATGTTTTAATTGCAACAAATTTGGTCATAGATAAAATCAATGCAGATTTAGAAATAATTAGAATACAAATTTACCCACCGGTCAATGTTCCAAATGCAATAAAGTTGGTCACAATTCAGAAAATTGCAGAATGAATGTGAAATGTTATGTTTATGGTAGATTTGGACATTTATCTAATCAATACAAAACACAAACTAGTCAAGGATAGGGAAAAGCTATTTAGAGGAATAATGTAACTTGTTATGCATGTAACAAGATTGGGCATATTGCAAAATTTTATAGAAGCAAGACTATACCGACGAACAATATAGGATCTAATGAGAAGGGAAAAGAAAAGGTAAATGAAATAAAGCAAGAATTTTCAAAACAATGGATTAAGAAGAGAGATCAGAGAATTGATGAATCTGTCTCTACACCGGTAGAACAGAGTAATCCTCCATCAGTAGGAGATTCTTCATCTAACTAAGGAATAATCCTTAGGGGGTATGGCAACAAGTTGAAAATCATGCATTCTACCCTCAGTTGATGGTAAGAAGATACATTTCTTCTTTACCGACAAATGTGTTAAGATTTCACTTAACTGACAAGCATTTAATGCGGTTTTTGAAGAAATTTTTGGTTATAAAGCATCGGAAAATCCTCATTTCAAACCACCAAGCATCCAAGCATTTGAAAAGCGCAAAGAGAGAGAATAGGCATCCTAAGGCGAAGCAACAAGGTGTTTTTAGGCATTCAAAGATTTCAAGTAAGATGTATTTATCTTTCAAAATGGCATCTTCATCTTCTGTACCTGAGTTTATTGCAAACCCTACTGTGGTAGATAACATTAAGCACCCTAGACCTGTGTTTAAAATCATTCCCAAGATCGCAAAGAAAGATGATTCCATCATAGAATTCTCTAAGATTCTGAAGGGAGTTGCTTTTGTCGAAGACTCGAGGATTGACATTCACTGCAACATATAAAATTTAGGGACTGATGACTTAAAGAACATATACAAGGATGTTATTACTGATGAACAAGGTTTGGTTAAATTGGAGCATAAGATTGTAGGAGACTTAAGATTTGTTGAAATTCTGAACATACCTGAATTTCCGAAGGAGGTATTTCATCTTGTACTGAGCAGAGTTCATGGAGAGTTTATATGGCTAGACTCTATTTTTAAAATCTCAAAGGAAGCAATCAAGACAGTTATTGGTTTACCCTCAACTGGTAGTAGGCCCGACAAAACAAAGAAGATACCTAACAAGGGTGTTATGGACCTAACCGGAGCCACATCTGACAATAGATCTCTTAGGGTTAATGACATTATTGATGCAAATGTGAGATATGTGAGCATGGTACCTGACTATAGAGTAACTCATGCAAACAAATTAAATTCAGTTTCTAGCTTATACATTCATAGTGCATATGAGATGGTTAAGAACAATGCTAGGATTGATATCTGTGAATGGCTTAAGGATGAACTGATAGATAACCTGAAAAAGATTAAGGGTGACAAGAAGGGGACATTCTATTTTGGCAACCTACTTGTGTGTTTGATGCTTTACTTCACCAAAGAGATACCCGACATTGGCCATAAGGACTTTGTATATGACATCCCAGTATGTAAACAAATCATGAAAGCTATTATCGGTATGGGCTCTAACAGTGATAACATTATAGCAGACTACTTTAAAAACTTCCAAACTAAGATGAAGGCTAGAGAAAGGTTACCACAGAGCATTGTAGATAAATATGATAAGCAAATATGTTTTGTAGTCAAACGTGATGAAACATGGATGGAAGCTGTTACTCCTAGAACTATTTAGATAACATAAATGGGTTATGAAGTTGATCTAAATATTCTTGAAGCATATGCTAAAACACTTCTTGATACACCTAAGGAACCATCTGAAGAAATTTTTGGTAGTGCTAAGACCATTGAGAGTGTTGTTTCAATGCAGAAGAAGAGAAAAAGAAGAGAAAAATTCATCCGAGATGCATCCAAGATGGCTAAGGAGGTTAAGGAAAATGTAATGAACTTGAGTGGTATATCTGCTAGTGAGCTGGAAGGATTGGATCCAGTAGCTCATGTTTCACCAGTTGTCACTTCTTCGGATACAGACAGTGGAAAAGTAGCTGAGTTCAAGAGAGTTGAAAGGAAGAAGAGGAAAACCCCACCAGTACCCTCTCCTTCTCCCAAAAGGACTAGAACTTTAAGGAAGAAGCAACAGGTTGTAAGGGAGCCTAAGAAGAAACTAACTCCAAAGAAGAAACAACCTAAGGCACTAGATACCCTTACACCGGAGGAACTGGTAAATGGGATAACACAAGAAGGTAATCTCAGTAATGTGAGAAAATTGTATCATTCTCACAAGGATTCTGATAGGGAGACTATAGAGGCTAGTATTATTTTGCATCTTGATATCTATAAGAAGGTTTTGATTGAAGTTGTAGATGATCAGTCGAATGACTTGTATCTAAGATTAGAGGCTAAAAGAATGTCAGTGATGGAATTAGACAAAAAGTTAAAGGTTGAAGCATTATTGGCAATGCACCCTGTAAATTCTAAAGAGGAAATTAATGAACTAATTTCTGAAGCAAATCGGTCAGTTTTTGTGAGTGGACATTCACAGGTTAGCCTAATGGCTGGGAGAGTAAAAGAAATTGCTGATGAAACTGCAGACAAATGGGACATATTTTTTGTTGAAAAAGAAAAGAAAGAGGAAAGGGAGAGACATAAAATGGAAAAATCTTTTACGAAGGTATACCAAAAGGACAAAGGTAAAAGGAAAATTGGTAGTATACTTATTATAATGGTCACAGATAACATTCCTTCATTGGCATAGGATACTCCGCCACTAACTTTAGATACACCGGTACATACAGACAGTCAACCGAATAAGGCAACTGAAGAAGTAACACATGATGACACTAACCCGGATTCTGAAATTCTTTTCACTATGAATGTTGATACACAAGATTTTAATATTGTTGTGGATAATGATACCTCAGAAGTTAAGACAATCGATGCTAAGAACATTGAGATCTCTAAGTCACCGGTAAACACTTCTAACTCTCAGAACACTGAGATACCGACAGAAGCTAAGAAACTAAAGGATGAGGAACTGACAGATGCAAAGGTACTTACACAGATTGAAAACTAGCAAAAGCAGAAGTAATAACATAGAGTGAAAAACCAACAAAAAATGTAAATAAAGGGGAAACAATTGTTGGAAATAAGGAAGAAATAGTTAAGGCAGTTGGGCAAGTATCTGTTGAAAGGAAATCTATTGCAGAACCAAACACAACCACTGGAGAATTTAGACCCAATAATGTAGCAAATTTTCTTTTGGATTCAATTAAGAGGATAACAGATTGCAATGCCTTAGCATTTAAGGCTATTGATGACACATTACCTATTTTGAAGATGATTGCACCAACCTGTAAGATAGATCACAATGATGATTCTTTAGGTAAATTGGATGCATTGTCCAAATTTATTGCTGAAAATGTTCTAACCATAGATAAGGTAAATGAGGAAACTATAAAGGAAAGAGTAGATAAAGAGAAAGGTGAATTCTTTGAGAAAACTATCAAAGACTGTACTGAGCACATGGATTCATTATTACCAGTACTTAACTCAACAATTTTGGAATATAAGGAGATGTATAGAGAAGATTGCAAGCCTCACCACCTGACTGAAGATACTGATGAGGAAATTAAGAAGACACAAAAGGAGATAGATGACATTGCGGATAATATGATAGATTCTTCAGAACTTACCTCAGTTTTTGAACAGGAAATGGCATTTTTTAAGGAAAAGTTAGAGACATTTGAGAAAGAGAAAGCGAGGATAAGGTTAAAGGGTCAGGAACTAAAAAGAAAACTTGGTCCAAGATTGGACAGTCTTATCACTCAGCGGGTTGAGCTATCAAAGGCAACAATTCAAGGAGAACGGTCATCGAAGCAACAGATGCGTTATTTGACCGACATGATCCAATAGACATAAATCATTATTTCTGACAATAAAAAATTCATGCAGATCCTGAATCTAATTTTGGCAGACATTTTTCAACTTGTACATAACCGATTACAAGCTATGTGGTATAACTCTTGTATTCTTTGATTCTTTTTCCATTGATGTGAAAGGGGGAGTAGTATGGATAAAAATGCACAGAAGAGATCACTTGCTCAGGGGGAGCACACTTTTTTTGGGATCAGTTTTTGGACTTCATCTTTGGACAACAGTTTTTGATTTTTCTCATGAGTGTTGCCATCAATGCCAAAGGGGGAGATTGTTGGCATTCTACAATCAATGAGAGTGGTTGATGTTTTCATTGATGGCAACCAATTGGTAAAAGGATTCTATAGGTTCACCGACAACGCAGACATCATTCACTGACACCGACAGGCACAACAAAGGTCACTTATCGACATCCAGATTACATCGACAATGAAGTATACCGACATCCAGGCGGACATGAGACAAGTTTTGTTTATGTGAATTGTATTGTAAATGTAGTTAATTATTTGTAAGCCGACATGTTGTATTGTAAAGAATCATATATGTATGAGATCTTATTAGTCATTTTTGATATAGCATAGAGAGGAAATTATGTAATGGTATTATGTAAAAGATAGCGAAAATATTTTATAATAAGGCATATAGGTTATGTAAGTGAATATCATTCACCGAGAGGTTTTTGGTTAAGGTTTCTAACAAAGCTTAAATCGGTACTGAATCAAGCATTGCAAATGCTAATTTGAGCAGTACATTATCTTGGATTTAATTATCCATTTTGTAGTCAGTGAGACTCTTCTATTGAGCAGTGAGCTCTAGGCTGTTGGCCTTCCTGCATGTGCAGGCCCCTTTTGTAGGTAATATTTATTCATATTGGCCAGTGAGTAAATGTTGTGGGTCACAAATCCCACCAAGGTTTTTCCCACACCGGGTTTCCTTGCCAAAACATCTTGTGTTATGGTGTGCATTTATGATGTCTCTGTTATTTCTATTTGTTGCACTATTACTTGTTTACCGATACATTAATTTGAGTTGCAAAGTTATAAATAAGTTCAAATATTCCATTAACCGGTTAGACACTGATTCACCACCCCCTCTCAGTGTCTTTGGGACTGTCATTGCATCTAACACTTAATATCCTTCAAAATTGTACCCATTATACCATTACCTTTCCCTTCAACCAGGATGTCTGTAGTATCAGTTTTAGCTTTTGGTGAAGTATAAAAACCAGGGTTTCATGCAAAGAATTGAACCCATGCCTTGTGGGTCTCAGTGACTATCTCATTAACCCTAACTAACATAAGACTAACTATCATGTGCTTGCTGTGAAAGATTTTCCTGTCTGCAACCTCAAGAGTCCTGTCCAACTCCTCTGGAGTAATAGAAGCATAAATAGTTAACAACTCTTGAATCTTTATGTACTTATCCTCCTGCATTGTTGATAATATTCTAGCATCTAATTTGTCATATAACTATGCCGGTATTTGATTTTCAATTTCTAACAAGTCTTTCTTATAAATATCCAAATACACCAAAACAACTTCCTCAACTTCTCTTTGTTAATCATTATCCAAATGCTCATTATAAAACTGTACATTCTTCAACATACCATCCTTAGTTATTTCATCAACTAATTCTGGATAAGTCTTGGGTGGAATAATAGTTACATTACTAGATACAAGTGCAAGATCAGTGCCATCCATCTTCTTTCTTCTTCCTGTACTAGATGGTGTAGAAGGTGTTTCTTTTGGAGCTCTCTTTTGTGTCGCTACCCCAATTATAACCTTCCTAACTGGTTTCTTCTTTGCTTCCACCTTAGTCTCCTCAGCTTCATCAATAGGTGCATCAATTAACATCTTTGCATAAGCATCTATAATATGTGCATCAACTTCATAACCCATCTCTTCAATCCATATCTTTTGGGGCTTGACAACTTCCATTAAAGTTTCATCTTTCTTAACCATAAAGCATATCTCGGTTGAGTATTTCTCAACAATGTGCTTTGGAACCCTCTCTCTAGAATTCATAGCCTTTTGGAATGCCTTAAAGTAACCCCATACCTTATCATCTTGCTGACTACCCAATGTACCAATAGACTGTTTCAGTTGTCTTCCTACCAGGATATCAAATGCCCATCGTCTCTTCCCAAAACCGGGAGTTTCATTAATGAAAAATAGCATCAAACAGACAATAAGATTCCCATACCAGAATTTTCCCTTCTTCTCTCCTTTGATATTTTGTAGGTTAATTAACAATTCATCCAACATCCATCCACAAAGATCTAACTTCTCATTTTCCCTCATCATCTTATGTGTTGCATAAATGCAGAAGCTAGAAATAGAATTCAAAATGTTTGATTGAGTTACCTTGTATCCAATAACCATGCTTTCGAATATGATGTCTCTATCGGTGATAGTACCAACCTTCATTGATCGCTTGTCTGATGTTGCACCGATGATTTTGTTGACATGATTGTAGAAACCTTCTTCTCTGGATGTTGTCCAATCTATGACAAACTAGTGTTTTCCCTAATGGCCTCCTTCAAGATCTTGTACGATCTGTCCAACTAGATAAATTCTCCATGCACTCTTCTCAAAACATATCTGACAATCTCATCTTCAAATTCGAGAATATCCAGAATGCCAAAAAACCCTAGATCCTCAATATGTTGATACTCAGGCTTGATCTTTCCAGAATCTCCCATTAACTCGCTCATATACATGCTCTTAATATCACTAGTTCCCAAATCCTCAATGTGACAGTGAATGTAAGCTCTGACATCGTCGACATATACAACTCTTTCTAGGACACAGGAAAATGTGCCAACCAAATCAACCAAGGTGGCAATATGCGGACATCGTTTGAAAGTCGGCCTAGGACGGTCCTTGACCTCAACAACAATAGGATTTGCAATAAAATTTGGTGCAGAGGATGATCCCACTTCCATGATGAAAGATAAATACCTATGAAATAGTTTCCAATGAAAACCCTAAAGAGCTCTTTCGATAGCTGGTGAAATCGCTGAAGAAGATATCGATCACACGGAATCGCTTTAGAATCGCTCTGAATGCAAAGTGATAAAAAATGAAGTGAATTCAACCTTTTAATCTCCAAGAAAAACCCTAATCCATCATTGATATGAATGAGTGCCGGTGAAAGATATCGGATCTTGGTCAAACATCTCCATGCCAGATAAGCATCTCCAATGTCTGGAATATCTTCCAGAACCTCTTCCTGGGGCATATGCACTATCTTCATAAATTTTGCCTACCCCTAAGGCATCTGCCTCAGTTACCGGATGAGCTTCCTGTCAGTGCAGGAGCAACCTCCTCTGCCGGTTGAGTAACTAGAGCATTCCCATCTACTGATTGATCTTCTGACTTCCTGACCCATTTCTTAATATGATCTTGCTGGATCTCATTAACCTTCTCTTTTCCTTTATAATTTAATTCATCATTGCCAACTGATGGATTTTTGCTTCTACAGAACTTAGTAATGTGGCCAACCTCATTGCATGCATAGCATGTAACATTGTTCTTTTGAATTGCTTTGCTACAATCAGTATAATTTCTTCACCTATACTGATTAGCCATATGTCCAAATTTTCCTCATGCATAACATTTAACATTCATTTTGCAATCTTCTGTCTTATGCCCATACTTATTGCATTTAGAACATTGACCGGGAGTAGAATCAGAGTTTTGATTTGCTCTATTTATACATTGCCTAGCCATGTGACCAAATGTATTACAAACAAAGCATCTACCATTAAATTTATAAGTATTAAGTTGCCTTACCAGTGCCTTCTGATTTTGATCTTCATTTGCAGTACCAAAACTTTGACCTTGTTCAAATCCAAGTCCACTGGAATCTCCATTATGTCTTTGACTTTTCAATAATTCATCAAGCTGTGCTAAACTAACCTTGAATTTTTCCTTATACTCACTTGCAATAGTCAGATCATCTCTCAGAATTATCATTTGTCTCTCAAGTTCTTGTTCATTACTCTGTGATTGCACTAAATCAGTTCTCAACATATCATTTTCATGAACCAACCAGGTGCATTCTTCAAATTTGTCTTTCAGAGATATAGCAATATTTTCTTCCTTCTTCTTCCAGTCTTCAATCTCCTTTGACATCCTCATAGTTAAGGCTTGCATTTCATTCCTCATGACCATATTTTCTTGACTCAACTTCTGACATTTTTCATTAAGGGCATCCTTCTCATCATTATCCTCATTTTGCAAAAGTTCCTTCCTCCTAGCTTGAACAGATGACAGCCTCTCTTGTAGGATAAGAATGAATTCCTGAGCTAAATTCAATTCATCTTGTAACTTCAAGTTCTTCATCCTTTTAGCATCATAATCTTCAAGTGCTACCTCAAATTGTCTTTCCAAACTCATATCCATGGATTTCAGATTCAGAATCTCCCTCAAGTTGTTAAACTTCCTCTGAGGCACAAAGCTCTGATACCAATTGTTGGAATCCAAGAACACTTGGGGGGGGGGGGGCCTGAATCTGTGTTCTACCAGAATGATCAATTTTAACCTTATTATAACATGCATTCACCAACCGGTATACCGATACATATAAGATTGAAAGAAGTAAAGCAATTAATAAGCCAATCACATAAATGAATACCATAACACAAAGAATTATACGTAGAAAAACTCAAAGAGGAAAAACCACGGTGGGATTTGTGACCCACAATATCAATCCACTAGCCATATGAAAAGATATTACAAAATATGGGGGCCTACACTTGCAGGAAGACTTACAACCTAGAGCACACTGCTCATCACAAAAGGAGTCTCACTAACTTTATACAAATCTAGACTACAATCTAGAGAAATGAGTGAACTGCAATGATATCATCTTCTATGCCTGGATACAGTTTCGATTAAGCTTTGTTTGTTCCGGTCTGAAACCCTAAACCCTTATTGGAATACCTTCTTACATAGGTAACATTCCTCACATTACAATTATCACTCTCATATCTCTCCACGCTCTTACATATTACAAAATGATCTTATCAACTGACCTATATACCCTTACAATCTTTCATGCCTTATGTTGGCTTACAAAGATAATTACAAATGAATATACATGTCGGCTCAATAACATAAATACATAAATTAAAAATCAATTGCCAATGCTGGATCTCCCAAAATGATGTTGGCCTCCTATACCGGTATCCTGAATGTGAACCACGTCGGCTTGCACTGTCGGTAACCAAACAGTTCCCTCCAACCGGTGAAGATACCTGTCGGTGCCGGTGAAGTGTCTTCTGGTTAACAACCAAACCAAAATATGAAGTCATAACATGTTTTTCATTTATAAAGCAGTGTGAACAAGGGCATTGACCCTTTACATAGCAGAACTATCGATCATAGCGCAAAAACAACACTATAACAACAATTAACAACACAAAACATAAAAAAGGAAGCAAGTATTTTTAACAATTAAAAACAATGGCATAAAAATAAAACTACAGGGGTGCCTTGTGCACCCCAATGGCCTCCATGATACTGCTCCATTTGGTACACATGAATTTTTAGAGGTCCCTAGCCTCCTATTTGTCCTTCTCAGTGTCCGCGTAGCTTTCCCTCAACAGATAGAGGGTGAGAGCAGAGCTGTGTTTTTTGTACACCTGCAAATGGAATTTGTTCAGGCCCATCATTTGGGCTTCCCATGTCTCCAGATTGTTCTTAAGTTGTTTGACCTCCTCATTCATAGACTGTAGTTCAAGAACAGGGCCAAGGTTTTCAATTCTCTACATGGTGTTTAGCACATCCGTGCTCAGTTTTTCCATTTGCTGCAGAGTAGGGGCCTCTTGGGGGTTCTCAGCCGCCAAGTCATCAGTAGTTTCCATAGTCTCTTAGGGATCACTAGCAGCAATGGAGTTATCAATATCCTTAACTAGGTCCATCAGAGGGATGGAATGCATCACCTGTTCAGCCAAGTTTAAATCCCTATCCAATTTTCGAGGATCTAGAGCATTGTTATCAGGGATTTCCATACTCATAGGGCCCTCAATGTACATGTTCAAAGGGGTCGTAACATTATCATCAATGAGTTCCTGGGATTTCCTTTCAGGGGTAGTCATATCAATAGCACCAACAGTGATCGGGATAATAGGGTCCCTAGTCATATTAACATTATCAACATCCCCATCAGGGCCTCGCTTAGTTTTAGGTCCCTCCTCTTGCTTTTCCCCAATGGGGTCCTCCTCAGAGTCCAAATTCTTAATAACCAGGGTCTTCTTCCTGTGGCCTTTGGAAGCAAGTTAGGAGGATCTCCTTTTAACCACCGAGTCTTGGGAAGGGTTGTCACTCTCAGTGTCCACAGCTGAAGAATTGTCATCGTAGACAATGCGTTTGCGTTTAGCGGAGGTTTTGCTTTTACCTTTAGACAGGGAGCGAGAAGCATTGGGGGAGGTAGATAGAGTTAATCTAAGGGAGACCACTAAAAGAGAAACAACTGAGGCATAGGCAGGCAGAGACATGGTGGCCATGGCAAAGCCCTCCTTGGGAAGAATCTAGAGAAATCCAGAGACAAGGCTGCAAGCTGCTGGGGAGTCGGAACATGTTGCCATCAATGACAACATATTGAAACCAATCAATGAGTGTTAATTGCCAATAGATAAGAAAATGAAGAAAACTTTTTGGATCAGATCACATACATTCATGTCGGATAACATACAATAACCATAACTTCAATGGCAACATGAAAAATAGGCCAATGGTTGTTTATTATGGTTATCTTTGTTGGATATAGTTTTGATATCATGGATATGATTTTTGTGGTTTGGAAATATCTTTGTGTTCTCCGAGTGTTGTGGCATTATTTGTTGCTGGTCATGATATTCTACGTCAGACCTATCCTTAGGTCCGGATATGATTTGTGGGAGATTGTTTGAAGTCTTATGGGTCTCATTGTAGCATGTGGAGATTCGGATTTAAGTTATTTGCATTGAAAAGTATGTTTTGACCGTTAATTGCTTATATGGATGTATTGTTGGTTATGTTGCGGTGATTGCAAGTCCGTGAATTGATCTTTGGAAGCTGTGTTTTGGTCCCCTCTTTCTCCTGGAGTGGATTAGCGTGTGTTTTTTTGGTTTGGGAAGTATATTTTGGTTCAGGCCGACTTGGTTCAAGCTTTTATGATCTATCTTGTATATAAGGATGAGTGTGATTGAGTTGTGTGTGGAAAATGGTGATGAGGTGTTGAGTGTAGTTGTATGATGATCAGTGAGGTTCAGTAAAGAGCAATGAAGAAGAGTTGTTTGAATGATATGTAAGTTGTGCTAAGACTATGATAGAGATTTGAGACAAAGTGTTGCTAGTTGATGTCTGAGTTGCATGTTCACAGACAACTTCATGATTAGGAGATCCTTCTTATCATATCATTTTTGTATCTTGCCCTGTTGCAGTCAACTTCAAGTTTGCAAGTCCTCTTTTGTATCTTACCCCATAAGAAGTTAGCCTTGGTTTGCATGTCCAGAGAAGTGAACTCTTTTTGTAATCTGATATATATATATATATAGTGGATATATTTTTGTGGACAGGTCCTCACCGTGGTTTTCCCCTGTTTGGGTTTTCCATGTAGAAAATCTTGGTGTTGACGTGTTGGATGTGTGTTGATGTTTAATTGTTTATGTGATAAATTTATTTATATTTTAGACTAATTCACACCCCCCTCTCAGTCCTACCTTGGGTTCAACAAAGTTTGAACCGTTGCTTCCTTTGAGGTACCACATAAAAATTTCACCACTTAATTTTTTTCCTTTTTTTGTATTAATTTGTATGTTTTAGATGGAGCTTCAAAATTCTCCTTTGTTTTGACCTCCCAACCTCACACCCTCTTTTGTATCCTTTCATTCTCCTATTTTATTAATCCATTCCCCCTTTTGCTTTTGAGAAGTTATAGAGCTTGAATATAAATTTCTTCCGTTTATTTTCCATCTCCCAACCTCCCATCCTCTTATGTGCCAACATTATCCCATTTCCAACTTTCAATCATTTCATGTGCTTTATAGTCTTGTGAGGTTAATTTAGAATTCTTCCCATTTGTTTCTTCCTCCTGACCTCTAATCCTTCTCCAATGCAAATTACTACAACCCTTGATTCTTTCCTTATTTCTATCTTGCAAACTTGTAGGGTTCATATAGAATTATTCCAATCCCCATCCTATTAATCCGAAAGGATCTAGTTAATACTGAGAGGGGGGGGGGGGGTGAATCAATATTAACAATACTGAGAGGGGGGGTGAATCAGTATTAACAATAATTTCAAACTCAAACTTAAACTTATAAAACTTCACCAAATCAATGACAAACCAGTAATAAACTATTTACCATTACCGGTAATCACTGATACCCAACTGATAAACTGATTTATCAGAACTACTTATTAAGTGTTCATCATCATGCATAAACTGAAATTAAATCAAATCAACACATTAAAAACATTCACCACATGAACACCAAAATTTTCACATGGAAACCCAAATAGGGAAAAACCACAGTGGGAATTGGTACCCACAAAAATTGTGCACTCTTTCGGAATGCGTCCTGTTAGGAGCCTAGCTCAGTTAGGAGCTTACAATGATGCCCGGTTAGGAGCAGACCTTATTAGGAGTCACCCGATTAAGGGATTGCTATGATGATCCATGTTAGGAGCTTTTCCCTATTGAAAAAAACCTCACAAGAGGATTTGAGACTCGGATGTTGAGCTACTCGGTTAATGGATTTACAATTTAAGGCCAGTTAGAAACTACCCAGTTAAGGGATTTTCACTACTGCAACTGTTAGGGAACAACAAATGAATGGTCTAGAAATAGCACTAACTACTTGCTTGTTCAGATCCAATTTAGCTCCAATCTTCTACACTCTTGCAGATACACCACACTGGTTTGACTTCACACTCTTTCCTCAATTCACCAACATAACAAACATCAACTTGTAGTGTCATAAAATTATGAACCCTATAATTTGTGACCATATTAGGGTCTTCAAGTTGGCGTTTTGAATCCCTAAGCCTGATCTGAGACCCGAGACTTGTTCAACCCTCAAAAAATTTCTTGTTCTTCTCTCTGCACTAGCTGAACCTGCTTCCCATCCTAAGAAAAGGGCAGGACAGGGGTGTGGCACCCTTTTACTTGCCCTATTTTGGGCCCCCTCTGTCCTATCTTTGCACTGGACATTGCATAAAGTGAGAAAATTTTCCCTATGTCATCTTGTGATGAAAAATCAATCAATTAACCCTAATTGATGAGTATATAAGTCACATTTACCTTCCCATTTGCATAAGTCAGAAATTGGAAGTTTTCATTGATCACACATTCAAGCATTCAAGAGTATTCAAGGATTCAAGCATTCCTTCCCAGCATTGAGTATTCTCAAGTCTCCCTTCAAGGCTAGGTGTTGCATTCAAGTCAAGGATTCAACCATTGAAGAGGAGATCCCTTTCAACATTCAATTCCATACAAGAAAATCTACCTACATTTTATCTACAACCTCCCTTGAGGTGACCTACATTGCAGTCTTTCACTTACATTTACTTGCAAGTACTTTCTTTCATCGTTTAGTTAATTCTAAATCTGGGGTTTGACTTGAAGGCAAACCCCCAATACCAACCCATTTTACTCTCTATTATGTGTGTAGGTTGTAGGTGCGCATCTGTTTTTACATATTTGGACTCCATTTATAGAGGCAAAAAAAACCTTTTCTTTTTGCGGATTTTTCAGAGGACCGTAGACACTTTCAACACGGTCCTGACAACTTTTCCTCAAATTCACAAGGCAGCTTTGTCTCAACATATTATAACCAGATCCAAGTGCACAACTTCATCTCACGCTTCTATCTCAATTTATAATCTGTTCTTTACTACTTTTACACTTAACATAATTCAATCATTTTCCATTCTAAAAGAGGGGTTAGCTTGTCATTTCTATCACATTATCAATTCATTTAGTATTCAATCTCTACCCTAAGAGATTGGATCTAGTGAATTCTCCCCTCTTTTAAATGTAATGTGAATAAGGTGTTTGAAGGGAAATCCACAGTGAAACTTTCATCTCTCCTCAGAGGGAAGAAAAGCTTTCCTCTTGATCTCTCCATCATTCACCCTTTTTCACCATTACACAACTATATCGACCTAAATAACCTTTTCATCTTAGTCAATTACAAAACCCTAAGTACATCAAAATTCAAATGAATTTACAACTTAGATCTTCACAGATCTTTACAACTCATTATAAATAATCAAATGGATCATTACAATCATTTACAAATCAATTACAGTTGTTGAATGATCACCACACCTCGATCTGATATACTTTCAAACCCTTAGCTCATTCTGTTAAGCACTTCATACATTCCTAAGAAATTCTCTCTTTGATCGAGCCAAAACATCATTGAAACACTTCATGCAGTTTCAACCACGTCATCACTAACTTGAAAACGTAATGTAATACACCGCCGAGCTCAAAATCATTACTGGTTATAATAATTGAATACTGGTTCTTAAACCCTACAAAAAATATAACATAAATCATAAACATGATTTCTGGTAATCAAAGCATGATGCGGTCTAGTCAAAGATACATTACAATGATACAAATACATGTTCCAAACCTCAACACTTGATTCATCACCAATCTCCAGGAACCAATCAAAACATTTCCACGTTTTCCGGTTAAGGTCCCAATTCCCAGTTCACTATTTGTAGTACCGGTAAGGCATTTCCGGTAGACCAAAAAGACTTAGATGACAAAATAAACATGAAAAAAATAGTTTCCACATAGTTTTCCATCAATGACAACACAAATAATTGATCAAAGTCATTAAGCCAATAATCTCAATCTCTTCATCAATATATCATTACCAATGGTCCTTTATCGGTTCATCAACATTCTCCATCAACATTAGTTATGCCAATCATGCCAACAATCACCCCCTTTGGCATTGATGGCAATACCAACATATTCAACTATCAACTATGAACTTCTCTGCCACTTCACTCGCTCTTCTTCTACTGCACTTCATCTGTCGGTTGCACTTCTTCACCTGCTCTAATTCTTCTCCTTCGGCTCATATTACTTCTCCCCCTTTCTCTTACAGTTATTATCCCCCCTGAACACAAATATCGAGCCCTACTTATCATCCCTGGGTCAGGCATTGATGAGCACATTGAACTATCCTTGTGGCTTCTAAATGAATTGCCGGAGGAGGGAGAGGAGGAGATATTTTTTATAAAGTAGTCACCTTTCAGGAAGCTCCGCTGAAGACCAACCAATCCAAATCTCTAATGGCTAGAACTACGAGAAAATAAAACACCTTAGAATAGTAGGGGCCTTGGCATCTCCTCCTCCCACCCACCCCTCCTTTTTATTATAGTTCTTCTCCCTTCTCTTACAGTTCTTCTCCTCCTTTGACAACTATGCCAAAGGTGCAAATGCATCTTCAGTCTTCATTCCTACTGTTGTTGTCTCCAAAATATCTATAAATCTTATCTAAGTGCTCCCATTGCATAGTAGCCAACATTTCATCAGTCCATAGTGAAAAATATTCATTAAGCCCACTAGATTGATGTATTTCTTGCATCTTAGTTCATCTCATGTAGGGGTCTGATCCCTAATTTACCTATGAGGTACTCAAAGATTGTCTTCGACAAAGGTTTAGTGAAAATGTCTGCTAATTGCTCTTTGCTTGACATATATTCCATTTTGATTGGCTTCTCTTGTACTCTCTCCGTTAGAAAGTGATATTTTAGTTCTATATGCTTTGTCCTTGCATGTAACATGAGATTTTTTGAAATATTAATAGCACTAGTATTGTCACAATAAATAATCACTGGTTTAGACATATCTTGCTTAAAGCCTTTCGACACATGTCTCATCCAGATTGCCTATGCACAATTCATAGATGTTGCAACATATTTTGCTTCAGCTGTTGACTGTGATACACATTTTTTCTTTTTACTTGTCCAAGCAACCAATCTACCTCCAAGAAGAAAAGCTCCACCGATTGTGCTTTTCCGGTCATCAACATTGCTTGCCCAATCTGCATCAATAAACACTTTCAAAGAAAAGTCATCTTTATAAGGATACCATAATCCATAATCCATTGTGCCTTTCAGATATCTGAATATCCTTTTCACCTCTACCAAGTGAGTCTCCTTGGTTTTTCTATAATCTAGCAACCAATCTGACAACATGTGCAATATCCGGTCTATTGTGAACAACATAATGTAGCTTACCAATCATGGACCTATATTCCTTTTCATCTACAAAGGGTGAATCATCCTGTTTAGACAATTTACAACCTATCACCATCAGAGTACTAACTGGTTTGCAATCTTCCATGCCAAAAGTTTTCAATACTTCTTTTATATATTTAATCTGATAGATAAATATTCCACCATTTAGTTGCTGCACCTGCAACCCAATGAAAAATTTAATTTGACCAATAAGAGACATTTCAAATTCTTTCTTCATTTCCTTAGCAAAATCCATACATAGATCACCACCACCACCAAAAATTATATCATCAATAAAAACTTATGCTATCAACATTCTGTCTCCATCAGTCTTTAAATATATGTTACTATCCTCACTAGTACGCTGGAATCCTATCTTGATCAAATATGTATGCAATATTTTAAACCATGCTCTCGGTGCTTGCTTCAAACCATGTAGTGCCTTGTGTAATTAGCAAACCATATTTTCATCTTCACTTAATGCAAATCCATTTGGTTGTTCTATATATACTTCTTCTTCCAGGATACCATTCAGAAAAGTTGATTTAACGTCCATCTTATATAGCTTAAATCCTTTAAAAGCAACAAAGGCAAGCAACATTCTTGCACCTTCTAGTCTTTCCATTGGTGCAAAGGTTTCACCATAGTCTTCTCCTTCTTCTTGTGCATAACCTTTGCATACAAGTCTTTCTTTATTCCTTACAACCTTGCCATCTTCATTTAACATGTTTCTAAAAACCCATTTTGTACCTATAACATTCTTGTCTTATGGTCTGGGAACAACTGTACAGGTCTTGTTTTTCTCCATTTGATCCAATTACTCATTCATAGCATTAATCCAATCATCATCCTTCAATGCTTCTCTTACTGTTTTAGGCTCAATAGTAGAAATCAGACAAGAGTTTTCTCTGATTTTCCTTCTAGTTTGTACACCAACATTCTTATCTCCTATAATTTGGTCTTTTGAATGATTTAATCTAACATACCTTGGTATTATCGGTTCCGGTGTTGTGCCTTATACTTCATGTTCATCATCTTCTTCATTGCTTTCTTCATTTACTAGTTGAGCACCTATTTCTGCATTGTTTTGTTCATCATTCTTCTGCACTTCTGGTTCTATAAACACAAGGTTTTCTTCATCATTTTCAAGCTCGAATCTACTGGTCTCATCATATTTCTTAGATAATTCATCAACCTTAACATTTACACTTTCAACTATCTTCTCAGTTCTCTTGTTATAACATTTGAATGCTTTACTCTTGGTAGAGTATCCAAGAAATATCCCTTCATCACACTTAGCATCAAATTTTCTAGTAACATCATCTCTCTTAATAAAACATTTACTCCCAAAATTTATAAAGTAGTTGACATTAGAAATCTTACCATTCCAAAGTTCATAAGGTGTTTTATCATTACCTTTCTTAACAAGTACCTGGTTTAAAGTATAAACAATTGTACTAATTGCTTCCCTCCAAAATATCTTAGGTACTGCACCTTGTATCGACATTATTCTAGTATCTTCCACAATTGTCCTATTCCTTCTCTCAACAATTCTATTTTGTTGTGGAGTTCTGGGTGCTGACATTTCCTTCTTAATCCCCTGTTCATCACAAAACTTCACAAACTCATCAGAAGTGAACTCACCTCCGCGGTAAGATCTTAGACATTTCAAACTCCTCCTAGTTTCCTTTTCAACTAAAGCTTTAAATGCCTTGAATTTACTGAAAGCCTCAGACTTTTCTCTCAGAAAAGTTACCCACATCATCTTTGAAAAATCATCAGTAAAAATCATAAAGTACTTATCACCATAATAGCTTCTAGTCCTCGTAGGACCACATAGATCAATGTGAACTAAATCAAGGATATTCTTTGAAGAAAAAGTTTTTCTCTTAAAAGATACAAAAGTCATCTTACCCATCTGACAATCCTTACACAACAAATTGTCCGGTTTCACAAGTTGGGGCATACCTCTCACAATACTTGATTTGCTAACCTTTATCAAATTGTCAAAGTTCACATGACAAAACTTCTTGTACCATAACCACCTATCTTCAACCTTAGCCACCAAATAACTATTCACATTAGTATTCAAATGAAAAAGATTACCTCTAGTCTACTTTCTAGTAGCAATCAACTCTCCTTTACTTTCAAATATCTTGCACACTGCACTCTTAAATTCAAGAAGATATCCTTTATCATTTAATTGTCCAACACTCAATAAGTTATGTTTTAATCCATCTACCTAAAAGATATCATCTGCATTACTTTTTCCATTCAATGAAATAGATCCTTTACCTGTAACCATACAGGGTGAGTTGTTACCAAACCTCACCACACCACCATCGAATTCTTCAAGGGATAAGAACTTGTTTCTATCACCGGTCATGTGGTGTGAGTAACAACTATCTATTATCCATTCATCACTGCTATCTATGTGTGATACCAAAGCTTTTTCATCAGTCAAATATTCCTTCAGAGAAACAAAGACAATTTCTTCATTGTCCTCTTCCTCGGATTCCTCATCTATCACACCTTCATCAACTGCAACATAGCAATATTTATTTCCTTTTCCTTAAAATTTCATGAACTTTTCCTTTTTATCACCATTGGGATAATTTGCAGCAATGTGCCCAATCTTATTGCAAGAAAAACACTTCAGAGGAAGTTTACCTTTGTACTTACTGATGCCTTTAGGAAATCTTTACGCCAATAGTGCTTCAAGTTCCATCAGATGATCTTAATCATCACCATCTCCTCTGCTACCTCCATGACTAGACCTCCAGTCATGATTATGACAAATATCCTTTCCTTTCTTTGTAGATGTATTGGTTACAAAATCCTTAAAAGAAGATTTAGATGGCTTAGAAATACTATTATCAAAGCAGTTTAATTCAAATGCAGTCAATTTACCAATAAGGGAATCAATAGTAACTTTATCTTTAGAAATAGATCTCAACTCTTGTATTGCCGATACCCTAATAGCATATTGTGGTAAGAGAGTTCTAAGCATCTTACTAACAATAGTTTCTTCTTCAACTTTACCTCCAACACTCTTGATACCACCTACAACTTTCTTAATCCTTTGTCCATATTGTGCTATATTCTCACCATAAACCATTCTCATATCATCAAATTTACCTCTAATACTTTCTTCCTTAGCCCTTTGTACATGTTCATCACCTCCACAAAACAAACCTAACTTCTCCCATACTTCAAATGTAGTCTCTAATCCATGAACATCTATATGCTCAGAGTCAGGCAAAGTACTTATAATTGCTTCAAGTGCCTGGATATTTTCTTGCTGCTCCTTAAGCTCATTAGGTGTCAGGGGACTGTTCGTAGGAGCCACATACTTGTTTGTCACATGGTTCCAAAACTGAGAACCCATTCCTTTGATATATATCTTCATCCGATCACTCCATATCTGGTAGTTGTCCTTGGTAAACTTGGGACCATCCTTCTTCATCATCCTTCTCAGGATCCTTTCCTCAAGCTGTTAAGCTTATGCACACAGAGGGCCTAATGCTCTAATACCAATTGTTAATCTAAGAGGATCCGATTAATATTGAGAGGGGGGGTGAATTAGTATTAACAATAATTTCAAACTCAAACTTAAACTTATAAAACTTCACCAAATCAATGACAAACCAGTAATAAACTAGTGGTAATCACTAATATCCAACTGATAAACTGATTTATCAGAACTGCTCATTAAGTGTTCATCATCATGCATAAACTGAAAGTAAATTAAATCAACACATAAAAAATATTCACCACATGAACACCATAATTTTCATGTGGAAACCCAAATAGGAAAAACCATGGTGGGAATTGGTAACCACAAAAATTGTGCACTCTTTCAAAATGCGCACTGTTAGGAGCCTATCCTGGTTAGGAGCTTACAATGATGCCCGGTTAGGAGAAGACCCTATTAGGAGTCACCCGATTAATGGATTGCTATGATGAGCCATGTTAGGAGCTTTGCCCTGTTAAAAGAAACCTCGCAAGAGGATTTGAGACTCATATGTTGAGCTACCCGGTTAAGGGATTTACAATTTAAGGACTATTAGAACCTACCCGGTTAAGGGATTTTGACTGGTGCAACTGTTAGGGAACAAAAGATGAATGATCTGGAAATAACACTAACTACTTAATTGTTTAGATCCAATTTAGGTCCAATCTGCTACACTCTTGCAGATACACCACACTGGTTCAACTTCACACTCTTTCCTCAATTCACCGACACAACAAACATCAACTATACCGACCTAAATAACCTTTTCATCTTAGTCGGTTGCAAAACCCTAAGTACATCAAAATTCAAATGAATTTACAACATATATCATCACAAATCTTTACAACTCATTATAGATTATCAAATGGATCATTACAATCATTTACAAATCAATTACAACCATTGAATGATCACCACACCTCAATCTGATACACTTTCAAACCTTAGCTCATTCCGCTAAGCACTTCACACATTCCCAAGAAATTTGATCTTTGATCGCACCAAAACATCATTCAAACACTTCATGCGGTTTCAGCCATGTCATCACAAATTTGCAAACATAATGTAATACACCACCGAACTTAAAATCATTGTCGGTTACAAGAATTGGATACAAGTTCTTAAACCCTTCTTAAACCCTACAAAAAATACAACAAAAATCATAAACATGATTTTTGGTAATCAAAGCATGATGCGGTTCTAGTTAAAAATACATTACAATGATACAAATACATGTTCCAAACCTCAACACTTGATTCATCACCAATCTCCAGAACCAATCAAAACAATTCCACATTTACCGATCAAGGTCCTAATTCCCAGTTCACTATCTTCAATACCTGTAAGGCATTTCCGGTAGACCAAAAAAACTTAGATGACAAAATAAACATGAAAAAAATAGTTGCCACATAGTTTTCCATCAATGACAACACAAATAACTGATCAAAGTCATTAAGCCAATAATATCAATCTCTTCATCACTATATCATTACCGAAAATCCTTTATCAGTTCATCAACATTCTCCATCAACATCAGTTATGCCAATCATGCCAACGCACCCATCTCCAAATCTCTTGGCCTTCTAATCGAGCTACTCATTTTCTACTCTCTTTCCTATTTTTGTGTTCTATGGATGTACAACTTTCTAACGAATTCCAATTTAACCTCCACCTTCAAATATTTAAACTTATGGTTACTCAATCATTTCTTGTAATTATTTTAGTTATTTTTTAACCAAATCTTATTGCACTTCTAGACTTTTAAACTTCCTATTGTTTTACCTCCAATTCCCTTCATTGTTTCTACATACTTTTCTTACACTACCTTCAATCCTTTTCTTATAGAATTTTACTGGACTTCCAAAATATCATTTCAAATTTTCATCCTAACTTCCATTTCCTCTAGTTCCATATTGATTTCTCACAACTATTCTCAATGCTATTGCTACTCATTTTCTCCTATCATAAAAAGTTCACTTGGACTTTAGAATATTCCGACCTTTAGTTCTACACATTTTCTTTACATGTTTTCTCGCATTCTCAAATTACTCATTTTTCACTATGTGAGGAGTTTCAACTTACTTCTAAAATTCCACTTTAATGTATTTTCATGACATCTAATCTCAACATGAAACCCCACATCTACCATTCTACATCAAAGATTAGTTCATTTCTTCTGGATTTCCTATGCCACTCACTATATCTTCTTAGAATTCTATTATTGACTATATTCGACTCTTGCGACTTCTCCAAGAGGATTTCCCTATCTAAAACCATTGTAAAGTTATTTTAGAGTTTGGGATGTTCACATCTCTACTTCTACATCATTTCCTTATATTTTTTCTCACATCCTCAACTCACTCATTTCATACATTTGTATATTTCTAATGGAATTTTATACTTTTATTTAATGTAATATCCTAACATCCAATCCCAATGCAAAAACTTGCATCTCTCATCCTAAGCTTCTACCTTGAATTGAAGTTCAATGTTTCTTTTAGATTGGCTTTTTCACTTATCAAATCTTCCTAGAATGCCATTAATGACTAGATTTGACTTTTCCTACGTAAAAACCATTGTTCATCTCAAGGGTGTGGATTCATTATACTTTCAATGGTGGATGATAAATTCTAATTCATCATCAATGTGGTAGTTTAGTTTTGTAGATCTTGTCCTTAGAAACAAGGTAAATCTCTAACTAAAGATATCAAAAACCACATGCCTTTAATGCATGCACCCCTTTTTGGAATATCGTTACATGGAAGCATGACAATCTCTCTCAAGGGAGCACAACATATCATCAAAACTAAGGCTCATAGACATACCATGTGGTGTCTTCGCACATTTTTGGAAGAGCCTCATTGTTAAAATGATATATGTGGCAAAGCGTACATGTGGAGGCTCCATAGAGGTTCAAAAAAAAATCAAAAGGAAAACCCCAAAAATCCTCGCCAGTGTGCCACATGTCTATAGCATGCATGGGCCCAATGAGCTTGTATTAAAGTCTTTCAAGCACTAGTGGAAAGTGCCACATTTCAACTATGTAGAGGATCTAGAAGCTTTTGGGTAAAAAAGGAGAATGTAATCATGTCATTGGTCGATGAAAAAAGAGATGAACCTAGATGCACCACATAGCCAGATTAAGAACAAGAAAAACTCCATGCCCATATCATTTGATGAAAATCATGGAAAATCCATGTGGCACCCATGACACACACTTTGGAAAAAACAATGATGCAGAAGTCTCTCATGAGGAGATGGTTATAATGACCACTATGATAATGACAACATGCAACATATATGTAGCAATATTTCAGTTGTACAAATATTTTCTATCTAGGAGAAGTGATTCTATTCAAGCTTGCTGGCATTATGTAAGAAGAGTTCAACAGTTTAAACATATTTTTGGGGAAAAAGAAGAAAACATTTTTGAAAAGCTCAGTAACTTACATGTTTGTTCTTGAGAAAAGTATTCAAATTATGTCTATATTTGAGTTTTAGCTTGTTTTATTTATGTAGAAATACTCTATGCAATTTAGAGATGAATGCAATTATTGTATGGTTAATATAGCTTTTCTAGTTCTACTTAATCTATGAATTATGGATCATGTAAGGATTTTCTACTCTTCCATTCTCCTCAAATTAGGAAATTAGACTATGCTTTTGATGGATGGAACTTGTGAATGGTTCATTATTTCCCAAGGATCTATACATTTTACCAAGCCTTGATAGATGCTTCCCATGGTGAGGATTTGAATATCATACCTTATGTTCATGTAACTTTGTGTATTTTGTTCTCCTCTCGACAATGAAGGGGTTGTGGTGTTTTGTGCCCAATTCAAGAAAATGATATTTTCTCAAGCCTTTACTAAGGAAATATTGAAGTGTTGTAAATGCTTTATATCTATGTTTCACATTATTTTAGAAATTTAATGTTTATTCCCCTCTCCTTTTTCATCCTTCCCAAAATAAAAAAAAGTTAACTTCTAAAATCCTAAAGGTTGTTTCACAAGTCATGCCAGATCCCACACCTATGAAAGATCTGGACTTCTCTTGTAATTGTTGTTGTGTGAACAAAACTATGACTGTCAAATAACCAAAATAGAACATTATATATCAAAGGATTAATTTGATAAACAAGCTAAGAAAACTATCCTTTTAAAAGAGTTCCATTGTTTCTCTATCCAAGGATTCCTCAAGTCATAGTTTTTCTCTCAAATCATTGAGCAATTGGCCTTTAGAATGCCAACTCAAAGAATGAGTGCTATGATGAAATGATCAACATGCTATGCAATTAAGATCTTGTATGATAATGAAGATGTTAAGCTAACATAGATAATTATTAATGATAATAAAACTACTATGCTATGATAATGAAACTACTATGCTTATGATATGGGAGAGACTTGTATGGATTGATAATGAAAGAACCTTGATAATGAGAGCAAAATGTATGTAGCACCTTGATAATGAAAGGATGAGTCCTATTTATAGAAGAAATAGGGAGATGGAGGGCTAGGATGAATTTGACTTAACAAGGGCTAGAATTGCATGAGGAGGGATTGATCCTCAATCCATGTTTTCAACTTCCACCAATGCCATGGTGACAAGTGGAATCATGAGAGGGCTTGAGAGGAGAGGGAAGAGGCATTAAATGTCTGAAGAGACACGAGGGTAACCTCATGTGGTTTGGTTAGGGTTAGGTTAATGGATAAAGATTTTATCCAAGGAGTAAATGAATGTGCAAGGGTTAAAGGGTTACCTTAGTCAAAGCATTAAATGCTTGAAAAGACTTGAGGGTTAGATGGATGGTTGAGTTAGAGGAAAAGTGTCTAACCAAGGGTCAAAGGTGGGTTAGTTGGATTAAAGCCTTTAAGGCTTGAGGAGACTTTGAGGGTTAACTTGTAGAAGGGAGAAATCCTTTAAGGCTTTTGTAAGAGCCTTAATTGTTTTGAGAAGTGACTGCTTCCTAATCCTTAGTTTAGGAGCGTACAAATGCTTAGGAGGGGATTAGGCTAATTTAGTAGGGATTAGAAGAAATTGGAAGAAAGGTTAGTGTGCAAGTGGGTATTGTTCCATACTATCGCCATGTTAGAGGGTTGTTCCATACTATCAAACAATGACCCCAGGTCAACACCATGCAAAATACAACCTCATGACAAGCAACTCAATTTTTGGTCACCTTCTCTTCCCTTAAACTACTTATAATACTACATCTTGAAAAAAAAGATCTACTACAATACACCCACTCAAAAAATTATTAATTAGTTTCTTTCTATAGATTCCCACAAACTTGTCAAGATAAGAAATATAAAAGGAGGAATACCTAGAACCAAATCACCATGCATTGATCACATGAAACCACATGCAAGTAACTTACAATTCTATGCTAAATAACATGTGAACAAATGCAACTTACATTCAACCAATAAAACAAAATCAACTTTGATAGTAAGCATTAGGAAAATAGCATACATGCACCTCCAATAGTATTAGATCTACAAAAAAACGATCTTAATACAAATGTAAATAAACTATGCTCACAAAAAGAAACCAAGATAAATTAATTTTGTTGTTGGTATTGACAGAGTGTGATGGCTTAAATGCAATGTTGTTGTTCTTGCCACCAAGGTTTAAAACCTAATGGGGTGTTATTGTTGAGCGTTTATGTTAGGGATGAGGTCACTCATTTGTTACCTCACCAGTTCATAGCTTTGGGTCAAGAGCTCCCACCCCTTAAAAAATAGATAGATTAATTTCCAACATTAAACTTTTGAGGAAATATCAAATCTACAAAATATTCAATAGCATAGTGACATGCAAATTAACATTTTAGAAACAAGAATATAAGAAGAATAGAAGAAGCATAAACAAAAGACAAGATACATCAATATACACGAGGAAAACCCTTTTAGGTAAATATCCCCGCCTTCCAAAGCATCAAAGCAATGCATTATTATTTGGCAACGAAAAATAGTTACAATACAGTTGTAGGATCAAAGCCTTATCATGGAGATAAACATCTTACTCCTTCAGAGAAATTCTAAAGCATAACCATACAAAAAAATTCTTAATGCTCTAATGCCAAGTTCTCACTATATAGACTCAAGGAGGTCCAAAAACCACTAAAAATATCATCATCCACCCAAACAAGTTCCCAAAATACGATGGTAATAATTCTCATGACCTACATCCATTTGGACTCGTTATTTGTTATTTACCTCTTTTAGAAAGGTAATTTATTGTGCATCATAAATGGGTTAATATCAATAGTTCACTTTGTAATTGTCGATAATGATGCTCTCACATGCATCATAGAATTTGTCACAACCCACTCTTGTACAACTATAACAATGGTAACTACAAAAATAGGAAGACAAGAAGCACCATCGTGAACCCCATTGTCAAATGGGTACAAATACACAGACCCATGGTACACACCAAAACTAAATTCACACTAACTTCTTCTTTCCACCACATCAAATACATTACAAAATGAACAATTTACCCAATTGATTTATTATGATGAAAGGCACACAAAGGGGGCTACCCTAATCCACCCATGCTAAACATTGAGAGTGTTTGTGGATGCAAAGACAACAATGTTAAATATCGTGTTATTACAATCTAGTTGAAAATGATTTTGTTGACTATGGCCTTATTGAATGTAAATTTGGTTGATTTCACTATCCCATCCTCTTCAAGATACCAAAAACGTTAAATTCTTAATGTAAAACTTAGAAAAAAATGTACAACAATTTTATAAAAATGACAAATTTAATACGACAAAGTATAATGGAATACAACATGCCAATAATATCATATATTTATTAATTGACACGATTTTTTTTTGGAAATTTACAGCTAAAAACAAAATTTTGTAAAAGGATATGTACACGTGCACATGCACTCCACCATAAAGACCGAAATGCATTAGCTATGCATTAAAATGCAATTATTATATTTCAATATTGTAAGGAAAAATCTTACATACATGTGCGTGTTATTTATTTGTTTTGTTTGCAACGTAGGCTCCATTATAGTAGTCATATTGGAAGCTCATAATTAAAGCTTAATAGTTGATTTATATTTTTCCATATCATTAAATGACAAAGGTGTATTTAAAGAAGGATTTTTAAGGTCAATATTAAAGGTGTATTTAAAGAAGGATTTTTAAGGTCAATATTAAAGGTGTATTTAAAAGGGAAAAATATGATAAGGAGATTTTTATGGTCAATAATGAATGTTTGTTTAAAGGGGAAATAAATGAAAATAAGATTTATTAAAGCTATAAAAGTAATTTTAATTTTGGATGTATTTGATTTGAGAGGAAGGCATTTTTTAAGTTTGTAAGGAGATTTTTTTAATCATGTAAGAGGAGAGAAGCAAATGAATATATTTAATTGTAATGATAATTATTATGTTAGCAATTGTAACTATTATTCTTATAGGACATTTATTTCTATTATGTCATCATTATTAGTTGACATAAGAATAATTGTATATTGAATTGTATATTAATTTTTTTAGATGTAGATATAAAAAAATGATTTAGTTGAAAAGCAATTCCAAGACATGAATTTTTCTAAGAGAAAAGTGGGGGTGCAATAAAATTAAGTTTGTGGAGAGAAAAGTGGGGGTACCATCAAATTAAGTTTTTGGAGAGAAAAGTTCTTTCGAAATAAAAAGCCAATCATAGAGTAAAAGATAGCCTAGTTTAAAATTTCTACACTATGTTGTGCATATGTTTTTTTTTTTGATAAAAGTGGAGAGTACACTGAACTTATATTAATTCAAAGCAAATTTTACAACGGGTTCAGACATGGCATGCCGGCAGGAAAGAACCCGCAAGAAAACCTCCGGTTGTAGCCATTTTTGAATTTACAACATACATATATAGCCCTTACAACCAGTATGTTTCGACTAAAAACCCCACCCTCCTATCACTACCTATTATTACAAAAAGATTGTTCTGACAATTTTAAATAGAATAACTCCAACCGAAGAAGAGATAGGAATGAAGAGACAACTGTATGAGAGAGAGTTCACTATCAAGACCACTGCAAACCATTTCGAACAAAATAAAGCCAAGCTGCCTGCCACCTGATAAGTCGGTGTATTGACATGTTTTTTATCAGGACTCTTAGGTTTTTGGTATCTTTTGGGTTGCATTGTGATAGTAAAATATTGTGAATTGAATATATGTAATCCATGTTTTAAAACTAAACTTAAGAAATCATGTTTGAACCTTGTTTGTTAATTCCTGCAGCCATGCCAGTTTATTCCTACAGCCAAATGGTTTGTCCCTGTGATATGCAGATTATTTAGGATGACTTCATTTATGAGCTAATGAATGTATTAGTTAAGTAACATGCATATGCATGTCCTTGTATATTGTTTCTGTTTTAGTGCAGATAATAATTGATGCCGCGGTGGAGAATTTTCCTTCGCACCTAAGGACTAGAGAATCACGTTCAGAGAGCTGGAGGTCAAATTGAAGGAGATTCAAGCGAGCGCAATCTATGGCATAATTGGAGCAGTTGTACTTCACCATGGGAGTTTAACTCCGGTGCATGTTTAATTTGCAAAATATCTCTTTGGCGTGCAAAGACTGTGGTTCGGTTTCAGATCCACAGTTCCTGCAGCCAAGCTCTTTGTTATCCCCTTCATCTAACCGCTATCCGCCTCTTCTTCTGGGCATAACTGGAGTTGTCCATTGTAGTTTGTCTTTTCTTTATAATAAGCTCTTCCTTCTTTTCTGAGTGAGACAAAATGGAAAGGGATTGAGCAGAGTTTTTGTCATGCATTCTGAATTTTTCTCTTTTAGAATATGTAATCATCTTTCAAGAAAAATGAATAAAGATATGTTATTCTGATCTACTAATAGTTCTTTGCTAAGAGTTTGATATCATTCATCCAAGGGGGACCCACTTGGCGAGTGATCCTGTGTTTATGATTATTAAAGTTAGTTTTTACTTAGTTGTAGTAGAAGTTCATGACTGGACTGTTCTTGCAGCCAAGGCAGAACGGTGTGATTCCTGTTATTTTTATTAGATCTTTTCAGCAGAGTTTTGTAAAGCTTTCATTTAGCCTTTTATGATTTCCATTCCTACCTTTCCTGCAGTAATTAAGAATAATCATTTAAGGAGCTTAGTGCATATATATTGTAGACCCATTTCAAGTTTTACGTTCCTGGATTGACAACTAAATGAACACCAGCCATGAGAATAGTAAACTCTACCATATGAATGTCCAAACTTCGGATTGAGATTTCAATTAGAGGTATTATTGTTGTCATTATAGTCGGGGTAGACATTTTTTGCGCCGTTGCCGGGGATGGTGTCAAGCTAAGAGCCTTTTATGATTATTTTAGTTTCTAGTTAATTGTTTGAATCTCATGAATCTGCATGCATAATAGAAGAAGAGATGCCAGAGGTAGATTTTTACCCACTCATACTACTCGTGCAGAAGATAGTTTTCCAGATATAAACCCTTTTTCTGAGTTGTATCAAGTCCCACAAAATTTGAATCACCCTTAGTCTGAATTTCCAGAAGGTAGTCTTCAGTTCTTTTTTGGTCCACAAGAAGAAGAATTGCCTATTGTAATAACCCCCACAAGTCCAATGCAAGGGAACCCACCTCCTGGTGGAAATAATCCACCACCACCACTTGGTCCAACATTTGAGTTTCCCATCTCTGACCAACATGATAATGCTAACCTCAAGAACATTCCAACATCTTCACTTCCTAAGTTCTATGGGTTGGTCATAGAGGATCCATATACATTTCTGTTTGAGTTTGATGTTCTCTGTAGGAGTTTTGACTATCCTACAGATGCCCATAGACTCAAAATTTTTCCAGCCCCTTTGAAGGAGTCATCCTTGAGATGGTTTATGAGCTTGGGTAGTAGCACAATCAATACATGGGATGAGATGAAACGGTTGTTTCTTGCAAAATACAAAGATTAATGTAGAGGCAATGATCGTCATGGGGATGATATCTTTAGAATGACACAAATTGAAGATGAAAGCCTTGAGGATTATTTGGAAATGTTTTTGTTTAGTGTCAAGAAGTCCAAGCATAGTACTCTGAATGAAGATTCCCTCAAATTGATATTCTTGAGGGGTATCAATGATGAATGCACCGATTCCTTAGATCTAATGGGGGGAGGTGACATTACACAGTCTACTTGGGCTAAAATAGGACAAATTTGCAAAAAGTATTCCAGATCCACTTCTAAGAAGAATAGGAGATTTAAGCCAGGAGCACTATCATCATCATCTGGAAATGGAGTTTCTAGGTTGGAACTTAGTCATTTATTAAAAGATTTCACGGAGGATATTATAAACAATATGGCTACTCAGTTGGATACATTGGCAGCCAAGAAGAAGCATGAGGAAGCTGATGCATTTCTTGTAGAATTATGTCCTCATTGTAAGCAGGGGAAGAAAGATTGCAGATGTAAGATGGTTGCAAATGTTGAAGTACCTAAGTTCAAACCAGTTCAAGGGGAGGATGAACAAGTCTTCTATGTTGCTCAGAGAAGACCAAATTTTCAGAGACAAGGTATGCCACCTGATCCACTTTCCTTTTCTGGTTATAGTGGTAATTCTTATGCACCAAATAACCAATGACACCCACAATATTCTAAAAATTTTGGTAATTATCCACATTGGTATGGATCACAAGGCCAAGGACAACAATTTGCTAATCAAATACCCCAGTGGCAGCAGCCACAGGGAAACTCGTATCCACTTTAGGGTGCAGGGAACCAGTTTCAAGGGAATTGGCAACCTACCTCTCAATGGAGGGGAACCCCATCATGGTCATCCCAATCTTCTGGATATCAGCCTCCTGCTCAGCAGCCACAACCTCCTGCTTTAATGCCACCTCCTATAGCCACAACACCACCTCCCAAGCCAACACAGCTACCTACTAAACCATTGCCTAATCCAAATATCAAATCTCAACAACAACGACAAGTTTATTCAGTTGATGCTAATCAATACCCAACCTATTCTTTATCACTAGATGATATTCATCTCCGATTTGGAACAACACTACCTAATCCCTCTCAGCCAGTTATTACTGAGGTACAAGAAGAGCAGCCAATCTCTGATCCTAATGATGTAATACCTCAGACTCAAATATTACCACCATTTCCTCAAAGATTGAAAGACAAAGAAGTTTCAACTGATCAACAACAAAGCTTTGATATTCTTGATCAACTGAAGCACATTTGTGTTAAAATTCCATTGCTGCAAGCAATAAAGGATGTTCCAATATATGGTAAAGCATTGAGAGAGGCATGCCTATAGAAACCTGGCAGAAAGAAAAAGGATCCACAAACAGTTCATGTTATGGGTCAATTGGCTGATATTGTTGGCATTTTTGTTGTTTATGTTGTGATTGTCATTGATGGACACACACTTGTATTGAGATCCCCTTTATATGTACGAGCTTGTGCTCAACCGGTATTTGTTCCAACCGGTATGTTGTATACTAGTCTTTAGACTAGTGGTGATTTTGCAGAATGTGTTTCCCGGTCTGAAACGACATGTCGACCCCAAGCGGTTCGTAGATCTCAAGCGGTACGAGGGAGCAAAGCGGCACAACACATTCTTACCAGTCTTCATTTTTGTCAAACTGGCAACCGGTATTTTGTATGAACCAGTAATACTCTGTGATGAGGTACTTGTATATGGTGAAAATGGATAACAATAATAATAATATTGAAAGGCTAAATGAATTCAACCACAAAACCCTAGCCTAACAATCAACAAAGATCCACCATAACATATGAAGATTACCTAATACAATGCAAATCAAATGAAATCACAAAGATTATACCATCACATGTCCAATAGGGTTTTTATCTTCATTCCTCCTATCTCCATTGATCTTGCTTGATATATTTGCTCTTAGATTTTATGTGTACAAGAGCTCAACAAAGAACGGAATGTGGTTGCTAGTAGGATCGTAGTGTAGTCAAGTGCATAAAAGATGATTCATTAGAATGTCTCATTAGGGTTTGATAATGAAGGAAGCATCTCCTTATATAGAAGACACAATATGAAATGGAGGGATAAGATTGAGAGGCGTAAAAAGGAGGTCGGCTATGATTAGAGGGTAGGTAAAAGAAATAATAAAATAATGAAAGGGGTAGGTAGTGTATGAATTAAGAGATGAATGACATGTGTCATGGGTAGAAAAGGCTAATGAATTAATTAAATAAATAAAGATTTATTTAATTAATAGAAGAAGTGGGATTAATTAAATAAATAAGATATTTATTTAATTTAGGAAAATGATAATTTAGATAAATAAATGTATTTATTTAAATGAGAAATAAGGCTAGAAGAGGATAAATGAATTAATTAAATAAATAAAGATTTATTTAATTAATAGAAGAATTAAGATTAGATAATTAAATAAATAAAATATTTATTTAATTAGACATGACAATTTTAGGTGTCTACATTTTGCCCCTCTTCGAGACAATGCGGCTTGTCGCGTTGTTTCAAAGAAGATAATATGAACTGATACAGAGTTGCCCCAAGATGAGAATGATATGCCCCCTCGAGAGATTGGATGAAAATGTCTGAAAAGATTGCAGACAATCTCTCGATAAGAAAGAAAGTCTAGAATGGACTGACCGGATAAAGTGACAAAGTCACAGGATAAAGAAGACTGACTCGGGAGACGAGGGCTAGGGCTAGGCTATAAGATAAACCATGGGGGAAAATACATCCTCATTGTCATCTACACATCCACGAGAGCATATTGCAGAGCGAAAATAGAGCAGCAGTAGTCAGCAGCGATGGCTTTCATTCATAGATTCGACCGCGTTCGTCGATTCGAGAGGCCAGTAGAGGCAGGAGAGCCGGTAAGTACCACCAAACCTCCTCGTATTTTGACGCATTTAATTTTTTTGTCATTAAGGCATGCTAGATAGGGTCATAAATGCGCTTAGACTAGGGTCCAAAAAGTGTAAAAAAAAATGTCTAGGCGCGTTTGCGTTGGTGCCAGGTGCGTTTGTGTTTGTGTCGGCACCGTCAATGTGTCGGCACCGTCAATGTGTCGGCACCGTCAAACAATCGGTGGATTGGTAACTCATCACAAAATGCCGGTTGGTACTGTAGACACCTAAAATTGTCATGTCTAATTAAATAAATATTTTATTTATTTAATTATCTAAGCTTAATTCTTCTATTAATTAAATAAATCTTTATTTATTTAATTAATTCATTTATCCTCTTCTAGCCTTATTTCTCATTTAAATAAATACATTTATTTATCTAAATTATCATTTTCCTAAATTAAATAAATATCTTATTTATTTAATTAATCCCACTTCTTCTATTAATTAAATAAATCTTTATTTATTTAATTAATTCATTAGCCTTTTCTACCCATGACACATGTCATTCATCTCTTAATTCATACACTATCTACCCCTTTCATTGTTTTATTATTTCTTTTACCTACCCTCTAATCATAGCCGACCTCCTTTTTACACCTCTCAATCTTATCCCTCCATTTCATATTGTGTCTTCTATATAAGGAGATGCTTCCTTCATTATCAAACCCTAATGAGACATTCTAATGAATCATCTTTTATGCACTTGACTACACTACGATCCTACTAGCAACCACATTCCGTTCTTTGTTGAGCTCTTGTGCACATAAAATCTGAGAGCAAATATATCAAGCAAGATCAATGGAGATAAGAAGAATGAAGATCAAAACCCTATTGGACATGTGATGGTATAATCTTTGTGATTTCATTTGATTTGCATTGTATTAGGTAATCTTTATATGTTATGGTGGATCTTTGTTGATTGTTAGGCTAGGGTTTTGTGGTTGAATTCATTTAGCCTTTCAATATTATTATTATTGTTATCCATTTTCACTATATACATTTTGGCACGCCCAGTGGGACTCTTGTCCCTTTTGCATTTAACATTTTGTTGCAGATTTTGTGTTTGAAGTTGCAGATCCGACGTTTTCGACAGTATTTTGATATTTCCGTGTTTGCGTTGTTTCGGATCGCGTTTTTGATTTTCTGGCGCATCTGTGACATCTGGATCTGCGTCTGTGTATTAGCAATATTTTATTTTTGTAGGTTCAGGAAAATGCGTTTGTGTTGTTAAGGCGCGTCTGCGCTGATTTTAGCCACGTCTGTGTCCAGAAGACGCGTCTGTGTTCTGTAGCTGCGTCTATGTCTCACAAAACCGTGTCTGTGTTATCCAGTCGCATCTGTGTTGAGGGTAACCGCGTCTGTGTTCATCAGTTTCAAAATTTTGGGTTTTTATTGATTTAGTTTTTCAGATTTTGCATTTAGGGTTTCAGATCTGGTTTATTTTGAGCTAACATTTTCAGATCTAGCTAACGAAATTGGTGTAGCTTGTCTTGAAAGAAAAATCGTTTGGTTGAAGGTCCCTATTTCACAAAGTCTTTTGGATCTAAAATTTACCTAACTTGTGTGCTTATAGGAAGGGGTGATTATTTGAAACAATCCAAACTACTAACAACTCTTTGGTGCAAGTCCTTGGCAAGGGTTTTTTTTGGATTTTTATTGCGTGCCTTGTTTTCATAGACTAGCAAACACTTCAATTGGTGCACTAAAATTGAATCATTGTCTTTTGTGTCTTGAGCAATAGGCTCTTTTTGTTTAATCTTTAGAGGGCCTGTCTTCCCATGTGGTCATTAGGACTACTAGTGAGAAGAGAACGACCCAAGTGGTAGCGAGGAAAACCCACCTCTTCCGAACCACTATAAACAAATGTATTCATGATGAAAACTATGAATAACGTGTGCTGATTAGTTCATACCGACACTATGTCTCCCCATAAACCCGTTTGATCAAATTTATTTGATCAGTTGTAGGGCGTAACCCCTACCGGCTAGGAGCCTTATGTATTTACAGAGCTGAAAGTGCCGCATGTATGGCCACACGAGTGGATGCCCTTACTAGAACCTTTTTGTTTTAGAAGCCCAAATCCTTCTAGTTGTTGGGGCAGGAGGTCGGACCTTTGGTAGCGGCCCACACACATACGGTTCTTAGTAGAGATACAAAGTTCGCCACGGGGAGTTTTCGTGGGGACTAATGCTTGGCTGACCCGAGAAGTGAGTGCCGAGGGTGGAGCCAGTGAGGTCAAGCATCTAAGTATCCACTCTGAATAGCGTAGCCTTGGGGGTAAAACCCCATGTGGGATCAACAACTATTGTCTTGGCCAGTCATAAGAATTGTGCTTGACTTTTGTTAAACATTCAAAACATTCAAGACCAAATAGCAAAACATTGTGTCTTTTGTGTCTTCAAGTGTATGCAAAACATTTTTACATCAAACAACACACTTTTCTTGGAGTCATTTTGAGTCTAGACACTTGCAAACATTGGGTCTTAATCAACACTGTGTCCTCTTGTCACGAAAATCAGTCAAACAGTCAGATTTGGTCACAACAAAATGACTTCACAGATTGGAAAAATTGCACAAATTTTACAGAAATGCGTCTGTGTCGGACATAATAGCGTCTGTGTTGTATAACCGCATCTGTGAAGGGCATAATCGCGTCTGTGTTCCAACAGTCAACATTACATTTGGCAAAAAAATCTCAGAAATGTGTCTGTGTTAAACAGAGCTGCGTTTGCGTCAGGAAACCGCATCTGTGAAGTATACAGGCGCGTCTGTGTCCAAAATTGAAAAACTGTTACAGTCCAGCAAACAAACACAATCAGTTTCAGAATTCTTGAGCTTCCTAGGTCATTTCTCCAGGGTTTCATTTAGCATTCAACCTGTCTTGGGGTCTCACATAATCCATCATTGCTTCACATCTCACTTTACAGTCACACTTGTCTAAACTTGAGTCAAAAAGTCACTTGCTTGTCCTCACTATACTTTGTCAACACACTACATACAACAACACTTTGCTAAGTGGTCCCTCATCAAGGTTTCTTACCTTTGGGTCTCATTTGGTATTACTTAGAGTCAAGGTCAACTTACCTCATCAAGAGAAACTATCCTCTCTTTGGAAGTCACACCTACTCTACTACATACATACTTGGTCTTATACTTTGGACATTGCAAGTACACTTCAGATTCATTTACATTTCATCCAACTCTTGGTCTTCCATACTTTTTCCATTTTCATCTAGTCTCACACATCTTGGTCAATACCTAGTTTATGGTTGAAACCCATCTTCAAAAATCTAGGAGAGAAACTAACGAGGCTCAAGAGTCCGCAAACATGAGTTCTTATGAGTATGACAATGATATCTTTTTCAATTCTGATCATACTACATTACCTGACATGGATGCCTATAGAAACATTTCAAATGTTGAGAACATGGACACTATAAACAACAATGCTACACATAATGACAATATGGACAACTTTTCAGTACATTCAGCAGATGTGGAAGAATCCATTATGAATCCCCATTTCAATTGATTGGTTGAGGAAATAATGAGGAGGGATAGACAATACTTTTTACAAATGATGGCACAAAGTGGAGCCAAGATACCTCATGATTTTGACATGTCTCAAATAATGGAAAATCAACCTTTGCAACAACCTCACTCCAACATGGATCAAAGGAGACCTAATAGTGGAGGAAATAGAGGACCATATATGGTACCTGAATCACCATCAACTTTGCTTCAAAAACAAGAAGTCCCACATACACATGGTCAAACATATGATACTCACCTTCGCAGACCATTATGGAAGTCTTATGGAGAAAAATATGCTCAATCACATATCAATGATAAGGATCAACCACCAAAGCAAGTGGATATTCAAAGGCATGCTCAAAATTTGGACACAAGGAAACCCCGCGTCAAATTTGGGGGCAACACATTAGAACATGACATGCCTGTAGAGTATGGTATACATGCACAAAATAGATATGGTGTTCCTCAACATGAATCTATACCATGTGGTCCATATACGCAACATCATTACAGACCTCCTCCATATGAACATGTGTATGATCAATATCATCCATATATGCAACATGCTCCTCCTCCAATGGGTACTTCAAGCATGGGGTATGGTCCAAGAAGTCGATCTCCACCTAAGAGCAATTTGGAGCAACAAATTAGGGACTTACAAAAGAAAATGGAGGACATAAATACACCAAAGCCAACATACACAATGAGAGACATATGTCCTTATCCATTTGAGAAGAGCATTCCAATGCCTCCTTTTCCTCCACATTTTGTGACGCCTAAATTTGATAAGTATAGAGGAAAAGGGGATCCTAAGGCACACATAAGACAGTTTTTCATAGCTTGCATTGAGGTAGCAGCAGAAGAGACATATTTGATGAGATTATTCCCACAAAGCTTAGGTGATCAAGCTATGGAATGGTTCTCCCAACTTCCACCTGGAATTAAGTCATGGGGTGACTTAGCAGAGGCATTTATTCAACATTTCTCCTACAACATAGAGACAGACATATAAGTCACTACTTTGTGCAGCACTAAGCAAAAAGAGGGAGAATCTTTTGTATCATTCTTACAAAGATGGAGAAATCTAGCCAGCAGATGCTCTTGTGAAATTCCACAAAAACAAATGGTAGAAATGTTCACCCAAAATGTTAACAAAGACATTGGCTATGATCTAAGGAAAGCTTGTTTGTCCACCTTCAAGGACGTTATTGAAAAAGGCTTAGCTACAGAAAAGGTCCTAATTAAACAAGGAGTCATAAAGATATTCAAGGAAAACAAAGATGACTTTAAAGGAAAAGACAAGCCAAGATTTTGGAATAAAAACAAGAATATAGTCAATGATGGTGTTGTTGATGCCAATACAGTGCGACCCAAAGTCATCTTTTCGGGATCAAGTTCTACAAACAATCAAGTGAATACTCAAACAACTTCCAGATCACGAAGGAAGTACACTCCATTGGGAGAACCACTTGAGTCAGTCTTCAAGAAGCTAGTGGCAAACAAGGTAATCACAGTTCCAGATTTTCCTCCATATGAACCAAAGGTCAAACCAAATTGGTGGAATGATGATGAGTATTGTGAATTTCATAAGAGCAAAGGTCATAAGACAGGAAATTGTCATCGACTGAAGAACATCATACAAGATCTCATTGATAGAGGTGACATTGAGATTGAGGGACATTCGTCTAATCAAGAACATGAGATGTTTAAGGAACCATTCCCAAAACATGACAAGGGAAAAGCTAAAGCCACAGAGGATCAAACCAATTATACCAGAGCATCCTACAAATATGATTCAACTATCAATCACATTTCAATGGACAATTACGTCTCTACCATTATCATCAAGGACAAAACGTCTGAGAATTCTACCCAGAGACCCAAGATTGTCCTAAAAGGTGTTGGATCTTCTTCTGAACCTACCTCTGAATGTAATGTTACAACTCATCGAGGTAAAATCACTTTGCAAGGTGCTCCAACTAAAAACACCGCTTCTTCATCAACCAAACCTAAATATGACCTTGTAGAACAGTTAGGGAAGACACCTGCGCTCATTTCAATCCTTGAGCTATTACGCATATCTCCCGCACATAAAGCCATTCTTGACAAAATCTTGAGAGATACTGCTGTTCCTACTGATCTAAACATGGACCAGTTTCAAGCCATGGTGGGATACCTTTCCATTCCACATTCCCTTACTTTCACCGAAGCCGATGATGCCTCCGTAAGTCAGCCACATAATGCACCACTACACATTGAAGCCTTCATACACAAACATCAAATAAAAAGAGTCCTGATAGATGGAGGAGCAGGTCTAAAAATTTGCACATTGAGCACTATTACACAATTGGGATATTCTGATAAAGCTGTGAATTCTACAAACAAAACCACCATTAAAGCATATGATGATGAAGAGTGTTCATCCAAGGGCATAGTTACATTACCTCTCAGAGTTGGGCCAGTTACAAAGGATGTGGTTTGTCAAGTCCTGGATTTAAATCTCACTTATAACATATTGCTAGGATGTCCTTGGATCCATGAAATGAGGGCAGTCCCATCCACATATCACCAATGCATTAAGTTTCCTCATAATGGAGTGGAAGTAATAGTTAACAGGGATCCTAATCCATTCATATACTGCAATAACCTGAAATCAAAGACCGAGACCATCATTCCCAGTAATCATGAAGTTGTTCCTTCATCAGCATACATTGATCCAAAGTCATTAAAACCTTCGACATCAAAACAAGGTGAGATTAAAGGCAAGTTTCAGGACAAAGGCATGGGGGAATATACTTTAAATCAAACCATGTACTTACGGCAAGTCATGAGTTCCCCAAAAGAATATGGAAGACCACACCCTAACAAACAAGTATCCATCATGATGCTCAAATGGGACCCTACTACCTTTCAAAGATGGGGTGAACTAGAAGAGGAAGATTTATACAAAATGCTTTTCAGAGACAATGAAGAGGAAACACAAAATCCCATCAATCTACCATGTGAGAAATATGGCAAAGGCTTCAAAATTCTACAAAAATTCGGGTATGATGGAAAAAGCCCTCTGGGGTTATGAAAGGAAGGCATCATTGAACCTTTACAACCTGAATTGACTTTCAAGAAGGAATGCTCGAAAGAACTTGGTTTCTCAACTTCCAAGGTCCACACTCAAAGGACAGAAGAAGCCTTACAAATCAAAGCTGCCAAAATTCAACAAGAGGATCGCTATTCCATAGATTCCAACGAATGGGAATGGGGTTCCGACAAGTCTTCCAGTGACTACGAGCTCACCGAGACATTCAGAGAGCCAGATGAACCCATAGAAGAAGAGGAGTTTTATAACAAGTTCAGAGTTGGTCAAGAAACAACCCATGAGGACTCTACACAGTCCTTGTCTCAAGGTTCTAGGTTGAAATCACATAGGATGAAAACACCTGTCCCAGAGTGCGCTACTAGTGATGATAATTTGGATTCGCTCGCGATAGAGACTGATGAGGAGAGTGCCATCGATGACCTCGATAGTTACCTTGACATACCCGAATATAACTGCATCTTCACTCTTAGCCCCACTAACTTTGAAGACATTAATGACCTTCCCCTTGTTCACCACCAACTCATTGACTGGGATCATGAAGGACCTGCATAGTTTGACACATTCCAAAATGATGAAGCTTTTATTGACTATCTGGGCGTATGAGATGATCTTCCTCCTGGAGACCATAAAGCGGGATAAACTATAGAACTCAATAGCGCGACATATTTTGGTGAGGGTGTCGGACCTTCCAGTCGCAAAAATGTGAAAATAAGAACAAATCAAGGGTCTTATGGCGAAAACCACATTGTGGCGCTGTCTGACCCCAAAAAAGTAAAAAGAAAGGATATATCTGAGGGTGAAAACCTCTCTGAGGCACCCGAAGATGGAAGGCTCGACATTCTCCCAGCATCATATGAGGAAAAGTCATCCATGTTGGTAGAAGAGACTATCAAAACAAACATTGGTACAGAAGAGGTTCCACACAACATATTCCTAGCTCAATCATTAACAGAGTCCGAAAGGTCAAAATTCATAAGTTTCTTCAAAGAACGACAAATCAACTTCGCCTGGTCATACGCTGATATGCCTGGATTAGATCCGGATTTGGTAATGCATCATTTGACAGTCAAACCGGGCGTGCCAAAATGTATATGGTGAAAATGGATAACAATAATAATAATATTGAAAGGCTAAATGAATTCAACCACAAAACCCTAGCCTAACAATCAACAAAGATCCACCATAACATATGAAGATTACCTAAGACAATGCAAATCAAATGAAATCACAAAGATTATACCATCACATGTCCAATAGGGTTTTGATCTTCATTCTTCCTATCTCCATTGATCTTGCTTGATATATTTGCTCTCAGATTTTATGTGCACAAGAGCTCAACAAAGAACGGAATGTGGTTGCTAGTAGGATCGTAGTGTAGTCAAGTGCATAAAAGATGATTCATTAGAATGTCTCATTAGGGTTTGATAATGAAGGAAGCATCTCCTTATATAGAAGACACAATATGAAATGGAGGGATAAGATTGAGAGGTGTAAAAAGGAGGTCGGCTATGATTAGAGGGTAGGTAAAAGAAATAATAAAACAATGAAAGGGGTAGATAGTGTATGAATTAAGAGATGAATGACATGTGTCATGGGTAGAAAAGGCTAATGAATTAATTAAATAAATAAAGATTTATTTAATTAATAGAAGAAGTGGGATTAATTAAATAAATAAGATATTTATTTAATTTAGGAAAATGATAATTTAGATAAATAAATGTATTTATTTAAATGAGAAATAAGGCTAGAAGAGGATAAATGAATTAATTAAATAAATAAAGATTTATTTAATTAATAGAAGAATTAAGCTTAGATAATTAAATAAATAAAATATTTATTTAATTAGACATGACAATTTTAGGTGTCTACAGTACCAACCGGCATTTTGTGATGAGTTACCAATCCACCGATTGTTTGACGGTGCCGACACATTGACGGTGCCGACACATTGACGGTGCTTCTTGTGTCATGTTACTGAGTATGTCTAGATTCATTGAACCTAGGGAATTGTAATGTAATCCTATTGGACCGACATGAAATCAGATTCCTTTAAAAGGACATCATGTCTAGGGTTTTAAGTTGTTGCTGAAAGGGTTAATGTCAAGCTAGGGTTTAAGGTGGAAGTTGAGAACGATCTTATCTGAGAAGATCAAGTTGTAACTGTGAGAGAAAGAGAAGACTGAAGTAATGCTGGAATGCATTAGCTATGAGCAATACTGGATCTAACCAAGCAGTTTGTGCTATTAGATAGATCAAACACTTGTTGATTACTCACATCTTTGACAAGTTTGTAGCCCTTAACCGGGTAGGCCTCAAAGCCTTTGTAAAATCCTCTAACAAGGTGGTTCACACATGTGAATCTAAAATCCTCTAACAAGGTAGTCTTTAATCGGACTTGTCTCCTAACAGAGATTGAGATTCCTAATAGGATCTGTTCTGGTGAAGAACATTGTAAGACCTTAATTGGTCTGACCTTAATCGGTCTGGTTTCTATTCTGCAGATAGTGACTTGTGAGTTCCATCTCACCGTGGTTTTTCCTAGTTGGGTTTCCACGTCAAATATCTTGTGTTATGGTTGTATTGCTTTTGTGGGTGAATGCTTTATTCACATTTTGGTTTACATGTGTGGTAATCAGTTTGACTGTTAGACTGCTTTACCAGTTTATCTTTAGACTGTGTAAGCGTTTAAGTGCAGAGATTTTTGGCATACTAATTCACCCCCCCTCTTAGTATTCATCAGATATTATGTCAGGAAAAGTTGCTATTCCAAAGTATTCTGATCCAGGCAGTCTTGTTGTGAGTATAGTGATTAATGGCAGTCAAATAAAAAATGTTTTAGTTGATCTAGGGGCAACCATTAATGTAATGACAAGGGAAGTAATGAAACATCTGGAGATAGATAGTTTAAGGGCTACACCCATAGTTCTTCAACTTGCTGATGGCTCTGCAGTAAGACCTGATGGTATGATAGAAGATATAGTGGTCATTCTAGATTCCTGGGAATATCCTACAGACTTTATGATTTTATCCCCAAAAGCAACATTGGGGGGATATCCAGTAATTTTGGGAAGGCCATGGCTTACCACAACTGATGCATATATTGGGTGTAGATCAAGAGACATGACTATTTCAGATGGCAGTTCCACAAAAACATTGGCCTTGTATTCCCTTGCACAACCTTAGCTTGAGCAACAACAGGTTGTTTGGCCTATTTTGGGAGAGGAATCTGAAGAAATTGACTCTATTAATCACCTTATGATGATTAATCGAGTGCCACTCATGCAGTTATATGATGAATAATCAATCCTTTATAAGGTCTTGATAAACGAATTAATAGAAGACTAAGAATTGTAGGAATTGGTTCCGAATATTGCAGGGTTGGACTTTCCTGCAGCCACTGATATCTTACATACCTTGTTGCCGCAGGAATTGTCATATTCTCATGTTTCTGATATAAATTAGATTGATCTTACTATCAAGATAGAGGTTGAATTGAATAAATATTTGAACATCAACAAGAATATAGCAGATGCTCAGAAAGATAGCCTGGTGGACTTGCTAAGACTCCATAGCAATGCCTTTGCATGGGATTACAAGGATATGAATAGAATTGATCCAACAGTTTGTACTCATCGCATTTACATAAAGGATGAGTGTTGCTCCCTCAGACAACCTCAAAGAAGAGTTAAGCCTGCCTTGAAGGAGATAGTTAAGGAAGAATTGCAGAAATTGTTGAAAGCTGGGTTTATCTATCCTATCTCTGACAGTCAATGGGTATCACCTTTAGTGATAGTTCCTAAAAAGGGAGGCAAATGGAGAGTATGTGTTGATTATAGAGCTTTGAACTTAGCCACAAGGAAGGATCATTTTCCACTGCCATTTGTGGATCAAGTATTGGATTCTCTTGCTGGTAAGAGATATTTTTCATTTCTGGATGGATTTAGTGGCTATAATCAGATACAAATAGCTCATGAGGATCAGGAGAAAACAACATTTACTTGTCCATGGGGCACTTATGCATATTCTGTTCTTCCTTTTGGGTTGTGTAATGCTTCAACCACTTTTCAAAGGGTAGTCATCAGTATTTTTTCTGATATTTCTCAAGACATAATGAAAATTTACATGGATGACTTTACAACCTATGGTTTTGAATTTGATCAAGAATTGGGTAATTTGAAGAAAGTTTTGCAGCGGTGTGAAGACTACAACTTGTCTCTAAACAGTGAAAAGTGTTTCATTATGATGGAAGAAGGAATAGTCCTTGGTCATCATATATCTGTACAAGGCATACAAGTGGATCCAACAAAGATTGAGGTTATTCAGCATATTAATAACCCTATGAAGCAGAAAGATGTGAGAAGTTTTCTTGGCCATGCTGGATACTACAGACGGTTCATCAAAGATTTCAGCAAAATTGCAAGTCCCTTATATACATTGCTTACTAAAGATGCAGAATTTAAATGGACCTGAGCATGCAATGAAGCTTTTTTAAAGCTTAAGCATGCTTTGACTCAAGCACTAGTTCTAAAAGGACCTAATTGGTCTCTACCATTCCAAATCCATACTGATGCATCTGATTATGCTATAGGAGCAGTGCTAGGACAAAAAGTTGATAAGTTGGAAAATGCAATATATTATATCAGTAAGAATTTGCAGGGACATGAATTAAATTATACAGTTACTGAAAAGGAAATGCTAGCTATCATATATGCCCTTAACAAGTTTAGACACTATATTACAGGGTATCCAATATTTGTGCATACAGATCATACAGATATCTTATGAATAAGCCATCCATCACTGGTAGATTGGCTCACTGGTTATTGTTGATGCAGGAATTTGATATCACGGTTGTTGATAAGCCAGGGAAGTCTAATGTTGTTGCAGATTATCTTTCACGTCTTCAATTGCAGGAAGACTACAATGATAGATGACACTTTTCCAGATGAGCATTTGTTTCTCATACAAGCTCATACTCCTTGGTATGCTGATATTGCCAACTATTTAGCTGCAACTAAGATACCAATTTCTTTTTCTCCTAAGGAAAGAAGGTTGCTAGTTGAAAAAAGTTTTAACTTTTCATGGATTGCTGATTGTCTATTTTATACTGAACTTGATTAAGTCATGCGAAGATGTGTAAGAGAGGATGAAACATATGACATCTTGCATGCATGTCATGATGAGGCATGTGGAGGTCATTTTGCTGCCAAAAGGACAGCACTGAAAGTACTCAATACTGGTTATTACTGGCCTACACTACACAAGGATGCAACTCAGTACACAAGGAAATGTGATAGATATTAGCGAATGGGCATACCTACAAAATTTGATGAGATGCCACTATACCCTCAAATATCTGTTACACCATTTGACAAATGGGGATTAGATTTTGTTGGCCCCATTGATCCACCTTCTAATGAAAAATCTTATATCTTGGTATGTACAGACTATGTGACAAAATGGGTAGAAGCTAGAGCTATGCAACATGCAAGAGACAATAAGGTAGCTAAATTTCTCTATGAAGAAATATTTACAAGGTATGGAGTACCCAGGGAAATTGTCTCAGATCAGGGACCTCAATTTACATCAACATTGATAAAAGCTTTGGTCAATGAATACAATATAAGACATAGGAAATCTACTCCATATCATCCACAATCTAATGGCCAAGTAGAAGTTACCAACAGAGAGCTTGAGGCTATTCTTACATAAACAGTGTCTATCCACAAGAAAGATTGGTCTAATTGGCTTTCAGAGGCAATTTGGGCATATAGAACAACATGGAAAACACCAATTGGATTCACACCTTTTGAGATGGTTTATGGCAAAACAACAATGATGCCTATTGAATTTGAGCATAAAACCTTGAGAATAGCTCTACAACTGAATATGACATTGTCTGAAGCACAAAAGGAACGCATTCAACAGTTAAATGCTCTTGATGAATGGAGAAAGATAGTTGTTCAACAGACAGAGTTGATTCAAAACCAAAGAGCCAGATGGCATGATAAATATATCAGAGAAAAGAAATTCAAAGTTGGTGACTGGGCACTCTTGTATGATTCTAGATATAAGGATGCTATGGGAAAACTCCAAATAAGGTGGTTGGGTCCTTATGAGGTAGAAGAAGTTTTTCACAATGGAGCAGTTCGGCTGTCCACAATAGATCCTATTCGATTTAAACTCTTAGTGAATGGACACCGACTACAACTTTATCACAAGCTAGCTAGTAGAGAAGAGTTCCTACAGCAGTTTGCTCCTCAAAATGAAATACAAGTTCCTACAACAACTGGTAATGTTCCTGTAGCAACTATCAATGCTTCGGTATCAATTCATGACCTTCCTGTTGCATTTGAGCGTGTTGATAAAGGTGATGTTCCTGCAGCCTCTGCAGTGAACTTATTGACTGTATCATAATAAAATATTTCCATGAGGAATATTGTTCTCTATACATAAAGTTCCATCCACTACACTCCATCCCACTTTCTTACCTATCACTTCATTTCATTTCGCCATCATTTTCGCCCAATTGCAGGTATGTGTATATTGTACTTTATTTTAATTATGCATTTAGTAGGTCATTATGATTTTAATTCTGTTTTAATCCACTCCAAACCCGAAATCTCGTCAGCCTGTGTGGACACGTGCTAGGTTAAGTTGGGGGGGTACTTTATGGTCCTTTTTCCCAGTAAGATTTATTATCCCAAACTGATTTCCTAACTGACATTACTTATGATGATTATTATTTCATGCGAGTGAATAATAAATTCTGCCGCCAAATTTAAGACATGCAGATTTTTGCTTTTGTGAATCTGTCAAATATTTTGGTGAAGCTGCGGAATTATCAGAGTAAAAGATGGGTGGTGATCTGATTCACCATGAACCAACTATCCATGAAGGGTTGCTACAAGATGTTGTCTGTGTGCATTATTTCCAAAACTACGGCTGGCTGGATTATTTCTTAAGAATCAGGGATTTCAATGACGAAATAGCTGCATAATTTATGCATCTTTTGATGAAGGAGAAGCTACAGTTAAGGGGTTGAGGGTAATTTCTACAGAGAAATGAATTAAAGAGGTCACAGGGTTGCTACAAGAAGGAGAACTCTTTCCAGAATCGAAAGATGCAAGGAGTGCCAGGGCAGAGTTCATAGTTCCTACTGACAGACCCTTAATGGTGGATAGGCAAGGGACTAGAAGGGTTTCTTTGCCAGCACATTGGCCTCAGGTAGCTTTGTATATTATGAAATATATTACCTGTGAAGGATGGTATTCAAATCTCCATTCACCTCACTTCAAGTTACTTAGTCATCTGCGTCATGACCGGCGAGTTAATGTTCCAAATTTCTTGTATCATCTCATTTCTATAAGTGCTAAGGAGACTTAAAAATATGGAAATTGCTTTGTTAGCCATCATGGACTGGTGAAGTTGCTGGTACAATGATCCCTGAGAGATGTTTCACAAATGGAATGGGGTGTGTTTGAAGATATTCTGCAATTTAGGGTAGATGAAGCCCCTATTGAAAATAATCCGCCGGTTCAAGAAGAGATAGTTCCAGAAGGTCTTTCTGGTGAAGATGAGGGTTTGCTGGTTATTGAAGGAGTTGCAATTATTTTAGAAGAAAATATTGAAGCAGAGTCAATCTAAGGACAACCCTCTACCTCTCTTCAAGGAGGTTCACCTGTTTTGCAGAAGGAAGGAAAAGAATTGGAAAAGGAGGAGTCAGATGAAGAATTTGTTATCCGGCCGCAGGAAGTGCATATCCCTCATGTAGCCAAGAGGCTTTGAACAAAAACAAAAACTCCTGCATCTATTTCAAAAGTGTATGTGAGGAGAACGAGAACGAGGACACAAAAGACTCAACCAGTGAGTAATCCAGCAGAGGTGATTGTAGTAGAAACTTCAGAAGAAGAAAACCCTACAGAAGAGGAAATTTAAGAAAACCCTACAAAAGAGGAAAAACAAGAAAACCCTGTAGAAGAAGAAATTCAGGAAGAAATTGTAATGGATAAGCTTGCAAATCTGGCTTTAGTGGCATTGCAATGTGAGGAGATTATTGATGATGTTCCACAACAACCTGAAGAAAACGTGGGAGATATGCCAATCCAGAATGAGGAAGTTATTGAAGAAATCCCACGGTCTAAGGTAGGACCCATAAGAACTCCTTCATCCCTAACTAGTTTATCAATTTCTTTAACATTCTTTAGGCAATGGGAAATAGAGAATGATAGGTTGCAAGGGATAATTAATAAGAAACAAAACGAGATTGAGAAAAAAGATAATAGAATTAAAGAATTGGAGACTAAGGTAGAAGAGATTTATGGTATGATTCCTGAGATAATGTAGTGTAGGGCTTCCCCAAGAATTTATGCAGTGCACTTGAAAGAACGGTATCTGAATTTTAGATTAAACAGCATAGTAAGGGATCTTAATCCATCCTTGGAAACACCTGAGGAATTCTATCATGCTTATCAAACCTCCCCACATTCTATAAGGAACTTGTTATGTGAATTATATTTACATAATTATGTTGTACCCTAGGACAGAGAATTGAATCCTTTGTTGTACATTGGGGATATCCATCTCAGAGCTCTAATGTCTTGGATACAAAATGAAATGATTATAGGACCACAAGCCAGGGAGTTTGAAAAATTGGAACTTGACTGTCCATTGCCATTGAGGAGGGAATCAGAAGCAACTAGGGTTCTGTATTATGATTGGCAAAAGTTTCTAATAAGAGATGATGTTAGTAAGATAGTACTTCCAATGAGAGAGGAAGTCTATCAAGCGTATGAGCAATTGGTTCATACCCACAGGACAACGACACTAGAAGGACTAACTCAATGCTAGAATCATCTACCAGATCATTTAAAACTGGGAGAACCCTACTCATTATAGAATTTTCATGCAGCTATACAGAGAGCCTCCAAGTACATACAGCTAGGCAGGGAGAAATCCAATAATTGGTTGCCATTAATCTTTCAGCCTCCTATCCTTATGTGGCCACTTTTGGCATGTCAACCAACAGAACATAATTATGATGTAGATGTGGAAGAAACAACTAGATGGTCTAGGTTGGAGAGGATGAAGGGATTTTAATGGAATTTTCCTTCCAAGGGAACTAGACAGTACACTGTTGGTGATTTCAGAGTTTCAGCAAAAATCAGAAATTTTCCTTTTGCCGCAGGAGCAACAAACCCTTAAAGTTGGGGGGCATGATAAGTCAGTGTACTAACATGTTTTTTATCAGGACTCTTAGGTTTTTGGTATCTTTTGGGTTGCATTGTGATAGTAAAATATTGTGAATTGAATATATGTAATCCATGTTTTAAAACTAAACTTAAGAAATCATGTTTGAACCTTGTCTGTTAATTCCTGCAGCCATGCTAGTTTATTCCTGTAGCCAAATGGTTTGTCCCTGTGATATGCAGATTATTTAGGATGATTTTATATATGAGTTAATGAATGTATTAGTTAAGTAAGATGCATATGCATGTCCTTGTATATTGTTTCTATTTTAGTGCAGATAATAATTGATGCCACGGGGGAGAATTTTCCTTCGCGCCTAAGGACTGGAGAATCACATTTAGATAGCTGGAGGTCAAATTGAAGGAGATTCAAGTGAGTGTAATCTATGGCATAATCGGAGCAATTGTACTTCACCATGGGAGTTTAATTTCGGTACATGTTTAATTTGCAAAATATCTCTTTGGCGTGCAAAGACTGTGGTTTGGTTTTAGATCCACAGTTCCTACAGCCAAGCTCTCTGTTATCCCCTTTATCTGACAACTATCCGCCTCTTCTTTTGGGCGTAATTGGAGTTGTCCATTTTAGTTTGTCTTTTCTTTATAATAAGCTCTTCCTTCTTTTTTGAGTGAGACATAATGGAAAGGGATTGAGAAGAGTTTTTGTCATGCATTCTGAATTTTTCTCTTTTAGAATATGTAATCATCTTTCAAGAAAAATGAATAAAGATATGTTATTTTGATCTACTAATAGTTCTTTACTAAGAGTTTGATATCACTCATCCAAGGGGGCCCACTTGGTGAGTGATCCTATGTTTATGATTATTAAAGTTAGTTTTTACTTAGTTGCAGTAGAAATTCATGACTGGACTGTTCTTGTAGCCATTGGAAATAGATCATTTGACTGTTCTTGCAGCCAAGACAGAACAGTGTGATTCATGTTATTTTATTAGATCTTTTCAGTAGAGTTTTGTAAAGCTTTCATTTAGCCTTTTATGATTTCCATTCCTACCTTTCCTGTAGTAATTAAGAATAATCATTTAAGGAGCTTAGTGCATATATATTGCAGACCCATTTCAAGTTTTACGTTCCTGGATTGACAACTAAATGAACACCAGCCATGAGAATAGTAAACTCTACCATATGAATGTCCAAAATTCGGATTGAGATTTCAATTAGAGGTATTATTATTGTCATTATAGTTGGGGTAGACACCACCCTACAAAAAAGCCAAAAAACCACCAACTATAGCACAGACAAGATGTTAGATATCCAAGAATCAGGAGCTAGTGCTCTCTTCTGGTGGCAGCTGAGAAGAGAATTGAGGTGCAACCACCCTTAAAGGGAAGGCCACACAAGCTGAAGTAGAACACAAAAAGCCCAACGAGATCAGTGAATGCAGATGCTGAAAAACAACCCATGCTTTATCCATAAAATTGTCAGGAGCCAAATATAACAAAAAATCCATAGAGGCTCTAGTAGTCTCCAAGGAGTCAGATATCAATCCCATTTGTAAGTGATGATGCAAATGACCAGACCAACCATTAGCCAAAAGCTCATGGTGAGGAATGCCATGCATATGTTTTAGTGTCCATTCATCTAACATGTTTTATGACTCATTTTGCCAATTCCTAAGCCCATAACCTCTTATCAACGTGTCATGTTAGCCCAACCTTAATTTTATTTTTTTCTTCTCTTACTGCTATCTAGTTTTCTAAAAACTAGTATACACCTACACAATGATGGGATTGTGGTTGGGATCTTCAACACTAGCATGATGGTGGTGGTGTCCATGAAAATACAGTTATTTAAAACAATAAAAATCTTTTCCATGTAGCATTTTACATTTTTAATGGCTTTTCACACAATTTTTTTATAAACTCATGTTTTTCAACCTTATTTTAGGTTGAGCTCTCTCGCAATTACTTCTTCTTATTCCAGTTTTGTGAGTCTCTTACAATAATTTGAAATTTGTCCATGTTCATTATTTCAAGCCCACGGATTCTCCTGAAACTATAACCTTGAAACTTTCCCCCCTTGCCCATGACAACTTAATAATTCTATTTCTACACTTATCCCATACGGAAAAGCACAAACACACATTCCCTTTTAGAAGCTTTAGGATATAAATCTTCTAAGAATTTTCATGTATTTGCACCACTGCACCTAGGAAAGCACACACCTATAACTTGTATAAATTGCTACATGGAAGTTGAAATATACCATTCAAGAGACTAATTAAGGAAAGATCATATAATAACCATAATCATTTTCTTTGCCTTCCTATAACATTTAACTGTTATGTCTTTCTACAATAGCATTACATCTAAAATATGCATGCACCACAATGATGAATGAAGCGAGATGAATCAAATCTTGAAGTTATACAACTCAAAGGAAAATATTTTTTTTTCCCAAGTTGTTAGTGTTATTATTTTTTAATTATCAAATCTTTATCATAATAGTTATTTAAATTATGTCTATCAATTTGTATATGCTTTCATCTTCTTGCATTTGTAGAATGGTTTACAAGCCATCACCATTTTTGTGAAAGCCACCTCTATCTAATACTATCTAGAAAATAGATAAACTCTTGTCCAAAACTTTCCTCACTTCTATAGGTTTTTACCTCCTTCAACAAAGAAATGTGACAATCATTTTCTCTCCCTTTTCCACCATACTTTAGCTTATAGAACTATCAATTCTTAGCTCTTGATAAAAAATCCCCTCTCTCTCCCTCCTCTCTTTTCTTCCTAAATCAAGAAAATCCAAAACAAAATGACCTCTCCTAAAAGTTTGGGCTATTTCCTCGACCCCACAAAAATTTGGCCTTCAATTAACCGAGTATTCTCTTCATTTGATTCAAGCTAATCACCATCCTCTAATTTATGTAGAATCCTCTTTTCTCCACTACACCTTTTCATTTTCTTCCCTCTTTTCCTTCTTACCCACCCTTGGATTATATAAATTCTTCTATTATCTCTTTCCTCATATTCTAACCTACTTGATCCTTATTATCGTTACCAATTCTTTCCTAGCATCCTCATGTACTTGAAAATATCCTCACCTTCTTAAATCAATCCCTTTCCCTTTCTTCTTACAACTATATTTTGGTTTGTATTAATCACTACCTTCCTTTCACTATTCTTAATGTCCCTCTTCTCTACCTTTTTATTCTCATTTTACTCCAACTAAACCCTCCATAGTATACAATTATGATACTCCTTCCACTTCGTCCTCTTTAGTTATGACATGTTCTCACCCTACAAATATGTCATAGGATGCTAAGGATTTCTCTTCTTTCTTCCCTACCCTTTATTCATTGTCCTTCCTATAGTTTCTCAAAAAAAATTCTCCCATAAATTTTCTTGTACTAATGAATTATCTTTTACATTTTTAATGAGTATTTTCATACTAAAATTGAGGTTATTTCACTTCATGGTAATTCTCTTTCCCATGATCCTCCTTTACACATTAATGCATTGCCAAATTGCACCTTCTTCTTCATTGTCTCTCACACTTCCTCCTTTATCTAACAAGGCTATCACTCACTATGTTATTGAGCAAGAATCTATCATGTAGTTCATTTATTATCTATTAAATTATATGCACTTCATAATGATGACTCAAACATAACTCTTTCTACTAGTGATTAACCTCTCAAAGATGCTTCCCTCATTATATATTCTTCTTTTAAACCTATAGCTTTACCTGTAATATCCAATGATGTGACTCCTATATTACATGTGCAAATCATTCTTACTTATTTTTATTGCATTATATTATAAAATAGACTCATTTCTCATTTTCTTACCAATTAACATGGAGATGCACTTAAATGGTTTAATTCATGTGGCATGCTTTTCCCATATTTCTATGAATTAATATAATATTTTATTTCTTACTTTGGAAATCAAATTGAAACATGTTTTACCCTTACCTCTATGATATGAATAGTTAGTTCTTCTAATTTCCAATCATGTCATAAGGCACAACTTATTACACATGTCATGGAATATTGATGTAGTCAAGGTAGGGAGATCCAACGAAGGACAACCCAACCTTGCATCTTAACACATAAACCATTCAAAACATACCGGTAACCGGTAACAAGATGCAAGAAACAATAGAAAGAACAACCGGTAACATAACAAAACTCATAACCGATAAACTATTTGAATAAATCTTATTACAATGTGAAGAATTACACACGCCACATGCTGGTCACAGTCCAAGATACAAATAACACTTACAACACAATTACAATATCCGCAGATCATCCACATACCATATCAGCTTTCGGGAACAGTCTATCGGCTCTACCCTAATCCGGACCTCAACCTTCCGGCTTCAGTCCAACCAGATTAGAATCCCGCTGGATCTACATCTTCGCTCAATCTCATAACTTTGTCTTCTATCTTCTAAATTCTAATATCCTCAAATGATTCACAAACCTCCACATATACCGTCCAAAAATAATTACAACTCAATCAAGTCGGCCCAAAGACCAATCGGTTCATGAAATGAGCAACGGTAACATGTTGGCTCAAATCACTAAGAACAAACACAAAAACATAAAACAAAGCACGGACCTTCGGGAATACCAGCCAAGGCTCAAAGAAACATCTCCAATGATCCGCAAGTCATAGAGGTCAACCACAACTCAATTCCACTTCGCTCAACACACTGCCAGAATAATCGGTAAGAACATATCAGTCGGGTCAATACCAGAATAAATAACTCATCAGGATTAAATCCAAATGCCATGAAACTCGAACACGACAAAGACAACAAACTCAAGGGAATAAAACCAAAACCACAACACTTAACACTCCAACACAAAGAAATGCCTCGATCTAAAGTAATTCCATTGAAAATTGCTCAACCAGTAAGAACTAGACCGATGCTCCTACATTAGACTCTCGAGGATAATTGAAAAGTGAGTCCCATCACTTGATCTAGTTCGATGATCTGTTAGAAGGTCTTTCAACTTCTTGAGGGGTTTGATGCTCTGAATACAACTTTTGGTTGCCTCTCGACGATGATCTACCAGTCCAAACTGTGGCCTGCCTCAATCGACGATATTGTCAAGTCTCCACCCACTAACTGCCTTCAAGCTCAAGCTCTAGGATCAGCGGTCTACCTACAAAACTTTCTCTACCTCATGTCTGACGATCTGAACAAGTCCACAAGTTGCCTCAATTTTCTCTCCAACCAATTGGTGCACAAGCAACACTCTGTCCAACAACAGGTTCACAAACTAGCTTTGATACTATTTGACACAGTCAAGGCATGAAGATCCAATGAAGGACAACCCAACCTTGCAGCTTAACATATAAACCATGCAAAACATACCCGTAACCGGTAATAAGATGCTAGAAACAGTAGAAAGAACAACCAGTAACATAACATAACTCATAACCGGTAAACAATTTGAATAAATCTTATTACAATCTAAAGAATTCCGCATGCCACATGCTGGATCATAGTCCAGGATACAAATAATGCTTACAACACAATTACAAGATCCGCAGATCATCCACATATCATATCGGCTTTCGGGAACAATCTGTCGGTTCTACCCTAATCCGGACCTCAACCTTCCGGCTTCAGTCCATTCGGATCAGAAACCCGCCGGATCTACATCTTTGCTTGATCTCATAACTCTATCTTCTATCTTCTAACTTCTAATATCCTCAAATGATTCACAAACCTCCTTATATACCATCCACAAAATAATTACAACTCAATCAAGTCGGCCCAAAGACCAATTGGTTCATGAAACGAGCAATAGTAACATGTTGGCTCAAATTAGTAAGAACAAACCGGTAAGAACATATAAATTGGGTCAATATCAGAATCGATAACTCACTGGGATTAAATCCAAATGCCATGAAACTTGAACACGACAAAGACAACGAACTCAAGGGAATAAACCCAAAACCACAACACTAAACACTCCAACACAAAGAAATGCCTCGATCTAAAGTAATTCCACTGAAAACTGCTGAACCGATAAGAACTAGATCGGTGCTCCTGCATCAAATATCTTGATAGAAAATGGTTTTATCTTTCAAAAAAGATCCCAAACCTCTCTCTTAATAAAATTCCTAAATTTAAAGCATCCACTCTTCTTCTCTTAATAATCCCTTCTCCCCTCCTAATATTGTCTTGTGTGAGATATCTCATCCAAATATTATCTTTCAAGAGGCACCTCCTCTTACCCTTTATCTTTCTTATTATTTGACTTCTCCTTATTTATTTTTTAAAAATTGTCCTACATGAGGTTTCACTTGTTATTGGTTTTCATGCTATAAGATACAACTACAACACTTAGTTTAATAGTCCCTCTAATTCCAAGTATTACTTACCATCTACTACAAAATTTCCTCCTCCACCTTTCATACCTTTATAAAAATCCTAAATAACATGATTTTGTAGAAAAACTATAATATGTACACAAACTAATATCTCTTTTTGGGCTCTATTCAAGATTCTCCAACTTATAGAAATGCACTTCTAAAATCATTGTAGAAGATACATGTTTGGTCTATTGGTTGTCCCATTTAAATAGCCTTTATACTTGAGTCCTTCAACTAGGATAGACAATAAATTTCATTTCTTTGTGTTGAAATTCTTTCTCAAATTAAAAAATTCAAGATAATTTACCCCTTCTAATTATGGTTGTTTGTAAGAGTATTCACTTGGGTTATATCCTAAGTAATTGTTGCACTTTTTTTGCATATTCACGTTGATACTTCTAACCTACAAAAATATAAGGATTCCATTAAAGGCTTGTACAACATTTATTAGGGAACCTTTAAGAATCATTTCTCTTCCCAATTCTATTGGATTTTCTATTTTTCCCATGTTACTTCAGTAATATCTAGAGGAATCATTTATAATCTTCTCTTTGTAGACAATGAATTCATGCAATGTGGTATATTCCAATTGTTCTTCATTAGTAATTAAAATTCATTCACCATGATAAATATTATATGATTTTAGCTAATGAATACCCTTTGCAACAGTACCAAGCTACATAATATCACATTCATTTTCACCCTCACACTTCTCTTTATTTTCTACCTCCTCATAGCACAAGATTCTACTTTCACTTATTTAATAATTGATGCTTTATCTTCTCCGTTGGTCCTCTCCAAGAACACTTCATTTCCAAATTCTAACACTCTACCATCATCTTCTCCTATTGATTACCTCTAGGGTTATTTATATTTCACTCTCCATATGTGAATATTAATTCAATCTTTAATGAATTTAACATTTTCATCTTGCATATTGATTCCTACTCTATTGCTATTGTTCAACTACATCAACATAAACCTTCCCCACACCTTCACTATTGTCCCTCAAATTAATTTGTAAACACTATTTAGCATGAGATGGTTATTATATCTGACCTGCCACTTCCTTATTCTTATTACTTTTATGAAAAATGTTATGGTTTTGAATTCTCCTTAGTACAAAGTAATGTATATAAGGGAAAGGGGCTTGCCCCAATGGATGTTATTCATGGGCCTATTCAACCCCAATAATTTGGTGTAAAAAAACACTCTTCTACATGATGTTAAATGGTTTTTGTTAATTATTCTTATACTCATTTCTACTTATGGGTGTCATAAAATTAGGTTATACACTAACATGAAATTCTTTTCTTCTTCCAATACTTCTAGGATCTAACTTAATTCTTCCACATTCCTATTCTTTTTGCTCTAATAAAGTCATAATCACATAGAATTCTTTTATTTTTATATAATTCCTTTACTACTGTCCCATTCATGCTCTAATGCCAACTTATGTGCTAACATAGCCTTTTTGTCTTTTTCCATGTTTCCTAGTATATACCCTACTATGAATGTCCTTATTTATTACATAAAATTCCCTCCTACTCTACACATGTTTATTAATTACATCTCTGATTAAACTATTTATCCCATGATGAGGTCATATGTTCACATGAAATTCTTTTCTATATACAATGTTTCTTAGTACAACTCCTCCCCCATGCAATACTTCTTATTTATCCTTCATATGATAAAGTATTGGATTTGTTTTCTCTTTCCATGTCCTACATCATATGCCATTCCTATAACTTACTACCATGTTAGTATTCTCTACTTACTCTTACTATGAGAGCATGTTTCTGTTCCTTGGTTAGAAATATACTCTTTTGCTTCTTATTGTCCCTTACTCTCTTGCAATAACATTATACCACTTTATATAGGTTCTCTAAATTTCTCTATTCTTTCACTATTATATCCTTATATTACTTCATGTTTCTTAATAGGAATGACGTTATTCCTATTACCTCATCTTTATGTATAGTTCATTCAATCCATTATCTTATCTTTTCCTATATTATCATGACAACTTCACATACCATACTACTACCCTCACCGCATAGACCTCCATGTTTTAGGCCTACCTCCTTTTCTTGTTTCCTCTCTCTTCACAACTAATTTCCTCATATTCCTCTTTCTTATTGGTATTTTCTCTTGATCCCAATACTTTTGTGTTAATGTTTTATGATTTTTATACTCCTGTCACTATTTTCCTTTCCCCTATTCATATAATTTTATTTGTTATGTACTATGCTTCCCCTTGTTCCTCATTCTATCACTCTCTCATGTTCCAAGTTGCTAAATATTCTTATTCCACCTCTTATCTCTTGCTCATTTACAATATACATGATTCATTATTTCTTATTTAACATTATATGCATTATCCTGCAATTCTTACTAATAACTCAACACTTTTTTTTCCCTTCTCCATGAGGCTATTATCAACATTATTTTTCAAGGGGCATCTATTTATTACATGAACTCTTTTCTATTATTTCAACATTTTTCTTTCCTACATTCTCAATATCTTACTTGGCATAATTATTGATTTTTATATTTTTATCCCCTCATCACTCTATTGTTGGGGATGTATTCTACTCACATTATTGGGGTTAACATTTCATTTTCTCACCCTTTCTATTGTTATATATTATCTATGGTACATTGGCGAATCTTCCTTTTTATCTATATACTCCTTAAGTTGATTATATCCTCTACCATTCTATTAATTTAAGTGGGGCATATGCTCAACCATATTATTTTGCATGATGCTAGATACCCATCCTTTTGTCCCATACAACAAGTTTGTGGTCCAAATATTAAATTATCTTCGTCCTTTTATTATTTTACATAGTTTATTTCGACCCCCCTTTATTATTTATACTCTAATTTTTTTAGTAGTACCATCACAACCAACTATATATGTGTCAATTCCTTTTTCGAAGTTCCTGTTCCAATTCTATTCCAAATCATGTTATTTATTTTCCTACATTCTTGTTCAAAATTTCTTTTCTTCTTCTACCTAGTTAAGTTATCCAATAATGTAAATGATAGATATGTATGATATATTTTTTTTATATGCTATTATTTTTCATTTTGACTCATAACTACTTTTTCTTGTGTGTTCTTTATTGATGAGGAATGCATACTAAAGTGAAGGAGAATGTTACTATGAATAAAAAGAGCTAAAAAATATCTCGTGTATTCTTTGTTACATCCCCACATTTTAATATGATATATGTAAACTTAAGTGTGCTATATCACCTAATTTCAAGGATCCACTATTGTGAGGATAAAATATAGCCAAAAATCACCCACTTTACAATTTCCACTCTATATTACACACTTATTTTAATTTCCACTCCTTATAATGTTTTAGGGCACATTTTCAACATTTCTAAGCCCAAAACCCTTTATCAAGATGCTATGCTAGCTCAATCTTAATTCTATTATTATTTTGAATACTTTATAATTGTCTATAAACTTGTATCAACTTGGACCCTAACATGATTTTGGTATTGACCTTGGTCAATATTGTGATCATGGTAGTCTCCATGCATAGACAAGAATTAAAAAAATAACCAAAATCTATCTGTGGTATTTTTACATTTTAATGACTCCCTACATATAATTTTTATAAACACATGATTTAAACCTTTTTCTAGGTATCTCTTTTTCATTTGGATGATTATTTTAAAATCCATCCAGAAGTTTCTTCTTCCAATTCTTGTGAATTGTTTGCAACCTTTTGTAGTTCCTCCATAACCTTATTTCTCCTAGAATTAGAACTTTATAGCTTTCCTCTCTTTCCCCATGAATCTGGATAATTCCATTTCCCACACTTTTCCTATATATAGAAGCACAAACACACATATAAACCTATAAAAGATTTTATGAATTGAATCTTTTAAGTTCTATTTGTTTGCACCTAAGCAAGCAAAAATCCGACACTTGTAATTGCCACTATATGAAGGTTGAAATCTACCATTCAAGGACCTAATTGAGGTAGGCTTCCAAGCAACAATAACCATTTTTTTGTTTAGATCTTATAACTTTGAACCCAATATATTTCTATAAAGCATTTTGTTTGAAATATGCATGCATCGTGAGGATCAATAAACTAAAATGATAAAATTGTGAAAATTTGAAGTTCTAAAACCTAAAACACATTATGGGTTGGTCTAAACAGTTAAAATATTGTATAATTGGTACCATAATTTGTCAAATTGGAGTTTCCATAAGTCCATCTATGCATTTTTAGATGCTTTCATTTTTTCAATTCTATAACTTGATTTTTTTATTATCGTTATGCTTTATAAATTACATTTGTTTGTTTTTGTTAAGAATACAAAAAACCTCTTTTTGCTTTGTACTTATGATCAAGCAATGTATATTTCCGTCAGCTACCTATTGACAATTGCCATTCTTTGTAATCTACTTTGACTCAATATAAGAAAAATTCTTTAACTTCAACAACCTTCAGTGTTCTTCAAACTTTCTCTAATTTCTAGAACCTTCTACCTTCTTCAAATAATCAATCATAAACCAACATTTTTTAACTCTACTATTCTTAAAGTAACAATCTATTCTTATTTACTTTAACTTTATGCTTCATATCTACTTTAAAAAATCTCCATTTATGAGTACACTTATAAATAGTTTGAAATTTATTGTACATTACACATCACATGAGAAGTCTACTTGGAAATGTATATGTTATTAGGAAAGCTTATTTTCAATGATTTTTTAAAATTTCATTTCATTTCATCTCATGGAGTGTAGGCTTGGTAAAGTGCTTTAAACTCATAAAGGTCGCATCTAGAAAAGAAAATATGTTTAAGTAATAAGTGGTTAGAAACCATTGGTAGGTAGCTTGTGACATGACTTAAGAAAGTTAAGTAGAGTGTGGAGTTCGGTGGGTCATGTGGTTTTGTCGATACTTGTCTTTTTCAATTTTATAAACTATGGAATTAAAACCATATTAAACGGTTCGAGACTTGGAGCTTACAGTTGCCAAAACTTTCAAGAAAGATGGAAGAGATTAGTCTTATCAACTAACTATATTTGTTGAGTTGAGTACTATCGCTATTTGGTCAAGAGGGTTGGGATGCTTATTGTATACTTCTAAAATATAGATTTGGTTTTTAATATGCAATTTTTATGATTAATTTGATTACTTTATAATATGGTATTTATTATATAATATTTATTTTATTTTATTTAAATATAAAGTCAAATACATAATAGTAGATGTATCTAAAACAAACAACAAAATAGAAGCTATTAAGAAAGATATACAATTTGTAGTGCCCCTTTTCGATCTATCTTTTCTTTTATGCATTGGTTGACTTTATGGACTTAGCTTGGACTCTTTTATGATGCTTTTGGTGGATAATTATGGATCTATTTATATTTCAGATGCTTATAGTTGATGCTAGACATTTCATATTGTCAGTGGGTACATTATAGTTTATGTGGATGATGACACATTCAAGACTTTTATGTTGATGGACATATGCTTGGCTATCTAAATGCACTCTTTATATATATGTGAGGTTAATATTTGCTTATGATGAGATCATATTATGTGCTAACCCTACTTTATGCTTTATGAGATATGATGATATTATGGGGGATGTTATGGTTGCCATGATTGTAGTATATCGTTGTATTCATGAAAGAGACGATATTATATCATTCATTTATGAGCTAGATATGATGTCACAACTCTCTTTCACTTGTCTGATTATTTTATGCTATACACAATGTATATGTTGTTGTGTAGACATTGGTGTTGTGCAGGATTGCAAGTACTAGACATCGACTCCACCTGGTTTCACGGGTTTGAGTGTGTCTCTAATCCCAGTGGCAAGTTGTTTGGAGGTGACATGAGACCCTATCACACACTCTAGGCTTAGTTGGTACCTTGGTAGTCTTGTGTCTTGGCTAGAGTTGCCTCATTAGGCATCATGTGGTATTTAATGTGATCCCTATGTTGGGATGTTTCGTGGAGTTGTGGTTATTAATTAATTGATTTATATAGTTTATTAATATTAAATTAAATTAATGGCTGGTCTTGATATTTAAATATAATGTGTATAAATTTTTGAGGGTTATTATCAACTTTGTATAGGTTCATTGACCAAGTTTGGCAATGAACTTTTGATTAATAAATGTTTTATAGTCCTTAGGTTTTTAGGTTTTAGGTCATAGGTATTAGGATTTTTGGTCCTTCAAACTAAGCTACAACCAGAGGTTTTCTTCCTGCCTCTTTCTTGCCAATATGTTCGTCGAACTAGGTTTTGTAATTATGTTATTATATTAATACATATAAGTGGTCCTCCACTTTTGCCAAAAATTAAAAAGTAATTTTTTTTTAGGGTTATTTTATATGTTAATGTTATTTTCTGGGTTTATAGTTAATTGAGTATTTGTATTATTTGTGTTTTTGATTTATTTAATTTAATGGCTATTGGTTTATTTTTATTATTTGTTCTTTTTACTTATTTGTTTATTATTTATTTACCTACCCTCTTTTACTATTGGCTTTTAGGAGTGGTAATTGGAGATTAGTATTATTTTATTTTATTTTACCTCAATTTTTGTAATGGTTGGTAGAACTTATTATATTTTTCATTATTTTTGAGTCGCTTGTGGTGAGTTATGATTTTTGGTTAATTTTTATAAATATGGAGATTTGAGATTTTTGAGAGGTTCTTTTGGTCGAAAATTATTGCATTTGAAATTTGGCTGGGAATGGAATTTTCTGCGTATGCGTGAAGATTGGAGCCGGGCTTGGGTTTCATTCTTCTGCAACCTCTCTTTCCATCACTTCTAATTCCAGGTTGGAGGATTTGAATCCTTTCTTTGCATTTCAATTTATGAAAGATTGTCTTCATTGTGTCTATGGAAAGTAATTTTATGTTTGTCGTGTGTTGCGAGTTTGTTCTTGTTCATAATACAGTTGTCGTGGATCTTTATTTCTGCGGCTCAATTACCTTAGATTGGGTTGCTAGTAATGGAACCTTTGGTTTATTATTGTCATAAATTGTCTTGAGCTTTTGGCTGGGAGATTTTGTATTCGCCTTCTTGATGGAAATTAGCTGTATTGTACTCTTATGTATGATTTTCATTATTGATGTTGTTGGGAGTGAGTTTCTCTGGAGTGTTGGGAAGTTGTTTATTTGACTTGGCATATTGATCTTTTATCTTATGTTTTACTCTCTTGTTTTGGATTGAATTGTGCCCTTGAGACCTTTTGTTGATGTCATATTTGCTTTTGAGTTGATTCTGGACTTAACCATTTTTATTCTACGTGTGTCTAAGTCGATAACAACTCTCTGTCTCAAATGCGATGTTCTAGTGAACGAATGCGCTATTGTATTTGTCATTTGCGCCAACTTGTGTGTCATATGTGCTACTTTTTCTGTCGTATGCACTAGAGTAATAGCCGATTGCACCGTTTTGTGCCCTATATGCATTGTACTGTTGGGTATATGCACTATTTAGACATGTATATGCACTGTTGTTTATTCCGAATGCACCACAATATGTGGTAAAAGTGCTATCCTGTTGTATAAATGCGCTACTCTAGTTAAGGTAAGCACTAATTCATTTTGTGTAAGCACCATTATGTTCTTTTGGGTTTTGTTAGTTAATTTGTGCTAGTCTGAGACTTGTTTTGCTAGACTAGAGGCTTGTCCGGTTTATTTGTGATTTTCTAGTGATGTTCTAGTAATGGTTTTATTTGATCTGAGATGGTTTTTGGTTATTAGATGAATTGCTATGGTTGCAGTGATTATTGGAATTCATATTTGGAATTTTACCTTGATTGAGGTTATGGCTCTTGGATGACTATTATCATTTGAGATTCTGCATTATGGTATCATGAATCAAATGTGTTATGGTTCTATTTGGATATGGATCTTTTGGATGGATATTATGTGATTTCTATGGAAGCATGAGTATGTTTATGTTACACCCAAGGTCTAGTAGCATGATAGGGAGAGTGGGCTTCCAAGTGGGTGCCTGGGTCATGAAATATAGATTGCCAGGATCTCCCTTGTGATGGGTGTCGGGGTCTAGACCACTAGGAAATCTCATTATAAGTGTTGTAAACAAGTGATAACCTTAATAAACTAATCTAGAGGAGATGGGTAGTAGGTTTACACATTAACAAGATAATGAAATGATTATGGTGCCCCACTCATGGCCTTGAGTGCTAATACAGACTCAAGATGAGATTTGGGAAGGCCTAGGAGAGGCAAACTAAACTCCCTTGATTCTCTCAAAGGTTGAGATAGTTCCGCATGGGTATCACGAGTGCCAGGGTGTGAGACCCCAAGATCTCCCTTTTCTATTGTGATAGCATGTGATGACACTCTTCCCTATATGTGTCCTAGATCCTTATGCCATTTTTTTTGGCATCCTCTAGCATCTCGTTATCTTTATGCTTTGTTGGTTGAGTCATGTGATGTGGATGTAGTTATGTCTTGTGGTTGGTAAGTAGTTATGTTCTATCCTTTGGTTGTTAGGTGTCAACCTAGGTTTAGAGTATGTGTGGGATCTTGTGTCATTCTTCAAAGCATGAGGGGTGGACTTTTTGGTTCCATATGGTCGGGTTGTTTGATGTCTTCTTCCATTAGGATTTTCTTCATTGGATGATCATGAGCATGGTTGATGATTTACATTCTCTTCAGCTTGGGATGGATTCTTGGAGCCGCTTATTATGTATCTTTGTGATTAGAGACATCATTGTATCATATGTGTGTTAGATATTATTATTGTAGACTTTGAGACTATGGATGCATCATTGTAATAGATGTTGTTTATAGGAGGAGATACTCTTATAAGACATGATGTGTAGCTTGGATAATTGTTATCATAGTTGATAGTGATATGGGTTCTTGATGGAATGAGATTATGTTACTTGGATTATAAATTTTTATATCAAAAGTGATTGAAATGTGAATCATGTAATAGATTTGTATAGATTATTCTATTAGGAAATAGAAAAAGATAATGATTAGAGATTTTATGTATGCCTTATGGATAGAGTAATTGAGTAGGAACATTTGGATTTGGAGCATTGCAATGAACCTTCATATTAGTTGTGTTATTATGTTATAATTCTATGAGTAAATGATATTATGGGCAATGAATATTGCTATTGGGTTGTGAATCATGTATGTACCATGGTTTAGATAAATGACTATTTTCCTATGTGCTTAGTTGAAATGAATGTTAGGGTTAATGAAGGGAAAACTATGCATTATCATTATTTGATGTGGTTTATATTTGGTTGTTATGTTAGGTGATGACATTGGAATACACTAGGGAATGTTATTTATGTGTTGTGAGTTTATTTCCTCTTGCGTAATTATGTTCGTGGATAATTGTTGTATGCTTTTATTGGAGTTATGTAAGTTGCATATGTGTAGTATTAGATCTTTTTTTTTTTTTTAAATCTCTATTTCCTTGCTAGTTGGTCAGTTTCTCTAGGGTATTTTGGCGGGCATTACAAAACTTAACCATCAACATTCCATTACAAAATATCAAGAAAAATAAATCTATTACCAAACCTAATTATTGTCATGACCACTGGAATTTATGTTCATTGATGTGTAGGATATTGCTAGCTTCACTGAATTGGAAAATTTCAGCACATCGCAACTCAAGAGTTTTGACTTGTTATATATATTAAAGTAAAATAATTTTTGAGTTCTCAAAGTACGTATATAATGTTATGATAAATATTTGAAATATTTATTATAGGAAAATGCATTTTCAATATACAAAATAGAAAACATAAAACACAACTTGTATTATTAACATTGTTGCATATTCTTTAGTATATCTACATTATCAAATTAAGAAAGGGTGATATTAAATCTAAATAAAATAAACTTTAAAATGTAATAGTAATTATTAAAACAAAGAATTATATACTTTAATTGTCGAAATATAAAAATAAGAAATAATTAGACCTAGATCATTTCTATTAAAGATATAATAAACAAGTAGGATTAGATTATCTAAACTAGCATACCTATCTTTAGAGGAATACAGGTAAAGTACGTCGAAACATATCATATTTGCCCATTATTCCACTTAAAAATTATTATATTATAATTAATATTAAATCATTATGATATTGTAATTAATATTAAATTATTATCAAGATATGATTATATTATTATGTTTTAATATATTCTTGTTATTATATTTTTATATTTTATATTTCATTAAACTCTTTATGAAAGTGAAAAAAACTTTTAGTATCAAATTATTATTATTATATTTTTATAATTCTATTAGACCCTTGACCAAAGAAAAAATTCTCTTAAGACTAAATTATTATTATATTATGATATCATTATATTTTTATTTTATATTTATTCTTAATGAATTTTATGTAGGGACACTTTCAATCTCCCATAATTAATAATATTATTTCTAATATATTATTTACTACTATTTTATTATATTATATGTAGAAATATATTTTTGTTTTTATATGTATTTATTAATAATATTAACATACTAATTTTGTAGTAAAAATAATATAAAATAATAAAACAAGATTTTTTTAAATGCATTTAAGTGTCACAAACATGTTAAATTAAATACAAAAGATAAAAATGCAACAATACTAAGGGAGAGATTCTCTCTAACATATGATTTAAGATGTAGATGTCATTCATGTACTAAACTCCCCCTTAGCATGTCATAGGTTATTTGCACCAATCTCCCCGAGTCATTTAATTGTATCTTTGGTTGACATAAAGTGTTGACATCAATGACAACATATGGCTCTTCTATTTGCACCACAATGTTGTTCATCTTCTTTATATATATAACCTTAATTTTTATATTAAACAAAGTTGAGTTCTTTTAAAAATAGAACATAGACATTGTCATGACCACACTAATCTAAGATACTTTAAGAATTTTTCCATTTAAAATGGGTTTTATATTTACCATTTTTATATGTACATGATGTGATCAAGGGAGGTTAGTGAGCTATAACTATTGAAAGTTAGGAGGATTTAGGTTGAAAAATATGACAAAGATTTTTACAACTTTCTAATTGATGTTTCGATAATGCACAATCTAATATATCACAAGATTAAAAAGAAGAATATCCAGTCAAAGTTTAAAATCCATATCAGACATTTTCTTAACACATGTTTTGGATATATTGCAACATATTTTGACTAATTTTTACATAGTCTTGAAGATAGGTTCTTGTGGAAAACATGGATTAAGTTTTTACTATGATTTTAACAACACATTTAACAAAATATTTGTGTATAAATTATATGTATAAATATGTTATTGATCTTGTTGCATCTGTTTAGCTAGTTAATTATTGTATTAGAGAGTGTCTTGCAAGATTCTAGACAAGGAAGCAATTTAAAAACTAATAGAAAATATTTTGGATTACAATTCCTTGTGGATTACAAGAGATATTAAAGACCACAATACAAAATCTCTTTCATAATGATCGATAACAATGCTCAATAGAATCTAAAAAATAAAATTAGTAATGTCATCAAATCCTACTAGAACATACATCTATAAGATATTACAACTAAATATGGTAGGGATACCCTTGTTTATAAATTTCTAATGAATTAAAAAATGTGATATTTTTTGAAAGTATATTTAATACCCTAGGGAAAAGGAACCATAGCAACCATGTTTACCTAATTTTTTACTATTAGATGTGAAGTATTCAACATAAACAAATCATTATTTATTTATTTATTTATAATGTTGAAAGGGTAAAAAATGTTTATTTCATAATTAATGATAAAATATAATTTATTTCAATTGCTATTGGATTAAAATTTTGGATTTTCTTGCTCGTTATGTGTAGTTTGAAGGAAACTATAATTAATACAATTATGAAGCATGAGGAAAGTGATATTTCTTTTTCTTTAAAAAAAAAATATTAAATAACGTTTGATATCATTATTAATATTATTTCAAACAAATTTAAATGTATGTGTGAAAGGGTGTAACTATTTACAATTCAAAATAAGATCATGTATCTTTTATAAAAGGAGGCCCTTGGTTTTGAGGAACATATTTTCTTATTATGAAGGTTTGGCTTCTTAATTTTCTCTCCTTTAGCTCCCATTTCCTTAACTCTTGTTTGTGTGCATTTTATTAATCTTTAGGTAGTGTCCTAGGTAGACCTATGAGTGTTTCCCTTGAATCCAAATACAAGTCTTTGACTACATGTTCTCACTTATTGGATATAATATATTTATTTGACAAAATCTGTGAGGTACCAAAGCTTCAAGCTAGAGATGGGTTTCGACAATAATTTATTGAGAATGAAAATATGGATTTTGGTTGTTAATTATGCTTCACTTATGGGAATTTATTTTTAGACTACCAAATAAAATAGGAAAAAAGGGTCCATTCTTCTACTTTATGGATTAACATGATTCCAATTCACTAATTAGTTGAGGATTTTTCTTGTTATCCTTCTAATGGGTGTTAGTAGCTTGTGTAAACTTTTTCAAGGTCATCGCTTCTTGGCCCTCCACTAAGATTTCCTTCATATTCTACTCCTTTATAGAACCCTCCCTCTATGCCTATGCAAGCACCTCTAGCTTAATCTCATCCTTTTTAATGTGATGAGGTTGACCCCATACTCTAGGGTAGGTCATCTTTCTTCTAGAATGAGAACTCTACCCTTGTATTCTTTTGTTAATAAGATTTATATGACTTTGTAGGAACTAAGGGATACACTTTTTTGATACCATTCTTTAGTAGATCTTTAGGTCGCATGAGGTGGCTCTATCTTCTAAAAAATCCCCTATCCTCAAAAATTCCCTACAACATCAAATTATTTGTTTGATTATGCTAAGAAAGATGTATTTGTTGGTTAAAATCTAGTATTAAAAAATAAATTATTCTTTTAGAAAACATATAAAAAACTCATATGGTTCTTAGATCCCATAAGAAAAATAGTTGTCTTATTTATTCAATTAGGGATTATTTTTGTCTAAGGATGTATATTTTATATATCTCCCTCTCTTTTTATGGTTTTAGTTGTAGGATTATGGCCTTGAATTTTTTTTTGTTTATATTTCTCTTTGTTTGTTCTTCCTTGGGCCGAGGTCCCTATATAACCCTTAAAATTATAAAAAATCAAGTAGAATAACATTAAATTATTTATATTGAACAATATTTATTATATAAATATATTAATATGCATAACATATTAGTATAATATTGATACTAATTTATAATAAATAATATGTTATACATAATTATTGTTAAATATATACAATAAAAAATTATTTTTCTAGATTAATCACTAGGAGTTCTTATTGGGGCCCCTACCTTTAAATTGAATTTTTTAATGGTAACCATATCCCATGCCATTGATTTTATGGCGATAATTGTTAGGATAACCAGTGGACAATTGAGAGGGGAGGGGGGGGGGGGGGTGGTGAATCAATTGTCAATAGATTATATTAATCAAACCACTTTATAACCTTTAACCGGAGCACATAAATATTGAATACCGGAATAGCAGAAACAAATACCGGTAAGCAATAAAACTTAAGAATGAAATGGAGAATTAACACAATGCAACCAGAATTGACCTCTTACTTAAACCCAATTCGATCACCTATGATCGACCAAATCTCCTTCGCATATGATATTTCATTTCACGACCACGACCATATGATCTACAATGAGATGTTACATCAATTTATACAAACCCTAAGGCCTAAACCAATTAGGTCGGCCACATAAAAGATATTACAATAAGATCATTACATACATCCATATTACAATGATATGCCATGTCAGCTTTAGACCAAAACAACATTAACTAATCCATAAAACATCCCGATAACATGTAGAGAACACGTTAACATGATATCATTCTATAACCTAGATAGGTACCAAACCTAATCTGGGTCCACCATGCCAAAGCGATGTCTCCAATCAGTCGAGGCACAATCAAGGATCAGCTTCTGCATACTGAATTCCATCTAGAAGCCGCACTAACACCACTAATGCATTCTGTCAGAGATTCTCAGTAAAAGCTCTATCGGTAAAACCTTAAACCCTTACTGGTAACACTAGTTCTTCTACCGGTAACCAAAACCTGTATGCTGATAACTAACCATAATAACTAGTGTTGACATCAATGATAAAACATCAATGCAACACATAATCAATTCCTCCATATTGCCAACAATCTCCCCCTTTGGCATTGATGGCAACAATAGATGTGAAAAAGAAAACATCTAAGTGCCAAGAAGTGCCAAACATTTCTCATAGAAGATATAACAATGAAAAACTAAAAAATCCCAACAACTCCCCCTGAGGAGTGCAGTCCAATCTGAAACTGATTTGAATCCCATAAACATTATTTTTCACATATAAATCTCCCCCTTTGACATCAATGCCAAGGATATGACATAGATATCAAAATTCTGCGAATCTCAAAGCTGACTACTCCCCCTGAGTAGTAGCACCACTACATCAACCCAGAGCAAAGGATAAAGCTGATGATGCATACTAGACTGATGGTCTGCTCCATCAATTAAGTTTTTGCTGGAGGGGTAGATACCCCTAAGCTGTCTCTCAAATACTCAAATGGTTCCTTAGACAACGTTTTAGTGAATACATTTGCAATCTGCTCTTTAGTGTCCACATAAACCAATTTGACTTCCTTTTCTTCCACCTTGTCCTTAAGAAAGTTATATTTTATTGAAATGTGCTTAGTCTTAGAGTGAAATACCAGATTCTTAGACATGTCAATAGCTTTAGAGTTATCAAAGTAGATAACTACCAATTCACTACAATTTACCTTGATATCCTTCAACATTTGCTTCATCCACAAGACTTGAGTGCAATTAGTTGCTGCTGCAACATATTCGACTTCTGCAGTAGATAAATAAATGCATGACTATTTTTTGCTGATCCATGAAACCAATTTCTTTCCAAGAAAGAAAGCTCCACTAGAAGTGCTCTTCCTGTCACTAGTATCTCCTGCCCAATCTGAATCTATACATGCACACAAAGTGAAGTTATCATCTCTAGAATACCATAAGCCATATTCTGTTGTTCCTTGCAAATATCAGAATATCCTCTTTATTGCACATTCATAATTTTCTTTAGGATTAATTGGATATCTTGAAACAATACTTACTTCATTCATAATATCTGGTCTAGTTTGAGTTAGATATAACAAGCCACCAATCATAGACTTATACCTTGTTGAATTTACCGGTGCAGATGTGTATTTGATAGATAATTTCTCACTTGTCACCATAGGAGTACTTACTGGTTTGGAATTATCCATACCAAACTTCTTCAACAATTCCCTTAGATACTTAGTTTGACAGATACAAATACCTTTGTCAGTTTGAGTAATCTACAAACCTAAGTAAAATCTCATCTCACCAATCATGGACATTTCAAATTCATCCTTCATATTATTAGAGAATTCCATGCACAATTTGTCTTCACCTCCAAAAAAGATATCATCAACAAATACTTCAATAATCAGAATATCATCATCAATGATCTTGTAATAGAAATTACTATCAACACTGCCTTTAGTAAAACCAAGCTTCAAAAGATATTTATCCAACCTTGCATACCAAGCTCTAGGAGCTTGTTTCAATCCATATAATGCTTTCCTTAACCTGCAAACCATATATTTGTCATCTGTCAGTGAAAATCCATTAGGCTGCTCAATGTATACCTCTTCCTCAAGTTCACCATTCAAAAATGCACATTTAACATCCATTTGATAGACCTTATAGTTCTTATATGTTGCATAGGCAAGAAATAGTCTAACAACTTCAATTCTAGCTATAGGTGCAAATGTCTCACCATAATCAATTCCTTCCATTTGAGAATATCCTTTACAAACCAATCTATCCTTGTTTCTTACAACTTAACCATCCTCATTTAGTTTATTTCTAAAAACATATTTAGTTCCAATAACATTCTTATTTTTAGGCCGGGGAACTAAAGTCCAAGTGTTATTCTTCTCTATTTGATCTAATTCATCTTCCATAGCCTTTAACCAATGTTTATCTTTACAAGCTTCAATAACAGATGCTGATTCAATTTGAGAAATAAGACATACCTCTTCATTTTCTAGTCTTCTTCTTGTCATAACTCCCTTGTTCCTATCTCCAATGATTTGATCTTTAGAATGATTTAATCTTACATACCTTGGTGTCTTCTGAACTTCAGGTTCACTATTTTGATCATCAGTCACAATTGAATTTTCTGATAGTACTGGTGTAACTGTCTTAGTGTCTTGTATCAGTTGAGGCATTGCTGATTCAGTTATGATCATTTTCACTGTCAGTTCCCTGTCATATGATATAGATTGGTTTATGTATTGCTCATCTACTTTCACTTTTGCGCTCTCCACAATTTTCTGCAATCTTTTGTTATAACATCTATATGCTTTGCTCTAAATTGAATATCTAAGAAATATCCCTTCATCACATCTAGGATCAAACTTCCCAATTGAATCATCCCTTTTGATATAACATTTACTTCCAAAAATTCTGAAATATTTAACAGTAGGTGTATGTTCAAACCATAATTCATAAGGGGTCTTACCGATTTCACCTTTGATGTGAACTCTGTTGAATGTGTAGACTGTTGTACTCATTGCTTCTCTCCAGTAGATGTGAGGCAATTTGGCTTCCATCATCATGGTTCTTGCTGCATCCAAAATGGTTCTATTATTCCTTTCCACTACTCCATTCTGCTAAGGAGTCTGGGGTGCAGATAATTGTCTCCTAATTCCATTTGTCTCACAATAACTTAAATTCATGAGAAGTGAACTCACCGCCTTGATATGATCTTAGACATTTGATTTTCAATCTATTTTCTGTTTCCACCTTTGCTTTAAAGATCTTGAATTTCTCAAAAGCTTCAGACTTCTCCCTTAGAAAAGTCACCCACATCATTCTAGAATAATCATCAATTATCAGCATGAAGTATCTATCACCTTGAAAGCTTATGGTCCTTGCTGGACCACATAAGTCAGTATAAATCAAATCAAGAACATCATTATATTTATCATGTATGCTCTTAAAAGAAGTTCTAACTTTCTTTCCTAATTGACATTCCTTACATATTGGATTATGAGGCTTTATAATCTTAGGTATATCTCTAACTGCCTTTGTTGAATTGATCTTAACAATGCAATCAAAATTAACATGACACAACCTCTTATACCATAGCCAACTCTCATCAATATGAGCAATCAAACATGTCTTATTACCAGTTTTCAAGTGAAAGATATTACCTCCAGTCTGAGTACTGGTTGCAATCTCCAAACCAGTTTTGTTAATGATTTTGCATTTTCTATCTTTAAACTGAATTTGGAATCCCTTGTCCACCAATTGACCAACACTTAAAAGATTATTCTTTAAACCTTCTACATAATAGACATTATCAGTATTATGCTTGCCATCTAGAGAAATAATACCTCTACCTTTGATCATACATGCTTTGTCATCCCTAAATCTGACTTGACCACCATTGTATTCTTGCAGGGACAAATTTTTTATTTTATATCTAGTCATATGATGTGAGCATCCATTATCAATTATCCATTCATCCTTGTCTTCAACTTTTTCTGCCAGGGCCTTTTCTTCATTCTTGATAGTGGGTTCCGACTCATCTTCCTTTAAAGAATAGAACACCCATTCCTTTCCATTGCCAGATCCACTAGCAGAGTCTGCTGTCGGTTCATCCTCAGAGTCATCACTTAATCCTTCCTCATCCGCTATGTAGCATTGTTTTCTTTTCTTGAATCTATATATGTTCTGATTATGTTTAAATGATTTATTAACTCTTTCTTCAAATCTTGCATTCCTTTCAGGACATCTAGATGCAAAATGACCAATCTTATTACATGCAAAACATTTAAAAGGTGCTTTTCCTTCATACTTACTTCCTGTCGATCCTTTAGGTACTCTTCTAGCAAATAAGGCTTCAAGTTGCTCAAATTCTTCATCCTCTTTCCTGATATCTTCCAATTATTTTGCATATAGGGCTTTCCAATCACTTTTGCCGGTAGATGATGATGCATGAAAAACAGGTTCAAACTTTGCAGCTCCGGAGGGTCCAAATTCTTTAAGCTCCAAAGCAAATAATTTCCCAATCAAAATGTCTATGTTAACTGAAGTGTTTGCCATTGTTCTCAATTCATTAATTGTAGTCGTCTTCATCTTGTAAGCCGATGGAAGGGCTCTCAAGACTTTGGAAACTATTTCATCTTCACTCAGAGATCCTCCACAACATTGAATTCCCATGACAATCTCATTTACTCTTTCCATAAATGTAGCGATTCTTTCTTTATCTTCCATCTTCAAGTTCTCATATCTTACCTGGTAACCATCAAGTTTAGCAATTTTGACAGTAGGATCACCTTCAATTAGATTTTGCAATTTATTCCACATAACCTTTGCAGATGATTTATTAGTCAATCCCATGATTTGTTGATCAGTGAGTGCACACAAGAGGGCTTCTCTTGCTTTGCAATCATTTTCAATAGTCTTGGCTAAGTTTGCAGGAGTAGGATTGCCAGATGCCAGATCATAAGGTGTATATCCTTTCTTAGCGATCTCCCAAATATCCTTTCCAAGACATCTAAGATGAGTCTCCTTACGGATTTTCCATATCCCATAATTTGTTCCATCAAGCTTAGGGATTTCTCTTTTGAAAATAGTTGCCAGTGGATTTGAAGTATTAGTTGCCATAGGATCTACCTCAAGCGGTTAAGATTATGCAAAAGAGGACCAAAGCTCTGATACCAATTGTTAGGATAACTAGTGGACAACTGAGAGGGGAGGGGGGGTAAATCAATTGTCAACAGATTATATTAATCAAACCACTTTATAACCTTTAACCGGAGCACATAAACATTGAATACTGGACTAGCAAAAACAGATACCGGTAAGCAATAAAACTTAAGAATGAAATAGAGAATTAACACAATGAAACCATACCACATAACACCATGATTTGTACATGAAAAACCCAGTAAAGGGAAAAACCATGGTGGGAAGCCTACCCACAGTTAGATGATACTTTTGCAGAAAGTATGTGATACAATAATGGGCCTGCACATGCAAGAAGGCACACTGCCTAGAGCGTACTGCTCATTACAAAGGAGTCTCACTGACTATAGAGAGGTTATAACCACCTCAAGATAAATTGGGCAACAATCTAGAAGAATGAACTTCCCGAGATAACATCTACCATGCCTGATTATAGTCTCGGTTAAGCTCAATACCGAAGGCGTTTGACCTCTTACTTAAACCCAATTCGATCACCTATGATCGACCAAATCTCCTTCGCATATGATATTTCATTTCATGACCACGACCATATGATCTACAATGAGATCTTACATCAATTTATACAAACCCTGAGGCCTAAACCAATTAGGTCGGCCACCTAAAAGATATTACAATAAGATCATTACATACATCCATATTAGAATGATATGCCATGTCATCTTTAGACCAAAACAACATTAACCAATCAATAAAACATCCCGGTAACATGTAGAGAACACGTTAACATGATATCGGTCCATAACCTAGATAGGTACCAGACCTAATCTGGGTCCACCACGCCAAAGAGATGTCTCCAATCAGTCAAGGCATGATCAAGGATCACCTTCTGCATCCTAAATTCTATCTAGAAGCCGCACCAACACCACTTATGCATTCTGTCAAAGATTCTCAGTAAAAGCTTTGTTAGTAAAACCTTAAACCCTTACCGGTAACACTAGTTCTTCTACCAGTAACCAAAACCTGTCTGCTGGTAACCAACCATAATAGCTAGTGTTGACATCAATGACAAAACATCAATGCAACACATAATCAATTCCTCTATAGTGCCAACAATAATTATCTATCTAACTCTCTAATTGTAGGAGATACAACTATAATACATTCAAATTTCTACTCCTATGGTGCTCCTAGAACTTTAATTCTTTATTCTTTGGTATTCTTGCATTCTATATCCTATTTCTTGGGCTTAAGTGTTGTAAACCTTGTATAGATATGATATATTATAATTGTTGAACACAATATGATATTGGGAGGGGTGGGGGAGTGAATCAGTATCTTAAACCTTAAACCCTTTACCATGACTTATGTTAAAAAATTTACTTCATAACTATACACATCAACAACATATAATTGTTGAACACAATATACATTCAAATGTCTACTCCTATGGTGCTCCTAGAACTTGAATTCTTTATTCTTTGGTATTATTTCCTTCTATATCCTCTTTCTTGGGATTTAAGTGTTGTACACCTTGTATAGATATGATATATTATAATTGTTGAACACAATATGATATTGGGAGGGGGGTGAATCAATATCTTAAACCTTAAACCCCTTACCATGACTTATGTTAAACTTTTGACTTGAGGGAGAATTCTGCAAAATAATGTGAATAGTGAGGAAGCGCCATGAGGTTTCAAATCCTAGCATTCTACATAGGCAGAGTTTCAATATCGATCAACACCAAAATCATCCAACTTTATGACCCATCCCAAGGCCCCATAGGCTATTCATCTTGCGAGTTTTGAAGGTCACCGATTCAAACCTAGGTCAACATCAATGAAAAAAAGGAAAGAGAGCGTGGATCCCTTGAAAGCGTCAAATCTAAAGGAACCGACAATCTTGGTGCAAACCTTTTAGACACACAACTGGAGATTCTCGAGAAAGGCATTCCTAGGGCATCACCCCAACCTGAGAACAATCCTGATGAGAATACCCAAATTTCAACCCAATCCACTCTTCCCGATGACAATGCTTTTGGTAAAACCATTACCTTTGAGTTGGGTATGTGCAGGATCATGGTGTGCCAAAACAAGCCCTTAAGTGGCAATGAAATTTCAGAAAATCAGAGTTATGCAACTTGACATGAAAATTTGAATAAGTTGTGAACATTATTTTTAAAATATGTAAGAAGAGAATATATAGAAAATTGAATGTAGTTTCTAAGCTACTAATAGTTTTTTGGAAAAAAAAAATCCTATTTGATGAAAATTTCAAATTTAAATGCAGTGGTACTAAAATTTCAGGAAAAAAATAAGAAGTAGACATATGTCTAACCACCCTAATCACAATCAAATCATAATATTTTTTTACAATATTTATAATATAAGTATTAGACTCATGTACGGATGTGACACATATTTTTTTAAATTTTTTTATAAATTAAATAATTATTTATGAATTTTTTACTACAACTTTTCAGAAATTCAGAAACTCCTACGTCTAACCACCTTAACTTGGTCAAAACCTTATGAAATTTAATTTTTTAAAATTTTTCCCTATAGTAGACAAAGCATAGGATGTGACGCATGTTTCGGATTCAAAAAATGTTATATCATTTGAAAGTTATGAGTGTTTTTGAATCAATATATCAATCAGGACTATTGTCAGAATTCAATTAGAAAATAAATAATAATTATTTATTAAAGTCGAAATAAGACAAGCCTTATATTGTTGGAAATCTGGGAACACCCTTAAAAAACCCTTTTCGTTTTATCAATTTTGGCTACAAAAAAAGTCGTCAGCCACCAGTGTAAAGTCTAGAAAATCAAGGAATACTGAAAAACACATTTTTTCAGTTGACTTTCCAGGTTTGTCACTTCCAAGCCAAATACCAGAGCATTCCCAAGCCGAAATTTGAAATTTGTAAATTTGACTACAAAAATCGGATATCCGATTTTAATATATAAATTTGTGGTCCCCAAAAATTTTCCCGTGGCCGCCTTTTATTTACTGAACTGCCACATTAATGGCGATGGCAGAAATCCGATATCGGATTTTGTTAGTCATATTTTGGAGAGAGAGAGAGAGAAAGAGAGAGATTAGTGGAGGGATTAGGGGAGAGAGAGAGAGAGAGAGAGAGAGAGAGAGAGAGAGAGAGAGAGAGAGAGAGAGAGAGAGAGAGAGAGAGAGAGAGAGAGAGAGAGAGAGAGAGGGAGGGATGGGAGGGAAGGTAGAGACAGATAAAGAGATTAGCGGAGAGGGAGAGAGAGAGAAAGAGAGAGATTAGTGGAGGGATTAGGGGAGAGAGAGAGAGAGAGAGAGAGAGAGAGAGAGAGAGGGGGGGGAGAGAGAGAGATTAAGACATCATAGGACATCATGAACCCTTATGACATTAAAACATCATGAAACCTTATGAGATTAGGAGAGAGAGAGAGAGAGAGAGAGAGAGAGAGAGAGAGAGAGAGAGAGCCATCATGAACCCTTATGACCTCTTAGGACACCATATGACCCCTAATGACACCATATTGGGTCGCTTTGGGTCATATTGTGTCCTAAGGGGTCATATTGTGGCCTACGACCCCTTAGGACACCATATGACCTCTAACGACATGATTTGGTGTCTTAAGGGGTCCTATGGTGTCATTAGGGGTCATATGGTGTCCATAGGCATCATATGGTGTCGTAGGACACCATATGACCCCTTAAGACACCAAATTGTGTGTTATGGGTCATATGTTGTCCTAAGGGGTCGTAAGACACCATATGACCCAAAGCGACCCAATATGGTGTCATTAGGGGTTTAATGGTGTCCTAAGGGATCATATGATGTCTTAAAGGGGTCATATGACACAATATGACCCACTAGGACACAATATGACCCATAATGACCAAATATGGTGTCTTAAGGGGTCATATGGTGTCATAAGGGGTCGTAGGACACCATATGACCCAAAGAGACCCAATATGGTGTCATAATGAGTTGTATGGTGTCCCAAGACACCATATGACCCCTATGGACACCATAGGACCCCTTAAGACACCAAATCATGTCGTTAGGGGTCATATGGTGTCCCATGAACCCTTACGATCCTCTTAGGACACCATATGACCCCTAATGACACCATATTGGGTCACTTTGGGTCATATTGTGTTCTAAGGGGTCATATTGTGTCCTAAGGGGTCCTATGGTGTCCCAAGACACCATATGACCCCTAATGACACCATAGGACCCCTTAAGACACCAAATCATGTCATAAGGGGTCATATTGTGGCCTACGACCCCTTAGGACACAATATGACCCCTAACGACACAATTGTCTAACTTAAGGGGTCCTATGGTGTCCCAAGACACCATATGACTCCTATGGACACCATATGACCCCTAACGACACCATAGGACCCCTAAGACACCAAATCATGTCGTTAGGGGTCATATTGTGTCTTACGGGGTCGTAGGACACAATATGACCCCTAACAACATGATTTGGTGTCTTAAGGGGTCCTATGGTGTTGTTAGGGGTCATATGGTGTCCTAAGAGGTCATAAGGGTTCATAGGACACCATATGACCCCTTAGGACACCATATGACCCCTAACGACACCATAGGACCCCTTAAGACACCAAATTGTGTCGTTAGGGGTCATATGGTCTCCCTCCCTCTCCTCCTCACATTGTGTCTTAATGGGTCATATTGTGTCCTAGTGGGTCATATTGTGTCCTAAGGGGTCATATTGTGGCCTACGACCCCTTAGGACACCATATGACCTCTAACAACATGATTTGGTGTCTTAAGGGCTCCTATGGTGTCGTTAAGGGTCATATGGTGTCCCATGAACCCTTATGACCTCTTAAGGGGTCATATGATGTCTTAAAGGGGTCATATGACACAATATGACCCACTAGGACACAATATGACCCATAACGACCAAATATGGTGTCTTAAGGGGTCATATGACCCCTTAGGACACCATATGACCCAAAACGACCCAATATGGTGTAATAATGTATGACCCCTATGGACACCATAGGACCCCTTAAGACACAAAATCATGTCGTTAGGGGTCATATGGTGTTCTAAGGGGTCATATGGTGTCCCATGAACCCTTATGACCTTTTAGGACACTATATGACCCCTAATGACACCATATTGGGTCGCTTTGGGTCATATTGTGTCCTAAGGGGTCCTATGGTGTCCCAAGACACCATATGACCCCTATGGACACCATAGGACCCCTTAAGACACCAAATCATGTTGTTAGGGGTCATATTGTGTCTTACGACCCCTTAGGACACAATATGACCCCTAACGACACAATTGCCTAACTTAAGGGGTCCTATGGTGTCCCAAGACACTATATGACCCCTATGGACACCATATGACCCCTAACGACACCATAGGACCCCTTAAGACACCAAATCATGTCATTAGGGGTCATATTGTGTCTTACGGGGTCGTAGGACACAATATGACCCCTAACGACATGATTTGGTGTCTTAAGGGGTCCTATGGTGTCCTAAGAGGTAATAAGGGTTCATGGGACACCATATGACCCCTTAGGACACCATATGACCCCTAACGACATGATTTAGTGTCTAAAGGGGTCTCATGGTGTCCCAAGACACCATATGACCCCTAACGACACCATAGGACCCCTTAAGACACCAAATTCTCTCTCTCTCTCTCTCTCTCTCTCTCTCTCTCTCCCTCTCCCTCTCTCTCCCTCTCTCTCTCCCTCTCTCTCTCTCTAAAATATGACTAATAAAATCTGATATTCGATTTAATCGGATATTGAATTTTTGCCATGTGGCAGTTTACTCAATAAATGGCGGCAATGGGAAAATTTTTGGGGACCACAAATTTTTGTACTAAAATCGGATATCCGATAAAATCGGATATCGGATAAAATCAGATATCCAATTTTAGTACAAAAAACCAAGAAAAAAAGGGTTTGTGGGCCATTTTGTAGATTCCAACGGCCCACAGTCTGCATATTCTGTTTTCTATCGAGGATCACGGGTTTTTAGATAGCTAGAGACAAATTTGTGCTTTTGGGAGACTCTTAAAGTGAAAACTTACATTGTCAATCATGAAGGAGCATATGTGTGGAGGGAAATGGGGAGTAGTAGTCATCGGAAGTCTAAACGCAAAAGAAAACTTTCAAATGACCAAATTGAAGTGTATAGAGAAAGAGATAGAGAATGCCATAGGAGGAGAAGACAGGTATGTTAAATATTGCTAATGTTACTTCAACTGAAGAGGAAATTGAATTTAAAAATGTGCCACAAGTTATTGAAAATGAAAATGTAGATTTTGAAAGTGAAAATATTGAAAATTTTGAAAATGTTGAAAGTGATAATGAAAATGCTTAACATGTGGAAAATTTTGACATAGGAGGTGAAAATGTGGAAAACTTTAGCATTGAAGGTGGAATTGCTCAACCAAGTGAACCATATGTAACACCTAATTACTTTAGAAATGAAGACCCTCTCATGGATGAAAGACAAATTCCAAATCCAAGACCTTCAAGAGCCCCAAAATGGTTATTTGAAATCGATAAGAACATTATTGTGAATCTTGAAGGCAAGAGGTCAACAAGAACCATTTGGTTGTGGGCTACACAACTTTTCAACCAAAATTTTAGCAATAAGACATTTACCGAGCAATTCCAACTCTTTGTTCAATTGGTAAAGATGATAAAGATGAGACCATTGCTAAACAAATTGAAGATTCGTATGAACAAGAAGATGGAGAGAAATTCTATTATTACAAAAAATCTATTTGACGCTTTCAATTCTATTGGAAAGAATACCAAAGAAAGAGATAAGAGAGCCACTCGAAGAGTGATTACAACCTCCTTAGTAAGCCATCAATTGAGGAAGGCTCGTCAAATGAGACAAACTTGTGTTGATTTTAACATAAACCATAAAACATTGGATAGAGAACTTGCACGAAGACAAAGACTTGACGATCCACTTCAACAAGATACATGGGCATTTGGTGGGAGGCTTCCACGTGTTGATAGAAAGTTGACTGACAATGTGAAGGAAGAGATTCAACAATTTTGGCACTCTAATTCTAGAGTGTCACCCAACGTAAAGGACGTTTTGAAATTAATAAAACCGTAGGGAAACTTGAAAAACCAAGATAGGATTTTTTAGGGACCCCTCTCGTGGCCCCGTAAGTTCAAACAAAATGTTCACAGGTGCCACGGATTACGAGTTAGGGCTCGTCAAAGTTTGACAATTTTGAGCACTTAGGGCGCTCAAGGGACAACGCCGGTAGGGTATGACCCCGAGCGTTGGATCGAGTGGGGGGAAAAAATAGGAGTATGCATAGGGTAATAATGCCTAGCTGGACATGTTGGAGCTGACGGTTCATCATCGCGACAAGCAGAACAAGAAATCGGCCACGCGACAACATTCCATTGAGTGAGACTGACGATTTTTTTGCCAACCAAAAAATTGCTGCCCTAATAAAACCATAGGGCAACTTGAAAAATTGAGATAGGCTTTTGTAGGGACCCCTCTCATGGCCCCATAAGTTCAAATGGAACATTCACAGGTGCCACGGATTCCGAGTTAGGGCCTGTCAAAGTTTGACAATTTTGAGCACTTAGGGCTCTCAAGGGACGATGCTGGTAGGGTATGACCCCGAGTGTTGGATCAAGTGGGGGGGAAAATAGGAGCATGCGTAGGGTAATAATGCCTAACTGGACATGTCAGAGCTGACAGTTCGTCATCATGATGAGCAGAATGAGAAATCGGCCACGCGACAACATTCCATTGAGTGAGACTGATGATTTTTTTGCCAACCGAAAAACTGCTGCCCTAATAAAACCGTAGGGAAACTTGAAAAACCGAGATAGGGTTTTGTAGGGACCCCTCTCATGGCCCCGTAGGTTCAAACAGAATGTTCATAGGTGCCATGGATTTTGAGTTAGGGCCCGTCAAAGTTTGACAATTTTGAGCACTTAGGGCGCTCAAGGGACGACACCGGTAGGGTATGACCCCGAACGTTGGATCGAGTGGGGGGGAAAAATAGGAGCATGCGTAGGGTAATAATTCCTAACTGGACATGTTGGAGCTGACGGTTCGTCATAGCGACGAGCTGAACGAGAAATCAGCCACGCGACAACATTCCATTGAGTAAGATTGACGATTTTTTCGCCAACCTAAAAATTGCTGCCCTAATAAGACTGTAGGGCAACTTGAAAAACCAAGATAGGCTTTTGTAGGGACCCCTCTCATGGCCTCGTAGGTTCAAACAGAACGTTCGCAGGTGCCACAGATTCCAATTTAGGGCCCGTCAAAGTTTGACAATTTTGAGCACTTAGGGCACTCAAGGGACAATGTCGGTAGGGTATGACCCCGAGCGTTGGATCGAGTGGTGGGGGAAAAATAGGAGCATGCGTAGGGTAATAATGCCTAATTGGACATGTTAGAGCCGATGGTTCATCATAGCGATGAGCAGAACGAGAAATCGGCCACGCGACAACATTTCATTGAGTGAGACTGACGATTTTTTTGCCAATCGAAAAATTTCTGCCCTAATAAAACCGTAAGGCAACTTGAAAAACCGAGATAGGCTTTTGTAGGGACCCCTCTTGTGGCCTTGTAGGTTCAAATAGAATATTCACAGGTGCCACAGATTCCGAGTTAGGGCCTGTCAAAGTTTGACAATTTTGAGCACTGAGGGTGCTCAAGGGACGACGCCAGTAGGGTATGACCTTGAGCGTTGGATCAAGTGGGGGGGAAAAATAGGAGCATGCATAGGGTAATAATGCCTAAATAGACATGTCAGAGTCGACAGTTCATCATCGCGACGAGCAGAACGAGAAATCGACCACGCGACAACATTCGATTGAGTGAGACTGACGATATTTTCACCAACAAAAAAATTGCTGCCCTAATAAAACCCCGAGCGTTCGACCGAGGTGGGGGGAAAGATAGGACCATGCATAGGGTAATAATGAATTGTATCAAGTATTGTTCATTAAATGAAATGTATTGTATTGTTCACTAAATGAATTGTATTGTTCATTGAATGGATTGTATTGTATTGTTGATTAAATGAATTGTATTGTTCATAAATTGTATTATTCATTAAATAAATTGTATTGTATTGCTCATTAAATGAATTATATTGTTCATTATAAAAACAACACTTACGATGAAATGAAATGAATTGTACTGTTCATTAAATAGCCATTATTAACCATTGTTAATTATTGGAATGAAGATTAAAGATTTCCATGATAACACCACGCACAGATGAGCAACAATTTATATGATCGAATATCAACTTTTGTATATATAAAAAAGTCAAATGATTACAAATGTATGTCCATACACAAATATGGCATAAACGCCAACTGAAACAAAATGTATGTCTAAATACGTGAATGTATGTCCATATACAAAATATACATGCCAACTAGACATGTAAGAATCCCAAAACTATCTATAACATCCTAAGCTACTGATGGATCATCAAAATCGATCCTCTTCACAGCACTGCTCGGCTTTGAAGGATCCTACATAAGAAAAACAAACCACGATTAATATTAGTTATATTATATAATTCACATTCGAAAAGTTAACATAAAAATGAACTATAATTGAACTATTCATGTTTACCTCATCTCCACATTTTCTCTTTAGCTTTGCAAGACTCTTGATGTGTGTCTTCGGTAGAGGAGGTATGTTTTGAATATTTTCATACACAACCTATATATGTTCAGAAACATGACATTGATACAAGTTAGCATATAATTGTCACTGATAATAACAAATTATATCTACTAATCAAAAAATAAAATAAACACACATCTACTCGAGGCATCTCTTCTTCTTCTTCAGGTATACTGAGTGTAGTCATCAAGGATGTGAAGCCAAGAATTCTCTGTATATATACACAACAAGTATATGAAACTATCAATCTATGTCTAGACATGTATAATCACTATAAGTTATTTAAACTATTCATTCAATCATATTTGCATTCAATTACCTTTCCCTTGTCTCCAACTACACTACCAGATCCTAAATCACACTGCCCCACACTCGTGCTGCTTGTGCCCTACAAGCTCGTAAAATAAGATATACATGCAAGTTACTACATAATCTAATTAATACCAATATAAATGATGAGCATGTATGTACAATAAAATACAAACGACTAGGTGCAATAATATATGTACCGTCAAGCTATCAAGGCCAAATGAAATGGCCGACAAGGTACCCTCCTGAATCTGTCTCAACTCATCCTCGGTCATCGACTGTTAAATAGACCATGTAAATAAAAATTAGTACTTAATATTATCTAATTTATAAATATTTAATTAAAATATAACATGAACTGTGAAAATACAAATCTTACCACTACATCATCAATGTATGATGACGGTGCCTCCTCGCCTCTAGCATGTGAGGACTCCCCAGGGTATCCTCTAGTCTATGTAATAACATCTGGTACATCATGCATCTCATGCACCTCATAATCTGCACTGTCCACAGTAGGATCGATGGGCTGTCCAACTGGACCCAAGCATACGTGCCCACACATGACACAACTATGGGGCATGCATATGTGTGGAGCCGAGGATGATGTGTCAATGCCATCAGATGCACCGCTACCATCAAGAGTAGGCTGAGCTATTGACGCAACCTGAGAAACCAAAAGGCTACTCAAAGAGTGAATAGCCGATATGGTTTGTGAAGCCACCTCACAAATGATATCAGGATGCTGCACTGTAGGTGGGGGATCAATAGGAGGAGGGGAGACATATGGGCCCTAGACTACTCTGACTGCCCCAGGTCTATTTTGGGGCATACCTAAACCTACACCTTGGAAAGGTTGGATGTCAAAGTAGTTCACATGTTTGTGTAAAACAAACTCAACATACAATTTTTTTATGAAATAGAAGGGGATATCAAGATTGTTGTTGGGTGGTTTGTTGAAAACCATCCACCAACGATCCCAAAAGTTTTTCACAATCCCATCATTTGTGCACCATTTAATAGAAAGTTTTGTTTTTTTGGGATCTACAGGCTGACCAGTACGGGGATTGACAAACAATGAGGCGATTTCGGCTTTGGATATCTCGAGATCCTTGATATCCTTATATGACAAGCCATTTGCATATTTTTCCCTCATAGAATCTCGCCACAAAAGGGCGACATTGTGCTCCTCAGTCATGGTTTCCATACTTTTTATGATTGACGTGAGAGGATCAAACATTGGGTTTAGACGAGGGATCCTACGATATACTTCTGCAATCCCCCTCAATTCATTCAAATTTTGTGCAATCAAATCTTGAATTGAGGGGGGGTTTGGCAAATGAGGGTTTGGTTGTGGCAATTGTGGTTGGTCAGTGTTTTCAATGTTATCCCCCATTTTTAGCCTAATTGAATGTAAACAATTAAATTTAGTTAACAAATTTAAACAATTAGGTATTTGATTTAAAAAACCCTAGTTTTCATTAAAAAAACCATATTTTCAATGAAAAATCAAATAAACATTAACAAAAAATACAAAAAATGAATGAAAATGATTCAAAACAATAAAATTCTTACCTCTAAATCTATTTTTTAGCAATTTTTTGTCAAAACACCGGATATTGGGTGCAGCGGATATCGGATTTTGATGAAATTGTGTGGCCCGTGAGTTAAAAATGACTCACTGGCTGTCACTGTCGAAATATAAAAGTCTCAGAAAATCGGATATCCGATTTTTAAACTTAAATTATTTTTAATAACAAATATAATATAATATATTATTATATTATATAATACGTATTGTATTATATTATATATATTATAATATATAATATAATATAATATATAATATAATATAATATTATATATAATATAATATAATATAATATAATATTGTATTATATAATATATTATTATATTATAATATAATATAATATAATATAATATTGTATTATATAATATAATATAATATTGTATTATATAATATATTATTATATTATAATATAATATAATATAATAATATATTATATAATACGTATTATATAATATATTATTATATTATATAATACGTATTGTATTATATTATATATATTATAATATATAATATAATATAATATAATATAATATAATATAATATTATATTATATATTATAATATAATATAATATAATATAATATAATATAATATAATATAATATAATATAATATAATATAATATAATATAATATAATATAATATTGTATTATATAATATATTATTATATTATAATATAATATAATATAATAATATATTTTATAATACGTATTATATTCTATATTATTATATTATAATATAATATAATATAATATAATAATATATTATATAATACGTATTATATAATATATTATTATATTATATAATACGTATTGTATTATATTATATATAATATAATATTATATTATATAATATATTATTATATTATAATATAATATAATATAATATAATATAATAATATATTATATAATACGTATTATATAATATATATAATGTAATAATATATTATATAATATATTATTACATTATATATATTATATAATATGTAACATATAGTATTTTTTTAAAATTAAAATTACAAATAAAAATCAGATATCCGATTTGCATAGGTAATTACCAGGCCAAGCAAAAAGTCAACACAGATTTTTGCGCTTTTAGGCGAGTGAGGAAGGCTATTTTTTTCACATCGCCACTTTTTGGCCCCTCCTTGATCTTGCACTAACCCAGTTCCCAGATGAGATTGTTGATGTTATTTCTGAGAATAAAGCCAAAATAGTTAATCTTTTATTTCTTAGAGGAGTACCAACTAAACAAGAGTTTTTTAAATGGACTTATAAAACCTAGGAATTAAATGGTTGGATTAGAATCTTTTAGGGGACTTGGTAGGGGTTATGTGGCCTGTACCTTTGTAGACCCAGGACATGCCCATGTGCCATCCTCCAATATGGTTCATGGATAAGATGTGGACAAACCTATTATGTCTAGGATTGGGACATTGAGTTTCATCCTAAAGGTATCTCAAAATCTAAATACCCAATGTGGGTTGAATTCCCATTCCTCAACCTTGCATTTCGTTCCTTCATGAAATAAATAGCTTCTCAACTGGGTAGGGTGTTATGGTGTTAAAACAACTATGGCAAGTGGTCTAGCCTTCGTGTTCAACCTCATGTCGACATAGAAATGGACCTCACACAACAACTTCTAGACATGATTAAGTGTGTTGGACTAGGTTTTGAGTTTGACCAGTGAATCTCCTATTTGAACAAACCAAATGCCTGTTCTATTGCTGCCGGGAAGGACACCTTATTTGAGATTTCCCTATTCGTAAACCATGTTCTGTTCCATAACTTGCTAATGAACCTCAACCTTCTAACTATTCCCCCTCTATTGCCGCCCCCTAAACACCTCTTTCCCACTAACTCACCTCCCTCACCATCTACCACCTCCTCCCAACCACCCTCATCCACACCCCTTCTTGCTACCACCCCCTCCTCTCCTCCGCAATCCCCATTGACCCACAATTCCCCTTCCTTTAGAGATGTTGTTCTTGGTGACAACTCTAGAGTAGTTAAGAGAAGGAAGGATATTGCTTCTTCCACCTCCACTATCTGCACTGACCAAAACTTTCCCTTGTAGGAAGCTTCTCCCTCGCTTCCAAGATCTAGATCCCTTTCTTCCTTTTGTGAAAAATATTATCCACAACATTCTCTAGCCATTAAATAATTCCAATCTTAGAATTAGTTAATGCATTCCTGCGGGATGAGGAAACTCTTCCTAATTCTCCTAAATGAATTGTAATATCTAGTATTGGAATGTTCGAGGGTTAACAATACCCTCTCGTAAATATCACGTCAGACAATCCATTTAGATGAATCACTTTTATATTATCATGCCGCAAGAAGTTAAAGTTGGTAGTGTGTGTTTGCAAGCCACTGTTGCTTCCATCTGGTAGGATGATCTCTTTTTCCACACCAGTCATTCTGAGGGTTGTTGTGGAGCTTTGCTTGGCCTTGTCCCTTGGATTGCCAAACATGTGGTTGCATTTGGAAGTAACCCTAATATTTGTTGCATTTGGGCCACTGTTCACCTTCATGACACTCGAAATAGATTTTGTTCTATGGATGTGTTCTTACCTCCCTAATGTAGACTGGGTGTTAGGGGGTGACTTTAATATGGCGGAACACTCTACTGATCACAATTGGGAAAATCCCATTCATTGTCTCACTTGGAGTTTGATGCTTGGACTCTTACCTGTAATGCTTTGGGTGTGCATGATCCTTTGTTAGGCAAGAAAGACCTTCACATGCCTCATTGGTATATTTGGTCTAATTATCACGAAGGATTTTTGAGGAAAATGATCCGCCTTGATAGATTCTATATTTCTCCTAACTGTTATATCGTGCCTTCTTCGTCAGGTCTTTTAATTCAGCTTGACCTTGCTTCTACCTTTTCTGACCACTTCCCCATTTTCACCACCCTTTCATTCTCTAACTCACCATCTCTTCCCAATGATCTTCCCTTAAAACTTAATGTGACTCATCTCCAACAACAAGATTGCATTGATGAAATTTTAGCTACCTAGAATGCTGAACCAAGACCCAACAAGATAGATGGATTAGTTGGTGGGAAAAGACTATCACACACTGCACCTCTTTCCTTTGTGATTATGGTCAAAGAGTTGCTGCTAAATGAAAGAGACTTGATAAATCTCTAAATGGACAACTGGTTTGTGGACGTTCTCTTCTTGCAGTTAACCCCCATGACCTTTCTCTTCAACAATCCATTGATCATACTGAAAACCTTCTTAGAAAATTGGTTGTTTCTAAAGGAAAAGGTGTTCAAATTTGTGCTCATCTCTAATGGATTAAAGATGGTGACCAAGGTTTCAAATTCTTCTTACAATAATTGAAACATAAACACAAAAAGGAGCAGATTTCTGTCATCAAATCTACTGATGAAATTCCTCAAACTAACCATGCTGCCATCATGCAAACCTTTTTGGATTACTACAAATAACTTTTCACTGATGACACAGTGTATGAACCCCTTATTTCCATTGTGGAGGAAAGTTTGGTAGGATGTATTCCTCGCAAAATTGATGAAGAATATAGTAACTTTCTTGACATGCTCTCTTTCAATGGAAGAAATTGATGAAGCCCTTTATAGCATGGCCACTGAAAAGAGCCCTAGAATGGATGAACTTCTTGTTGAGTTCTATCAAGCTCTATGGCCTTACATTCGAGAATAATTCTATTATGTGTATCTTGAAGGAGTTGAAAATGGTACTTTAGGATCAGTCATTAATCAAGGCCTTATTAAACTCATTCCTAAAGGCAAGGATGAGGATTTTGTGGCTAGTTGGAGACCCATTACATTGCTCAATACTACCTACAAAATTATAGCCAAAGCATTGGCTCAAAGAATCAAACCCATTACTCAAAGGATAGTGTGTCCAAAACAAACAAGGTTCTTAGGAGGAAGATTCATTCTTGACAATCTTGTGTTGGTCTGGGAACAATTGAATGGGCTCAACAAACAACCCAAGATGCTCTTATTGTCAAGCTTGATTTTGACAAAGCATATGACCACATTCGATGGCCCTTCATCCTTAACATGTTGAAATGACTGGGATTTGGCCCTAAAATTCATTATCACATCAAATTTCTCTTCATAGATGCTAATGCCAGATTAGCAGTTAATGGCTTCCTCTCTTCTTAATTCCCTCTTGAAAGATCTATCCGTCAAGCCTATCCTTTTGCCCCATTCTTGTATGTCTTTAATGCTAATGCTCTTGGCTATCCACTCCATCATGTGAAGGCTAATAAAATTATTCATAGCATTTCACTTCCTAATAATGTCACTACCCTCAACTCACACTTCGTTGATGACAGTTTGCTCTTTATCCAAAATTCTGCTAAAGAAGTGGCTAATATTTTGGATACGTTGGATGTATTTTGTATCATATCTAGATCCAAATTAGCTATGCACAAGACAAAAATTATTATGTATCGTCCTCATCTCCAACCACCGTGAATTACTACCAAATGGAACAAAATAAAGCATGGTACAGTCACTAGATATCTGGGTATCCCTTTTGATGTTGGAATTTCTCTAAGAGTTGAATTGGACAAATAGATTCTTATCTATGGCTGGTCGGATTCAAGTGGCAAATAAAATCTTTCTTGCTAGTCATGTTTATATATCCTCATGTTGTCTACGTTCTAAAAAAATGCTACAAGTAATTAACTCAACTTATCAAAAACTTTTTATGGGCCAAATGGGGAAACAAAAAGGGACTTCTTGTTACTTCTTGGCAACACTGTATACAACCTAAGGATAAGGGAGGGCTAGGAATCATTGATCCATTCACTCAAGGAATCTACCTAATAACCAAATAAATTATTAGAGCATTGTATGGAGATGCTCCTTGGAAGGAATTGATTAAATTTAGCTTACAAACTGCCTTTGCTGGTTGTTCTTGGGGGCTTGTTAGTTGGAAAGACAAGATTCTTCTAGCCCCCTTTTTTAAAACTCATGGTTCAACACCATTCAAATCTATCTATAAAGCATGCCGGATCACTTCAAAAAAGTTGATTTGGTATGATCAGTCTCTCAGCCATGGGCTAAGTTTTCCTTATTCCTCTATTTGGTGGAATTGGTTGATTCAACAAAATGGCAGACCCTTAGGCAACTTTAACAGGTTAAAAGGAAAACTCTTATTTTAAAAAGGTATTCAAGTTTTTCGGGACCTATAAGATCCCTCCACCTTCCAATGGAAATCATGACCTTTTCTTAAAACCCAATTCCACCTCTCACCCTCTGATAACAACCCGTTATTGACATTCAGTAGTTGGTTACTCTCTAGCTTTATAGTTTGCTATCATTGGATTGTCATGCAATTTTTTTGATGATTGGAGATGGCCTACTATTTGTGGAATTTTCTTTTCCCCCCTTTGAACCATATACAAGCAACTCCTTCCTCATATTGCCATATCGCCTCGTCTCAATAGCATGTGGCATTGTTCTTTCGTTCATTCCAAATGGAATAAACTAAGCCTTCAAATATGGAAGTCCAAAGTTGATGCTCAATCTCAACTTTTAGCATGGAAAGTGCTTCATGTTAAACTACCTATTGGTAATCATCTTAAGTTTGTTCATCCTCTGCCCTCTTGTCCTTTTTGTGCCAAGGTAGAAACTATAAAACATGCATTTTGGCTATGTTCTCATGCTAAAAAACTTTGAAACTCTTTGTTCATTGCCTTTCTAGCTTCATTTCCTCGCACATGGTCTTGGAAGTCAGCTCTCCTCGGTGCTTCTTCATCCTTTGATACTCTTTGCCAAATTGCAAACAAGTGATTCTCAAATGTATTTGGAAACTCTTATTCAATGTTGTTTTCTCTAATTCAATCCTTCCTTTGAAGATTTAGTTTCATATGACTTGTGCCAATTTGTCTCTCCAATTAGAGTCTCTACAAAAAGGTTGACACTCATAAGATGGAAAAATTCACAACCTTGTTCAATAGTTACACATCAGTACTAGGAATAATGGAGATCAAACATGAAGTTGCTGTTTTGTATGGAAATGAAATGCTTTTTAGTTTTGCTATTAGTTTTAGAATTTGAATTTTCAGCTGTGTTGTAATTTTGTTGTTGTTAGAGTTGTTGTTGTTCACGTTTCACCTGTTTTAGTTTATAGTTTGTGGTTCTTCACTTCTTTGTAATTAATTATTTTGCTTTCTTCAATTAAAAAAAATAACAATGTAAAATTGAAAGAATAAAGAAAACCAAACAATTGAAGAAGATGACACCAAATTTGTGTGGAAAACCCTACAAGGGAAAAACCACAGTGATAAATCTGCTTGGAGCTATTGTCCAAATCTATCCTCACAAAATATAACAATATTACAACTTTGTTTTAGGGTACATTCCAAGGAAGCAACAACTCCTTGATAGTACAATATTGGAACAATGAAATGACTATAATGGATGGCTTTACTCCATTGATCAGTGAACAATTATTTTTGTTTTGCACCATTGACTTCTTTCAGCTTATCGCCTTCAGCATTTGCACATTTTCAATGCTTACGTACCTTCAATCAATAATTTGATATTCTATATATATGCATGTCCACCATGATTTTCAAAAACTTAATCAGGTTGGCTCCAAGATGACATATAGATCAAACATTAATTAATTTCATTAGTTGGCCAAATGAAATACCCTCCACAAGTATTCATAGCATTAAATATGTCAGTTGTAGATGAAACATGTAGAGCATTTCACAAGTTAGCCTCAAAAATCATAATCCATGAAAGATAACGTGATACGATTCAAAACAAGATTTAGTTTGGCCCAAACACACCTTGATGAAAACTCCCAATGTAACGCAGACAAAAGGAACTATGGCACAAGCATGAAAACAATGTCAAGTTGGTATATCACCAAATAGTCACCTAGAGAGAGTATTGGGAGGCTTGTGATACTAGAAGGAGATAAATATCACTATGCAGATCAAGATACATACACATATACCCTTTCCAAACAACTCTAAATACATCCTTTTTAATATTTGATTGATACATGCTAGTATAAGTACAAGATTACTTGTTTTGAGTTTTGAAGTAGATCTTGACTACTCCAAAAAAATATAATACTATTTGTTTCATGCACAAGATAGGAAACTAAAATACACTATCCATACACTTAGGTTCACACGATATAATATTATTATTTATAAACACTTGCCAATATATATGGATCAATTAGACATCATAATTACAAGAAACCATAGTTTGAAAAAAAACAACAACTTTGACTTCAACATTAGTAAAACTAATGTTCTTGAAAGATTTCCATGCAAAATTACTCATAATCTATACTACAAGGATATCCAACTTGATGAATGTGCATTTTTTATAGTTTCCCTCAACTTCTTATGATTTATTTTCTATGATAAGATTATTTTGGACAAAATTTCAAGATATTCTAATAACATCATTCAATTTTGTTTTCCTTCTTTGTTCTTAACTTTAAGAACATTGGATACAAAGTGGCTAGACGTGCATGCCATAATGCCTAGCCTACTACCTTTTCATCCAAAGCTTGAACACAAATAGATGATCTAGAATATTATTCATGACACACATATGAATATAATGTATATACATAATATATTCACTATCTTTTGTGAAAAGGTTTTGTAATAACTTTTGGGCACAAATGACTATTTATATAGGTAAAATTATACCTTTGTCTGCTAATTTACATTGAATTTTAACATGATAATTTTTTATTTGTTCTTATTCACTTTCTCTTATATCTTACTTGTGAATGACAACATAAAGATTTTGACCATAATTATGGCTTCCCTTGGCTTCATCAAGTACTCACCATTGAGAAAATTAATTGGACCAACCAATATGTTGTAATTAGTGTTGTAGAATACAACGATAAGTGAGAAAAGAAACTCAAATTTTCTTTGCTCCATTATTGATTACTCATTTATTGGACACACCTACAATATTGGTAACAAATGCATTCACTAATTATGTTGAGTTGTTCAACCATGTTGAACAACATACCAAATGTACTAAAAAGATATGCTTGTATAAGAATTGACCTTTGTTTTTATATCACTATAAAGCTCCTTGGTATTTATGGTCAATGCCAAATTTTCTTATTACCAACAATGGCCACACTCAATAGATGCCTTTCTATATTTATGATAGCTTAATCATCCACAATCTCACCATGATTTCCATTTGGTGAGAAAATGTTGACTCTAACCCATTCTCTCACCATGTAGTGCTCAACTACATTACCAAATATGTTACAAAGGATAAATGCTGATCAAATAAATATCACCATGTGCTTATTTGCATCTTAGGATGTGTTGAATATAACAAGCCTATTGCATATATATTTCATTAGCTCCTAATAGAGAGAATGTGTTATGCACCTCTCTATGATGACGAGAATGTTGTAAATTTAACATTTATTGATGTATGCATGGATCAACCCTTGTTATTGTAGTCACCAACACTAATTGAAGCTAAAAAAAATTAACATTTGTTTCATCTCGCACAAATAATGAATGAAGTGCGTAGCTCCAACAATTACTCTTGTGACACCTTGCTTCACAAATGATCAAATGATTTTGAGTCCTTTTGTTGGAATTGAATCCTATTTTTAAATCAGTTTGCACCATTTTCACTAATATTAGGTCATCTAGAAATGATATTTTGGAGCTCTAGGATAAAATAAAAGACACTTACAATCCATGGCATTTTCATCACACACTTGTTGATTTTGCTAACCGTTCTAATGATGAAATCCCTCTTGATAAATTTAATTAATTCAGTGCACACGACTCTAAATAGTGGTATCTTCTATCTTGCCTCTACCTAAGTATTTTAGTTGACTTCAATAGACTTAACACATGCTTGATTGCCATGCTTTGTCTAAAGTGGAAAATTGGATCGTAGTGACTCCCCGCATAGGAGAGAGAAAGGAAGCCACTAGGATAATTTTCACTTGGAAGAACTTTACATTCAAAAGAGGGGCTTGAATCTACTAGATACAAATCTGAGGGAAACAAGGATGTGAATTCCAAATGGATTTCAAGGGTTGAAGTGTGATTTACCCTCTTTTGTAAATGAGAAAGTTGACTTGTTGACTATGCGAAAAAGAGAGAGGAAATGAGTGAAATGGGGAGCTACCAGATCAGGACCATGCTGTAACTTTGGATATGAGCTAATTAGACTGATATGGATCTACCCTGCAAATTTGGAGAAAAGTTGTCAGGACCGTGGCGGGAATGTACATGGTCCTCCACAAAATCCGCAAAACGAAAAGGGTTCTTCTGTCTTTGCAAATGAAGCCCAAACCTGCAATTATAGTTGTGCATGTGCAACCTACAAATATAAAAGAGAGGGTGAATGGTTGTGGATAGGGGTTTGCCTCAGTCAAATCTTGGTTGAGGAATCAACCTTGAAAGAAAGTAATTGCAAATGCTTGAATGTAAACAATGGAAATGTATACCTTGTAGATCTGCAACTTGTTGATGATGATTGCTTTGCTTCTTGAATGTAACCACAAATATTGTATGAAATGGAATGTAACATGACAAAACCATAACACACATACATTCTTGCAAATGAATGTTGTAATGTTGCTCCAATGGATGAATGAAGAAGACTTGAATTCTTGAATGCTTGATGATGACCTTGAAATCCCGTATCTTATCCTTATGCCTCTTTTCCCTCCCTAAATGAGGGAATTGAATCCCCTTTTATACATGCCTCAAGGATTAATTTTCAACCACCGAAGGCCAACAAAGAGGAATTCCAAACCTCAAAGACAAATAATGCACAGGAGACTGGCAGACTAAACTTAGGGCCACCCTAAGGGGTGGGGACAAGGGTGCAACACCCCTGTCCTAGGGGGACAGAGGCACCACACCCCTTTCCTAGGGGGAACGAGGTACCACGCCCCTGTCCTACCCTATTTTGGGCCCTGGATAGGATCTAGAGCAGCCACAGGTCTTGAAGGAGGAAGAGTGAAGGGGTGAGAATGCAGAAATAGGTCTCGGTTAGGGAAGGAGATTCCATCGCCAAGGCGAGGACCTCAAATATGGTTAAAATTGTAGGAGGCACAATTTTATGACACTACATTTAGCCCCCACTTTAGCGGGAGTATAGCCTATTCCAATACCATCGGTAAAGTAGAAGAAAAGGAAAGATGAAGATGAGGGACTTGCAACAATACCACAAGTAGTATAAGACACCACTAATATTGAGGAGCAAACACCTCCCAATCTTAGGGTCTCAACTCATGCCAACATATGCAAGAGAACACAAAACAAAAAGGCACAAGACACACAAAAACAAAGACAAAGCACAAAAAGAAACATGACAAGAACAAGACAGAAGATGACAAACTAACTAGTTGAAGATACCTCAATACTTAGATGTCTCAACAACTAATCAAGACACAAAGATCAATGCCAACACATAAACATGAGTGATCACATTAAAGAGAAAAGATTACATCATCCATGAACCGTCAATAGTAAAACTATGAGTTCATGAGAGGAAGAAGAGATAGAACACGAATACACACTTTGGTGATCCATAAGAAGAAAGGTGAAGAAGAAAGAAACCATGGACATCTCGCCCCTAAAACTAGATGATCCATGGAGAGAAGGACATGGAAAATCTCGCCCCTAGAGCTTGTCTAGGTGATCCGTGTAAAGAGAGAGAGTGAGAACACCGTTAGTTCCACTCAACCTTATGTGCATGTGTGCAAGTGATGTTTGAAGTGCCTCATAGGAGTATGCCCGAGTACACTACAACCTATATAGAATGTATAGTACAAGTGTCAAGAAAGGTGTGACATCTCGCTCTAAGAGTCTGTGCTATGGCTCCAAGAATAATCATCCCACATAAAATAAAATTGGCATCATCTCACTCTAAGAGACCGTGCTCTAGTTTCGAGAATGACCCACTATACAAGAAAAGAAGAAGTGAAGACATCTCACTCTAAGAGTCTGTGCTCTGGTTCCGAGAATGACCGATTGTAGAAAAAGTGACGACATCTTTCTCTAAGAGGTTTCCCTCTGGTTCTAAGAATGTCTCATTGTACAAGAAAAGTGATGAAATATTTCTCTAAGAGGCTTCCCTCTGGTTCCAAGAATGTCACACTGTACAATGCATGAGAGGAGTATAGTACAAAGGAGCAGTGTGGGTGCCCCCCCTTAAGATGTCAACATAGGTTGATTTTGATATCTTAAGGAAAAAAAATAACAACGATACCTACCTTCATCACAAAGAAGATATCTTCTATGCAAAAATGTCATAAATTCAAGCTAGAGAGGAAAATACTCTTCAAGAAAGGATAAGATAGTTGAAAAGAGATATCTTGCTGTAAGTGTAAAGGTGATCCTTGGAGAAGAAGAGATCTTTGTTCAAAAGACATCTACCCCCCAAGAGGAAATATAACATCTTCTAGAACAAGAAAAGGAAAGAACAAGAATGCAATCCTTCTTCCTATTTCTAGGTGAAAGGGATTCTTGATGAGGGATGACTCACTTTTAGCCCCCAGGGGAAAAGTTTAATTTATCATAGATGTACATTACCAAGTGTAAAAGAGGTCGTAGTCAAGGTCTAACACCTCTCGTATAAGAAAGAATCCTTGAGTGAACAACAAAAATTCCACACAAGGAATGACATCAAGTAATAGAACTCACACCATCCACTTAATAGGGCAAAGTGGATCCCTAGAGAAAGAGAGAGAGAAGGATCAGTGCCCCCCAGGCTAAGGGACCATGCGAAGAGCTTACACAATCTACTAGAGAGAGATTAAACATAAGAAAATGTGCAATTAACTTACATGAAAACATGCAAGAAAAGACATTAGCAAATGTAAAATATATGTCTCAAGAAGTGGTAATCTTCGAAAGGGAAAAAAAGCATCATATATTCCCTAAGGGGGATTAATCATAAAAGCATACCATTGTAAGAAATGATAATCACATATGAAAAATGCAGCCCCTAAAATAAATAATGATAAGAAAGAAAAGGGAAAGGAGTGAAAATCCTTGGCCCCCAAGTGAGGAGAACAAGAAGAAACATTACACATTTTCTGATGGTGATTAGTTTCAAGTGATATGCCTTCCTAGTGGAACAAATCCTTTCAAGGAAGAGATACATGCTTCTCAAGAAACCATTCCCTGCTAAGGGGCATATCATACTTGCAAATAATCAAAATGATAAAAGAGGTAATATTTCCAAGAGAATGAAGGAAAGATAAGAAGTGTAGAAGTCATTAAAGATGCCCCTCTCCAAGAAAAGAGGAAAACCAAAGAACAATTATATGATCACATAAGAATAACCCTATGCAAGAAAAGAGATCTAATAATGAATAATGCACAAAGATAGAGATAAATGTATAGAAAGAAGAAGAAAAATGGACTTCATGTTGCTGCCCCAAAGTATGTTCAAGTGAAACAATACCACCACTAATGATAAAGAGCTCCAGTTAAATGGGCTAATTATACCATAGGGTGAAGAGAAACTTGAAGGGAAAAGAAGTGCTAAGGCACGATGTTTTTACTAAAAAAAACAACTAGATCTTCTGTGAGACAAATGTGTGCAAGATCATATTGTAGTTAAAAAAAATTCTTAAATGCATAAGATTTTCCAAGAGAATGTGAATATGAATCATGAAAAATGCAATATTCAATACCTTTCACTTTCTTAAGATTTGTGTTTTTATTTTGCGGAGGAAAGGAAATGTTCTTGTCATATTTCAATCTCCAATAGATTCTTGCAGCTAATCTGTTAGGATGGTAAATATCATCTTGACATAAAGGAGAGGGTTTGTTAGAAGAAGAAGTTTCATTATCCACAATTCTAATTTTGCCACTATCTATGCCATCTTGAATAGATTTTTGAAAATCAAGGCAATCATTAGCATTATGGTCATGGATTTGATGAAATGAACAAAAAGAACACTTTGAAGAAGAAGCATTCTTGTGGTCTCTCTTGATTTGTTATTTTTCAAGGTAATCTTGAAAGTTTTGAAGCCTAAGGAATTCATCCATAGAAAGAGGGGTACCACTTCCTAGGCCTCTTGTAGTAGTTTGTGTAGGAGGGTTTATAGGTACATGAATTCCATGCTCAAATTTCCCAAATCCTTGTCCTTTAAAACCTTATTTTATAATTATATGAAAGCCACAACTATAACAATGTTGCGATCGACTAAATGGAGGAAAACGATCATGAATTTGTTTGAAATCCGATGTGTAAGGAGGCAGAAAAGGATTTGTAGATGAAGGAGGAGTATCATGTGAAATGGGAATATATTTTCCTTTATCAAGATTATTCTTTTTGGAAGATTCAGGAAGAATATCTTCATCATCTAAAAGCTCATTTTCAGTGATTTCTATACGAGGATAAAGGTCATGAATAAAATGCATGACATCATCCTCCCTACATAGACTTTGATGTTGAAGATAGGTCTTAGGAGACTAAGGAGGATCTAAAGATGTAAGAATGTAGATGTTTTCATATTGGCCCCCTTGCTCAAAGGTATGTGTAGAAGAAGAAGGTGGATCCATATTACTTTCCAATGCTTTCTCTCTTTTAGAAAGATCATTGGGTAAAGCATTATATCTCATTTCATCTACACAAGATACCCTGGGAGAGGTACAAGGGTTAGGATATTTTGGTTTAGTATCTACAAAATATTTAAGGTGATTAACATAGGAAATGCATTGTGTTAATAATATCACCACAACGCAACATAAATGATACATGAAAACTTTGAGATCTAATTGAAAAGAAAATAAATTGGAAATCCTAACAACACAACATGACCAAGTGCTATGAAGAAAGAGAAGCAACAGGAAATGGAAGAAAATCTTATCCAACACATGATAAATATATGCAAAAATTAATGTAATCACATGCAAAAGAGCAAGTAAATCCAATTTATTAATTGCCATTAAAAGTCTCTTAAGTAAAATCTGAATTTGTTGGAAAAGTAGATCTAGAATTAGAACCTTTTTATGAAAATTAATTTTAAGATGTGAATTTGATGAATTTTGAATTTGTGTTTGACCTGAGAGAGTGTTAAAATTGATAAAGTAAGCTGATTTTTTTGATTTGAGCAGAAAAATAAAGTCAATTCCGTCTCCCAAAATTTTGGGAAAAAAGCCGAGGATCGTGGCGAGAATGCACACGATCTGACCAAATATTTTTGAAATTTTTAGGGATGATAGAGATTATGATTTTAATGCCGAATCCAAAAAACAACCGATTTGGAGACATCTAGATCGGTCAAACTTGTAGTCAAAGGTCAAAAATAGGATAATCTTAAAAATTAGGGTTTTATGATTTAACCACTGAATTTTTAGAATAAAGAGATAGATTTGAATTGCAATTTTGAAATAGAAATCAGATCTATAGCAAGCAATTAAAATTTTACACCTCACAAGCTTAATTTTCTCAAAATGAAAAATTAGGAATTTTAGGCAATTAACCTCTAAACTTTGCAAATAGATCAAACTTGAAAAGGAAGATTTGAAATTCAAATTGCAATTAATCAGATCTAAGAATAAGAAATCAGAATTAATGTTTAAGATGTCGGGTTCACCAAAGTGTAAAGTGGAAAATTGGATCCTAGTGACTCCCCACCTAGGAGAGAGAAAGGAAGCCACTAGGATGATTTTCACTTGGAAGAACTTTACATTCAAAAGAGGGGCTTGAATCCATTAGATCTAAATCCGAGGGAAACAAGGATGTGAATTCCAAATGGATTGCAAGGGTTGAAGTGTGATTTACCCTCTTTTGTAAATGAGAAAGTTGACTTGTTGACTATGTGGAAAAGAGAGAGGAAATGAGTCAAATGAGGAGCTACCAGTTCGGGATCGCATTGTAACTTTGGATCTGAGCTAATTAGACTGATACAAAATTGCCCTACAAATTTGGAGAAAATTCATCAAGACCGTGGCAGGAATGTACATGGTCCTCTAGAAAATCGGCGAAATGAATGGTTGTGGATAGGGGTTTGCCTCAATCAAACCTTGGTTGAGGAATCAACCTTAAAAGAAATCAATTGTGAATGCTTGAATGTAAACAATGGAAATGTATACCTTGTAGATTTGTAACTTGTTGATGATGATTTCTTTGCTTCTTGAATGTAACCACAAATGCTGTATGAAATGGCATGTAACATGACAAAACCCTAACACACACACATGCTTGCAAATGAATGTTGTAATGTTGCTCCAATAGATGAATGAAGAAGACTTGAATGCTTGAATTCTTGATGATGACCTTGAAATCCTGTATCTTATCCTTATGCCTCTTTTCCCTCCCTAAATGAGGAAATTGAATCCCCTTTTATACATGCCTCAAGGATTAATTTTCAACCACCGAAGGCTGACAAAGAGGAATTGCGAACCTCAAAGAAAAATAATGCATAGGAGATTGGGAAGACCGAACTTAGGGCCACCCTAAGGAGTGGGGATATGGGCATGATGCCCCTCTCCCACCCTATTTTGGGCCCCAGACAAGATCTAGAACAACCACAGGTCTTGAAGGAGGAAGGGTGAAGGGGTGAGAATGCAGAAATAGGCCTTGGTTAGGGAAGGAGATGTCGTTGCCAAGGTGAGGACCTCAAATATGGTTAAAATTGTAGGAGGCACAATTTTATGACATTACACTTTGTAAACAACCAAAATTAGATCACTTTTATCACCCCCCTACTAATAGATCTGATTATTTGATTCAGACACCTTTTAATCAAAATGCTAACCAACCAACAACTAAGAATATATGATCCTTCACCCAACCAATCTATTAGTTGGAAAATACATTATATTTATATTATTATCTCATTTGTAAGGATGGGATTGAAAAACCATTCAAATTATTCTACATGATAATATAGACACTAGAAAATTATTGTCGATTAATTATATTTGACATCCACTTTCAATAGATACCCCTTCATCTGACTCATTATTGTTGTTGCTAGCTTTGTTTGATGTTGCAACATTCAACACCAACGCATCTACAATCATTCTACCCTCTATATTATATTAAAAGTTTAATCCTCTTGAGCTATAAGTACTTGGAACATTTCATGAGATCATGTAAGTCATTCAATAGATTCTAATTGATGAAATGAGTTTCAATGGGCCTAGGTTGTTGGCTTGCATTAACATTTGCTTGCGTGAAGTCTTTCCCATGGGTAATAAATTTTCTTTCGATAGTTGATCCATTATACTTGTTAATTTGGGTCAATTATCATTTTTCAAAGACATTCCTATGTATGCTAGGGCATTGTATGAGACAACAATATGCTATACTTTTAGCATGGTTGTTACATTGAATGATATCTTTCATTAAAAATGTGATGTATCATATTAGCTTCAATTTTATATTGTAGCGCCCCTCCCTAATTCATCTTGTCTTTTTGTACATCAAAGGAATATATTGATCTAGCTTAGTCTACTTTATGACAATTTGATGGTATCATGTTATGAACTAACCCTATTTCATGATTGTATTGGATATGATGATGGATCTATATTTGATGATTTATATGTGTTCATTATTAATGATGGATCATATTTCTTATGGCATTTTGATGACATTATGATTATGCTAACCCGATTCTATAATTATGATGATGATTGAGTTGATGTTATGATGGTTGTGACTGTCTTCTAGTGTCTTCGTGATAGGGACAATGCCATAACACTCAATGCGAGCATGATATGGTGTTGCGTTTCTCTATCACTTTCCTTCTCATTTATGATGTATATGTATCATACATATGTTGTATTGTATTTTAGTGGTGGATGCAGGATTGCAAGTACCAGACATCAACTCCCCCTGGTCTCACAAGTCTAAGCGTGTCTTATCCTAATGGCAAGTTGTCGAAGATGGCATGTGTTTCCCTCTCATACTTTAGGCTTAAGTTGATACGCTTGTTAGTTAGTGTCTTGACTTGAGTTGTTGGTCTACGTCATGTGGTATGCTATTCAACTCTATGCCAGGTTGCCTTGTGAGTTTGCGATTATTTACTAATTAATAATTAATCAATTTATATAGTTTATTTAATATAAATTAAATTAATGGATGATGTTAATATTTGATATTAATGTGTGAATTATTATTATTAGAGATTTATTATTATTTGATGTTTATTTCATGAATTTGTATTTAATTGATGATTTTATATTATTATTATTTTATGGTCTAATGTTTAATTGAATATTTATTATTTGAGTTTTTGATTTATTGGATTATTATTTATTAATTAATTAATATTGGTTAAGTATTTATGCCTATCTACACATTCATTTATTTATTTGTTATATTTTATATATATGTGGGAGATATTTATTCTTGAGTTTAAATTAGATTGGCTAGAGCAGTTATATGTATCTGTACATTTAATTGTTTATTTATTTATTGTTTAATTATTGGTTGAAGCATATATGCTTGTCTATACATTTACTTATTTATCATCCATTTTGCTTATTTGTCTATTGTTTATTTATTTATTTATCTTCTTTATTGTTTATTTATTTATGAATTTATTGTTGGGTTATTTATTGTTTATCTAATTATTTATTGTTTTGATTATTTATTTATTGATTTGCCTTGTTGTTTTATTTATTGGTGTAGACACCTAAACGTTGCACAACTAATCAAACTATTAATCAAACTAAGGTTTAATTAATATTCCTATTCTTCCAATCAGCCTATTAATCAAATTAAAGATTTGATTTAAATCCTTTTCTTCTAGCCTAACCTATTAATTAAACTAAGGTTTTATTTGATGAACTTATAAGGCACTGAGAGGAGGGGGCTGAATCAGTGCAAGTAAAAAAAATACAAATCTGATTATCAATTTCACCAGCATAAAACTCAATAGACATATAAGAAGTAACACAAAGTATGCAATCACCACATAAAGCATAAACCACATGAAACAAGAGATTATATGTGGAAAACCCAAATGGGAAAAACCACGATGGGAGTTGGTACCCACAAAGATCCACTATCTGTAGTATAGAAATCTGACCGGATAAGGTCTACAACACCTGGTTAGGGGCACACCCTGTTAGGAGTGTCTAAGCCCAATTGAGAGCTGTACAATAAGGCCGGTGAGGACCAACCTTGTTAGGAGCTACCCAAGTTACTCGGATTTGCAAACACAAGTTAACGTGTCACCTGGTTAGAGAATTTAATAATCAGACCTGTTAGGATCTGATTGCACCCTGTTAGGAGTGACCTTGTGAGAGGATTTTTTTGCTGCAACTGTTAAGGAGACAAAATGTACAAATAATCTCAGTATAACGCCTTCAGTGTCTAATAAGATCTGCTTCAGAACATTACAACATCACATACACTTCATCTCAGAACTCCTATGATCAACACACTATCAGAAATACAAAATTCGCTAATGATATCTCACACATTTAAGCTCATACACATATGGCTTCATACCTCATCACACATCTTAAAAATATCATTAGGTTGGCTAGAACCTTGTAACAATTCCCTAGGTTCAATGTATCTAGACAATATTGCATTACACACTTTATTTATGTCAGGCACTGACATAATTTTTTTTTTGTGCCGTTTTACTGATCTGAGTGATTGTCATCACTACTGGTTAAGTCTCAGTTAGAATACTTGCTCTGTCAATCAAATCTCATTCACTTGATCATATCACCACATGTGGTCACAAAAATAACTTCATCTACTAGTCTTCATTGCTGCTGCAAAACCACATCATCTCATTCCTCATAGATTGCATGTATCGATTGTCAGAATATTATTATGTCTGTCTTTTACTGATTAAAGTCCTAAATACCGGTTCTGATAAAACTGTCTCTGCTTACCGGTTAAGCCTTTTCGGTTGACCTGTAGGACTTAGATGACTGTAGAAACATAGTTTCCATCAATGACAACATACAACATAGTCATCAAACAACAATCTAATCAAACATGTACCGGTTGCATCAAGCAAACAATCAATTACTGGTTAAGATCAAATGATTAAATGCCAACAATCTCCCCCTTTGGCATTGATGGAAACACTTAGGATTTTTTTTTTTGTCAACTAAGTGTGCAATACAAAATTGACTAAATGACATGTACTCCCCCTTAACAATTACTCCTATTAGTCCCCCTTTATATTACATACAAAAGTTTGACTGACTCTTAACTATTACTCCCCCTTCGACAACAATGCCAAATAAAGAAGTAAAATACATGAATGATACATACATTTTACATCAAAATTTGCATTAGACCATATATAGATATAAGAGTCATAAAGTCTTTTACAAAGCAATTTTAGAAAAAGCATCACTGAAATTAGACTTTAATTTCTATAAGTCATTATCCCATGTCTCTAATAGTGTGTCGGTAATCTCAACATGTGTCTTTATCTGCTCGACTAATTCCTCCATTGCATCAATTGTGCTCATCTCAGGTGTAGCCAAAATAGTCTCTCACTTCTTGTATGCTCGTTGTAAAATTTCCACTTTAAGAATTAGTTGAGTCTAGAGCTCCTTTAATGATCTTACCCGTTTGACCTGCTCATGTTCATACACCTCAAGTTTATGATGCAAGTCTACAACTGATCTACCAAAATGAATAGCTGAGTCATTTAGGGGTCTAAATGTTTCACTCAAGATTTCAAGTTCTTTTTCAGCATCTTCCCTTTTCTCCTTCAAATCAACACAAAATAGTGAAAACTTTGAAACTGTAGCCAAAATCTTTCCTCCGGTTATTTGTGCATTCTTCAACAAGTCTTTATTAACCATGAGTGCTACCTTACATTTATCTATCTCAAACATCAAGTGTTATGTCCTTTTCTTCGTGTAATCTTTTTCAACTGATATGTATGTTGCATCTTCAAAAGTCTTGAGTTGATCTCCAACATCGGTAACCAACTGTCCAAGTTTGTCAATGTGAGTGACAAAACTTTTAGTATTAGTCTTTGGTAGGAGACTAGACAAAATATCAAAGTTGCTATCTTGATTGTCTCTGCCTCTCTCTACTGTTCCTTCAATCTCTTCTTTTGATCTCAGGATTGCATTGTTGTTGCAATCTCCATCAATTGAGAAGAACTCAAATTGTCCATATCAATAGGTCCTTTAATACCCACTGAGTTGTCATCATCATCATCATCAATTATTTTCTTCTCCTTTTTCTCTGCCTTTTCTTTCTTTGTTTTCTCCTTCTCGGTCTTATCTTCTTCTATCTTCTCTTCTTTAGTGGTGTCCTTGACCGGTGGTGGTTGAGTTTCCATATTTTGTTCATTCACCGGTACTTCCTCATCAATCTTTTCCTTTTGACTGTTATCAACATTTACACTTAATGATGGGGTTTGAGTATCATTAGGCTGTGTGTTCACTAGTGGCTGATCAAAGCTCTTTTCTTCAGTTTGCTTCTCCACTTGTTCCTCTTGCTGCTCATGTTGTTCGAACATTTGAACATCAACATCAAATATATCTATATTACTAATAGTATTATCAACATTGTCTCCAGTGTTATCATCAAAAATGAATATTGGTTCAGTATCAATTGAATTATCTTGCATATACTTGTTATCCATTTCAAAATCTACGATCTTAACACCTTTAGGAAGTTCTTCTGACTTGAAATTTTTAGAACTACCTTCCTCAACTTGTTTTTCCTCTTCTTCATCCAAGATGAGACCTAAAGCCTTCTTGATCAACATCTCAGTCTCCTTCTGGACTGATTCGGTCTCTCCTATTAACATTCTTGTTAATCTCTTTTTGGATCTAAATGATGCCTTTTCTTTAACCTTTATTGCTTCAATCTTCTCTTCACTTTCTTCCGGTTGCAGGTGCTTAAAGATATAATCAATGAATTCTTTGTCTTGGCTAATGGCAGCCCGCGACCTTCCATTAATAAGATTATACAAAGAATTTGGAATCTGCCCTTGTAGCTCAATAAGTGCTCTGCTAAATTCATTCATACTGAAGATGACTGCATCTTCAATCTACCTTTGTTGACTTTCAGATAAATGAATAAACAATGTATTCAAACCTTTGTATATCCCATAATCCTTAATTATTTGAACCATCCTATTGAAAGAGTCTTCTAATGTAAATGGTTTCTTAGGTGATTTTCCCTTACCGGTTGCCTTAGCCTTCTTAACACTTGCTCTAAGTGTTATTTTATCCTCTTCTGATTTAGTAGCCTCTTCATCATTTTCCAGTTTGTGGGCTTGTTGCTTCTTCATCTTTCTAGTTTGTACTGGTGCAGCAGGCAGATCAACAGTTTTCTGCTTTCTTCGGAACTAAATTTTAGATGGTTTACCTCTTTGTGATTCAGCTAGTTTGTCTTTTTCCATCTTCTTCTCCACTGCTTTGGCTTTTGCAACTCTAGTCTTACCAATAGGGGTACTGGTAGGTACACTAGATGCTTCACCTTGCTCTTTTGTAAATCCTGCCTGCTAAGCGAATACTTCTACCTCCTTCCTTATCTTCTTTGCAATCATTGGTCTCTGCAACTCAGAGTGGACTTGTAGTGATTTTTCTTTGTAAGTCCCAAATCTCTTTGCAGTGGTATCCGCCAGTTGTTCTAACAGATGATCACCATAAGCAATGAGTAGATCCTTGTCTACCTCATATCCCATAGGTAATACCCATGTGGTTCTAGGGACAACTTCTTCTATTATACCATTATCTATATCTACCATAAAACAGATTGTCTTCTCATACCAGTTGACTACTTTTGCCAGTATACACTCTCTAGCATGCATTTTCTTTTGAAACTCCTTGAAGTAACCCCATGAAATATTATCAAACTTATCCTTCAACATCCTAATGATTTTCTTCATCTGTAGTAGTGCAGGGGTACCTTCAATCCATTGAACATTTCCAATGCCGGGGAAATGGTTTTGAAAATAGAAAAACATTCCCCAAATCAATTGTCCAAATTTGAATTTCAACTTCTTGTCTTTCTTCACAACTTCTAGATTCACAATCAATTGGATTCTTAGTGCCTCAGCCAAATCATAATCAACATTCTCTTTTACCATCGAGTAGGTAGTATGAATAACTGCTGCCGGTATACTGTTCATTCTACTAGAATAGTAAATCATGTACCCAATTACCATAGAGACATATTTCATAGCTGGATCATTGATGTTGTTTATTGTCATAGCTCTACCATCCCATCTTGATCCTGCTAGCTTCTCCACATCATTCTTGGGTACTGAGCTTAGTAAGGGTACTTCATCGATTGAGCAAAATCCAGTTACTGCATGGATGAATTCCTTGGTTATTTTATGTGGTCGATCCAACCACATAAATTGATCATGAATCTAACTTAAAACAAATCTGACTAACTCATTATCAAAATCATTAACAAAATTGATTACATGATGGAAGCCTTTCTCGATGACACTCTTAAATTGTTCCTTTAGTATGCCCATGTTATCACAAATTGATCTATACTGATCATGAATAACCGATACATCCATGTCCTCCAGTTTGCAGTGATAAAATGATCTAACATCTTCGACATATAAAACTCCATATGGTACATTGGATAGGGCACCAACGGGGTCTATTTCTTCTGATTTGAAAGGATGTCGTTTGAACTCCGCTCGTGGCCTCTTGGTCATATCAACAAGGTGCGGAGTATCCATAATAAAATATGCAAAACTTCAAAGCAAAGAGTAAGATTTTTTGATAAATATCTTTCTTGCTTTTGAACTAGGATTTCACACTGTCAAAACCTTCAACTCCATTCACTGATACAAAATGCACAACCAATCACCTTAGATAGGCTAAACACGCTAAATGCTGCAATCACAAACTTTCCTCTACTCTTCTCTCTCTCAAAATGCTCTCAAGATCGCAATGTGACAAATGAAATCCAAAATGTTCTTTTTATTTTCTTTCTTTCTAGCATATTAAATGCTTAAATCGACAAAACCCTAAAACTCCTTAAAACACTCTTAAGCATATTACCGGTTGTTAAAATTGAATGTTATTTACCGGTTATGATTCAAAAAGACTTATAAACATCAAAATGCTTCAAAATATGCAGATTTAACTTACAGTACTTCATCCAGGGGTTCATCTCAAGATTTGACAATATGTACACCCCAAGTTATAGAAACAACTTAGTTTGTCAGTGATGGATTCTCCACACCAGGTGAAGAATTTGATTCCTCAGATGGTTCATCATCACTCTTCTTCTTCTAGGTTCTATTCATCTCAGCTCTGGTTTTTTCAATATCAACTTTCTACTTTCCTTTCCGGTCTGCAAAATGATTCACCGATTGGTTCTTCTATGTTCTCTAAAACTTAGCAATGTATCCCAGTTTGTTATAATTATAACATGCCATTCCAGATCCTCTCCACAGTCCTGCATTGCCTCTACTTGTCCTTCTTCTACAGTTCATTGCCACATGTCCATAATTGTTCCAGATTGAACAAATCACATTGATTCTTTTCTCCATCTCAGGGGGACTAGATCAGTTATCATAGGGTCTTTGCTAGTTAGTGCTTCTTCGGTCATTGAAATTCCTTCTCCAATCATCAATGATTCTTGGATTCATATGAGGTGTTGGATAATTAGCTCCATACCTGCATTCGATAGATCTATGCCCATACATGTTGCATGCATAATATTAACCTTCAAATTTTCTAGGCACATATCTAGTATTATGGTCTATTACTAGTATTAACATCATATCTGCTTCTACAAATATTAGCAGTATGTCTTGGTTTATGACAATTCAAATAAACAGGTTTGTAAGATTTCTTACCGGTAGCTTTCTGAGCCTTAGGAGTGGTTTTACCTTCTTGCATGTTGCTCTCGGTACTAGAAGGTTCTCCTTTCTCAAATGTATTATATCCTAACCCAGATGTATCACCTTTCATTCTCTGAGATTGGATATGTTCATCCAACATGGTAGAACTCTTGTTGAATTTTGCAAGCTTCTCATTAGCTTCTGCAAGCTCTTTAGTAAGATCTTCATTTTGTTTCATAAGAGTCTCTCTAAGAGACATTTCCATATCAATATCTTCTTTGATTTATTCTTTCTCTTCTTTCTCATCAAGCTAGTGTGCATATAGAGTGCCATTTTCCTAATTTATCTTATAGATCTCATGATCTTTCTCTTTGATCTTATCTTCAGCTACCCTCCTAGCTTCAAGTTCTTGACTCATCCGGATTGTAAGGGCTTCAATCTCTCTCCTTAGGTTAAGTTTCTCACTATTTAGGTTCTCCACTTCATCAACCAATGCATCTATGTTTTCTCCATCAGAAGAGTTTCTTTCCTTGATCTCCAACAATTGTTCGATCAGTTCTTTCCTTTTAGCTAGTGATGTCTTATACTTGTCTCTTAGGGTTTCTAGATCTTCCTTGGTTTCTACAAGTTCCTTAGCCATCTCTCGGTAACTCATTCCTTCTCACATATTTGACTTAGGATTAGATATCCCTTCCAAGTGGTTAGGCGTTAAGGAAGTTAGGCTCTGATACCAATTGATGAACTTATAAGGCATTGAGAGGGGGGGGTGAATCAATGCAAGTAAAAATAATACAAATCTGATTATCAATTTCACCAACTTAAAACTCAATAGGCATATAAGAAATAGCACCAAGTATGCAATCACCACACAAAGCATAAACCACATGACACAAGAGATTATATGTGGAAAACCCAAATGGGAAAAACCATGGCGGGAGTTGGTACTCACAAAGATCCACTATCTGTAGTATAGAGATCTGATCGGTTAAGGTCTACAACACCTGGTTAGCGGCACACCCCGTTAGGAGTGTCTAAGCTCGTTTAAGAGATGTACAATAAGGCCTATGAGGAACAACCCTATTAAGAGCTACCCAAGTTAATGGGATTTGCAAACAAAAGTTAATTTGTCACCTGGTTAGAGGATTTAATGATCAGACTTGTTAGGATCCGATTGCACCTTGTTAGGAGTGACCTTGCGAGAGGATTTTCTTGTTGTAACTATTAGGGAGACAAAAAGTACAAATAATCTCAGTATAACACCTTCAGTGTCTTATAAGATCCACTTCAGAAAATTATAACATCATATACACTTCATCATCGAACTCCTCTGATCACCGCACTATCAAAAATATGAAATTCGCTAATGATATCTCACACATTCTCACTCATACACATATGCGTTCATACCTCATCACACATCTTAAAAATATCATTAGGTCGGCTAGACCCTTGTAACAATTCCCTAGGTTAAATGTATCTAGACAATCTTGCATTGCACACTTTAGTTATGTTGGCCACCGACATAACAAAACAAATTCTGTGTCGTTTTACCGATCTAAGTGATTTTCATCACTATCGGTTAAGTCTCAGTTAGAATACCTTCTCTATCAATCAAATCTCATTCACTTAATCAAATCACCACATATGGTCACAAACATAACTTCATCTACCGGTCTTCATTGCTGCTGCAAAACCGCATCATCTCATTCCTCATAGATGTCCTGTACTGGTTATCAGAATATTATTCTGTTTGTCTTTTACCGGTTAAAGTCCTAAATACCAGTTTTGATAAAACTGTCTCTGCTTACCGGTTAAGCCTTGCCCATTGACTTGTAGGACTTATATGGCTGTAAAAACATAGTTGCCATCAATGACAACATACAACATAGTCATCAAACAACAATCTAATCAAACATGTACCAGTTGCATCAAGCAAATAAACAATTACCGGTTAAATGATCAAATACCAACATGATTAAGTACCCCCTTAGCCATTTAATTGAATAAATATTATTTATTTAAAACCCCCCTTTTCCCTTTTAATTGATTTTACATTTGATTAAAATCCCTTTGCATTTAAATAAATCATTATTTATTTGTGAATAGTCGCCCTACTTGCAAAATCCTATAAATGCAAGTTGCACCCCAATACCTATTTCCCTCCACTTGCATTCTCCTACATTTTCCATTAACATGCTAATATTCTTCTAGAACCCCTCTAACCCCTCATTAACTATCCCAATTCCTCTAATCATGTCACATCCCTAAATTTGGGGGAGTCACTTCTCCAAATTTGGGGAAAGTCTTCAAAATGTGTTGAAGACTTTACCTTCTTGAACAAGTTAGCTTGTTGAGTCTTCCAAACTTGTAAGGCTCTTACAAAAGCCTTGAAGGTTATCTACCTTCCAACAAATTAACTTCCAAAGTCTTCAAAAAGAATTTATTGCCTCTTACAAGACATCATCCTAGCCCATGATGGTTGTCCCTTTGGCCATACCTCAACTTTGTACAAGAGTTTACCTCTTGGATAATAGCATGCTCCCTTCGATAATTGCATTATCCAATGATGTCATCTGTTGAGGTTATCCCTAATTCTTAATTAGCATCTAATGCTTTGTTAGCATCCTCTCAAGCCATCTCAAGGTGACATTTGTGAACTTGGGATTGGATTGAATCCCCCTCATGGATTGATAAATTTCAATCACAGCCCTTGTTAAGATTGCTCAATCTTGGCCATCCATTTCTCTATTTTCTCTATAAATAGAGCCCATTTCTTCAATCTTAGGATCCATCATCTTGTGCATCAAACTTATAGTCATTTTGCAAGTTATCAAGGAGCTCAATTTGTCATCTTCAAGCACTTAGATCATCTTAGTTGCATGCTAGTTTAGCTTTCATCATGTTGATAGTATCATGCTAATCTCATTTTCATGCTAGCTTAATTCATAACCATTGTATATCAATTTCATAGAAATATTTATGTTAATTTAATTAGCACACCTAAGCTTTCAATTTGGAATCAATCTTAGTCTCATATCATGCATTTCATCTTTTCATATCATTTGATCATCTATCTAGGATCTTAGTTGCATTGATTTTGATATTGGCATATCCTTCAATCTCGTTCTTTAGGTTGACATCTAAAAAATCAAGTGCTCTTCCAAGTGAGAGCCACCTTGAATCTTGAAGATCCTTGGAGATAGATGAGCATGAGACGTGCTTGAGGTTCTTGATTTTGAAACTAACTTAATTTAGTTTCTATTTTGATTTCTAACTCTAACATAATGTTTCATGTGTGTGTTTGATGTTGTTTGGTTCTCTTTTGTAGATTCCACACTTTGTCTTTTGCAGATTCCACATTTTTGGTGCCCACCGTGGGGCTTGAGCTCTAAATTTATCAAATTTTTAACATTTTTTGCGTAGGTCTGGCAAAAAAAATCTTTCAGAATCTTTTTTGCGCATACGTTGTACCTTGTAGCACATTTGGTTTCTATTATAGAGCTTTTGATCTTTGTTATAGCACATACGCTCACTATTACAATGCATTTGAAGTATGGCACAACACATTCACTCTTTGTTTTAGCGCATTTGCATCTTCTATCTTTTTCTAGTTTTGAACAGTTTAGCACATTTATAGTATCTTATAGTGTATTTGCAGTACATTGTAGCACATTCACTCTCTGTTTTAGTGCATTTGCACTTTGTAATAGCGCATTTGTCACAAAGGCAAAAATTTTGTAAAGCCATTTGGCAAATTAGGCTTGTCTATCCCACCAAGTGATTGGGATTTTCACTAACTTATTTTTTGTAGGTTTCTAACAATTTCTTACAATTTGGAGGAGTTCAATTATGATTTTTTTAATTTCTTTTTAGCTTTTTCAAAGTTGGTTAAAAAGAACCTCACAATTTTGTTTTGGTTCTCTAAAATAAATCAAACTTGTCTTTTGGGCTCTAAAAAGAACATCACTTGCAAAGGTAAAAATAATCACAAATCAAACTTTGCTTCTTGCAAGTTTGGGGAAAAAACACCTCAATTTGAGCTTAAAAAGAACAACAACTTTCATTTCTGGTAAAGATAAAATTCACAATCAATCTTTATTTGCAAGTTAAAAAGAACAATCAACTTGTCCCTTTTTTGCAAAATTGACTTACTTTATAGAAACGTGCTTTCATTTTGTTGACTAGGATTTCACTTTCCTAGTTAGAAAACAATTGCTATGTGACTAAAATAAACACCATGTTTGATTGGAGAAACATCTCCAATTAGGACTTAGATAATCATTTCTTTGAAAGGTAAATTGAACATTGTATGCTTTGTCTTGAGTGGTAGGTATATGATCTCCCCTTAATTGGGTGACCAAAAATCCAAACCCATTCTTTTCATGCTTTATTTACTTTCAAGCAATTAAAACCTTTAGAAGGTTTGCCTTCTCGAAGCCTTGAGGGGGCTAGTGAGAAGGGGACGATCCAAGTTTACCAACCCACTATAATCAAATATGAAGTCTGAATAAAATCCCCTCCAATGGAAGTGTGTATTTGTTCTAAAGGTTGGGAAGCCTTTTAATTGAGTTTATCATTTGCTACACTGAACAAAACCTTTACTACGAACCATAGAAGTAAAAACTTTGTGCCAAGTCAGTTGCCATACATTGGAAATATCATAGTGCAAGGGTGGGGAAGAATCCACCCCCAAGATCACTTACCATACATCTCCTAAGATAAATACTCAATTGTGGAGTAATCCTCTTTGGGTTAATTTATGGAAAAAGGCAAAAAAACGGGTGCCCTCTTGGAGGTGACACAGATGTTTGAGCTGAAGGAGTATTGAGTTGTGGGCTATGATATTGTTGATGACCCTTGAATAAAGATTCAACTTGGTGTGTCTTATTTGTATCCAAACCAGTGAAAATATCAGGGATTTGAACACATCCTCAAAGAACATACACTAAATGTTTAGCATTAGGATGACCATTGTCTTCATGTGTGCTATTTATTCTTGTCCCAAATATTAAAACATCTTGCAAAAATATCAATCAATCAACTCAAAAATAAGTTCAAACAAAGAGAAATCATAAGTGGAGGATATTTTCAAATCCAACAAAGCACCTTTTGAGGTGGTTATAAAATTTTCAACTATCTTTAGGCAAGACTTTCATCCAACAAGATTAGAGGAGTATCAAACCAAGTGATCACAAGTTATCATCCAAGCTATCTCATCAACAATTCTTAGCTAGGTATTCAAGTTTGTCAAATTTTGTTTCCATATCAGAAAAATTGATTCATATAATTTAAAATTCTTTGTCATAGGGGCATATCAAACAAACCCTCTATTCAAACTAGTAATCTTGAGTATCAAAACGAAGTATCCCTATCAACCAACAACATCAACATTTTGATCATTTCTATGACCATTCCCCGTATTTTGAGAAGAAGAAGTCTTCGTCAAAAGACTAAGTTGAAGAAGAGACAACCTATTCCTAGGGAGCTTATCAAGAGGAGAAAGTTTCTCTGCATTAACCATCAACTCTTTGTATCACATCGTATCTTCTTACGTCAAATGCGATTACATCTTCAAGGAAAAACCAATGAGCTTGACAAAGAGCCTTTGAGAAGTAGGGCTTTTACTCAAAAGTCGACATTCAACCAACATCTCAACAAAGGGGGAAAAATCAATCCCACCTTCTTTCCAAACATTTGCATCACTTACAACGAAGCTCGATCGGAACCACCATCTCCAATAATAGAAGAAGAAGTATCAACCCTGCTAAGAGAAGATGAATTCAGTTATTTAGAAGCATATTAATGTCCACTGTCACTTGATCTTGGAAAAACAAGGACCCACAACCAGAATCAAGCATGAGTCATAGGGAGTCCAATCCTTTTTATAAATACATGCATATGGGA